>NC_051392.1:49904652-49952152 GCF_015228065.2 Penaeus monodon
TTATATTAAAGCGGAGAGCACGAAACAAAAAAGGCCTACACGGCGTGCACACATGAGAGCGTTTAGCCTTTGTTCCTACTCTTCCATGTCCTTAGGCACAACGTTTGACCATCTGTCTCGTTTCCTGTGACCCATTTTAATTCTAGCACATAATTCATATCTACCTAGGGTCCTAGGCTGGTATATAGCTCATTAGCATATTAGCATAACCTGGTGTTCTTGTTTTCACGGTCACGACTGTGGAATCGCGAAAAAAGGAACAGGAACGCGATAACAATGACAACTCGGAACCGGCATCGTGAACAGCTGATGTGCTCGCTGTCCCTTGCCCGTGTCCCATCGCGTGCACAGAGACTTTGTCCCGACTACGCTCAAGGAAATCTTACGTGTCATCTAGTGTAATTCTCGCTCTTTTTGAAAAGCGTTATGGTGAACAGTAAGGAAAAAGAAACTGTTATCTTTTTTCGTATGTGACGGATTAATTGCTTTGGCGTTAAGATGCTGCAGTGGTTGAGTTTAGTGAATGAACAAACTATTTCCTGCAATCAGGCACAAACTCAGTCACGAATTGAGCGGGAATTTCAAACGCGCCAATCAGGGCTGCGGAACCTTGAGTTGTCAACGCGGAAATTAGTTTTAGCGGTAATGTTTGTTTATGGTAAGTACACTCAGCTCACTGTCTGTAAATTATTCAACTTATGCATTTTTATATATTAGATAATATGGCTGATTACCAAGTACTAGGAATACGTTACACGCTTGAAAATAAACATTTACTGAAATAAAAAGCTTCGTCCGGCTCTACGAGCCTATGCGGCAGAGTGCACGGCCAATCACAGCGCGTATTCCGCAAAGGGGGCGGAGCCAAGGCCGGTTGACAGAACTCCCTTCTCGTGACGATTCAGTTGGCGCTCTCCCACCCCACTGGAAACATATATCTACGAAGCTCATCGCACCTGAAACGTGGTGGATGTTACTGTGAAGTGATTGAAGGTGGCGTGAGTTAAAGTGTTAGATAAGATCCATACTGGTCTACCATGCCAGCCAGTAGCTTGTTTGAAATGGAGCGGCCAACACCGACTCCGAGCTCCACCTCCGCAATGGACGAACAAAGGGCGCTGCAGTTGGCCCTTGAACTATCGCTACTCGGATTAAGCAACGAAGCGTCGGTGCCCACAAGTGAACCAGAGCACTATGTAGTACCCGGTCTGGATGCCGAGAGGGCTTCCAAAAGGTCTCAAAACATGACCGAGTGTGTAGCTGTCCCTTCGTCCGAGCACGTGGCCGAAATCGTTGGCAGACAAGGTGAGGCTCTTCTCTTACGTATATGTCTCTGTCTCCATCTTTATTCTGTTAGGAATACGCGAAACGAGATCCCGGTGGCGCCGAGTGCGTCAGGAAAGAGCGGAAAATAGGGAGTTGGGGACAATTCAGGGTCGAGAATTGAGCACGACCCTCGCTCGCCTCCATTATTGCAGCGTTGCCACCTGTTTAACCTTGGCATCGCGGAGTCGGGGGCCGTGGTGGTGTCGATGACCCTCGAGGCTCTCCCGACGACGCCTTTGGTCTGCCAAGGACCAGGGGGGACGAAGGGCGTGATGGGGCGACTGCGGCGAGGCGGAGAGGGCGGGTCGGGGCGCGGGCTGGCAGCGAGGGTCCGCGAAGACCCGAAGGAGCTGCGCGAACGGGATGTTCCTCCTCTATTTATTTTCGCTGCAACTCCCTCAATATCGGCTTTTACCGTCTCCCTTTCTGCCATTTCATCTCCCCTTTCGCCAGCCCTTCTGCCAGGGATTATACCCCGGCGGTGGACGGAGTGTTGTAGAAGCTGCGTGTCTTCCGTGGATGACGGAGCCACAAGCTGTTTCTCGATGTCTTGGTAAACCTTTATTTTTGGAAGCGGCTCATTATGACGCATTAGCATGAATGAGAAGAAATGATTAACCCGATGCGGCATTATTCCGCCCCGAGAATGAAAGAATAAAACTGGCGAACGATGGGATAACTTACCTCTGAGAGTCTAACAGCTATTAAAACCGACGAAGTGGTACGTTGCATAGGAGTGCTTTGAGTCGAAGCGTTGCAAGAAATGATGTAAAATGTCAATGCTCCTTTGGCCTAATAAAAGATAAAAGTGTGTGGCCGTGTTCACCACTTTAGGGTACTCATCATGGGTGCCTTGCAGAGTGACCTCGTGTATTGAGATTAGTGATAAAAGTGAACGTATTTGAGAATGAACTCGGAATGGTGGTGGAGTCGACAGTAGGGTTGAGCTGTCTGCACCGTGCAATAGGGTGTTTTGGAAGTGATGTTGCAAATGTTGGGGTCCCTGAAATTAGATCACCTACTTTATTATTTGGTTACAGCTTCGCCGTGTTATTTTTAGTTGGTGATTATAACGGCAGATAAGATAGTACCAAATTGGATAATTCTCTTGTGTTGATGGCATCGATTATCAATCGTAGTATATGTAAATGTAACATAATTATCACAGCCGTGCATTCAATTCATTTCTTTGCTCAGTATATTATCTAAAATCAATTTTATCAATATGCAAAACAAGTATCCCGCTCTCCCCCCTCCCCCCCACTTCCCCAACTACATTCTTGCAGCCCAGCCCCACCCTCTGAGAGTGCATTAGTTGGGAGAGAACACTCATTGATCTTGGGAGACAGCTGGACTCGATCATTCTTTCAGGGTCATCTTGGGTCGTGTTTTTAAAGGCTCACTTAGCTTCTTGGCTGTGTTTAGTGGGAAAGGGGCAAATGATGGTAATTAGCCATAGTAATTATGGTTAAATGGAAGCGATAAAGTGTTTAGGGGACGGATTGCAGATTCTGGTTTCAGTTGTAGTGTTTGATGTGTTTGGGTGCTGTTGAGGACTTTATTATTGATTTATTTGTTTACACACATACAGACATACATACACACATACACACATACATACATACATACATACATACATACCTGCATACATGTACACATACACACGTACACGTACATACACACACGTACATACGCACACACGCGTACATACGCACACACGCGTACATACGCACACGCGTACATACGCACACGCGTACAACACACACACACACACACACACACACACACACACACACACACACACACACACACACACACACACACACATCAAATACACACACGTACACACACACACTCAAATACACACGTACACACACACTCAAATGCACACACGTACACAAACACATACACGTACACACACATACACGTACACCACGTACACACACACATACACACACGTACACATACACACACGTACACATACACGACACAACATGTACACACACACACACTACACACACACACACACACACGTACACACACACACACGTACACACACACACACGTACACACACACGCACACATGTACACACACACGTTCACACACACACACACACATACACTCATACACTCATACATACACACACACATACACACATACATACATACACACATACACTTACTAACATATGTATGTTGCATGTACATATACGTACGCACATACATTTATACATACATATGTACATATATATACATGCATACACGCACTACTTACAGTTTATAATATAATACACCCGATTAGATACTCATGTGTACGTGTGCATTATTTGTTGGCGGGGAAAGAAAGAGAAGAGAGATGAAAAGGCAGAACGGATTGCCTTACATTCACATTTTCGACAGAAACAAAATGACTTTGCCACGCTTGACCATTCTCGTAGTGGCGGCCTCACTCTTGAACGGGTCTTCGCAAAAACTTGGCTCCGGAAAGGTCACAATGCCACGCCCGACGCACACTGGTCCAGTTAGTTTGTTCGGTTGTTTATAAGGGACCGTCTCTCCTGTCTGTCTTGTTTCTGTCTCTTGTCTTCCTTTTCCTTCTCTTTTTTTCTCTTTTGCTCTTCCTTTTCTTACTTTTCTTCCTTTCATCCCCCCCTCTTTTCCTCACCTTCTGTCCTTATCTCTCCCCGTCTCTCCGTCTCTGCTCAGTACATACAAGGTGCTAGTAAGAATGTTTTAATAGGATTTTGTTTGTTTTATAGTATAGTGATCTGTCTTCTGTTGTAAATTTGCTTTGGGAACAAGTAACATTACTCAGAATTGGCATTTCGCTTTTTGTGTGCTTGTTACACAGGAAGATCATCAGAAATAACAAAACATAATCTTGATTTTCTTACATTGTTTAAGAAGATCTAGCGACATGATATATCAAGTGAACTTTTATTTTGTTTATTTAAAAGAAAACTTATACCCATGGTCCTTACTTGCGCAACAAGGAGAGCGGTAATGCGGCCAATTCGGTACCTTGGCGCGAAGGGACTTTTTGAGGACTTGTAAAAGTGACCGGTAAGGTGAACTTGATCTTTGAGGAAGACCAAAGTGATGGCTGTAAGTGGAGGGGGTTGGGGGATTTGGTGCGGGCGGGGTGATGGGGGGGAGGGAGGGTTGTGAATCTGAAAGTTCTTCCTCAACAGGAGTCTTCTTGGATGAAAAGCGTTAGTTTGCATGTGTTCTGGGAAGCGGTAAGCAGACACTAGGAAAAAAAGATATACATTTCGTTATTTTCATGTGTTTATTGTATCACGTTTGTTTGCTTTGCGGATGGAAAAGACTGTGTATGGATAGGGTCTCGTGATCTACTAGCGACATCGACCACGTGGGAACCGTCTGAACTCCCATATTTTGCAGGCCTCTTACGGTGTAGGCTTTCGTGTGGTCCTCCAGAGTGCAGTCCGCCATTGTGTACAGTCTAGTGGACAACTCCGGTGGGCGGGCGTTAGTGTTACCGAGTCTTAGGCCAAATACTAAGCAACAAGGCGAGCGAGAGGAGAACAAAGAGCGGCCTTGTTGTACCTTCCTTGTGCTTGAGAGAATTAATAGTGCTGGAGAGGGAGGGGCGTATTGTGTATTCAAGGTATCGGCCACAGCAACTCTTGCGTACCTCGGCATGTGTAATTACGCCTCTCTCATTAGGTAGCTACGTTTTTTTTTGTCTTGTAGTGTTCATACTGCTTTGCTCTTGATATTTTTATTCTTGTATGGTTCCTGCGGTATTTGAGGTTTGCTAAGCACCGGTTGTTGGTTTGCACGTCATAACTGCCATGCCTCGCGTAACCCAGGTGTCCAATGCTAATCGCTCCCTTTCTCTCTCGGCTGCCACATGCCGTTGGTGTGGCCAAATCTCTGGTGGCGCAAAGATTTTGGCCCGCAGGACATTGTTGGCTGTCTTCGGACGCTTGCAGAGTTCGGCTTCTGGCACAGCGATTGAATGTATTGGTATTTTCTTTTTATAATATCGGTGTTTTGCTAACTACTGTTAAATATATTGAAAGTAGTTGTTCGTATTTATTTTCATTTGTATATGAAATACAAGTAGACATGCATTCAACATCCTTACGTTTCATGTGTGCGCTTTCCTTTGTGTGTATATACGGGAAGTTTATGATTACTATAGTTCATTATAAGTGTTTTGACTTGTGCTCACAGTGCATACAGGCCGGACCGTTTTTTTCTGCCTCAACGTGTGTAACCGATTCCAGCATCGGTTAAGGGACCGATGAATTTGCACATTTGATTGACGTGTTTTTCAAACGTTGTAGGTGAGAAGTCTTAAACATGAGGCAGGAAATCACTTCACATCCCTGCCCCTTAATTGAATTGTTTATTTTTCTATATTTGTTTATTTATTGATTGATTCCTTCATTTATGTTTTTGTTTAATTTTGGTGATCGACCATTTCACCAAGAGAGGGGTATGCTTGCCTTGATTGCTTTTATTACAATCAAAATGAAGTCAGTCTGAAAGTAAATCGTTAAGATAATCCTGTATGAGGACTGTGATTGAATCCCTTCATCCTTCATCTTGCCCTCTCTTCAATGGAGGTTAGGAATACTTCATGAAAATAATAAGCAAAAGGAAAAAACGTAGGCATTGGCTGCTTCAGCTCCCCCTCCCCCCTGTCTCGCAGTAGTGTGCAGGGGTCCAGAGCGTTCTGTGTGAAACGAGTGGAGCCAAGCCTGCTGCATTGATCGTTTTATTGAAGGGGTTTGTTGCTATTTCTGGAAACTGTCGTCGGGGAACACCTCGCATTAACAAAAAGGGGGGAAGGGGAGCGGGAAAGGGGCAGGAAGGTATTTAGGGGTTGGGGGAATGTATTGCTGTAATTGTATCTACTTGGTTGTGTTTACAAACGCGTTTTTCTAAGTTTGAAGATGTGATGCTGGAAGTTTAGAGCGAAGGAAACCGAATTATAACTGGCCAGATAGAAAGGGAGCGACCTGCGTGCATAATCTAGGGATTGTGTTATCGACACAATATTTATTTGGCCTTCCCTTCTTTCTCCTTCCTCCCCCTTCCCCCCTCCCCCCCGCTCACAAGCTGTCTGGTCGCATGTTTCTCTCTTTATGCCCGAGTGTCTAGGCAGGCATCACTGATAACAGGTAATGTGCAAGCACGTCGATGTTTGATGGCTGTTTGCAATCGATTTTTGTTTTGATTTGATGGCGGTTGGACCCTGCTGCCTCAGGGATTACGTTCTCTTACTTTTGTTCTTTATTTTAGGCGTTTGTGCTTGTTTTCTATTGCTGGTAAAATGCTCAGATGTTCATCGTCTTTCACTCTTTCACTTTTTAACTCTCCTTTACTCTGCCAAACGTTACTCCGCTCCTAACGTTACCTGCTTTCTCTGCGTAACATCTTCTGTCACGTTCCTGCCATGCCCCTTCCGTCTCCTTCCTTTCCTCCCCCTCTCTACGGCGTCACATATAGGCCTATACTCCCCCTTCCCCCACCTCCTTCCCCCTCCGTCGCCCCCTCCCACCTCCGCCTCCCGGGCGCTCTCTCTTCAGGCACGACCCGCTGCGTCTGAGACGGTGGCGGCGTGGGTTCACGGTCATCACTTTCCCTGCCTGGCGCGGCTCGTCTCCTTTTGGATGTTTCGTCGTATTTGCCTCTCTGCTTTCTTCGCTAGTTTCTGTTCTTCGCTCCTCCCCTTTCGTCCTTTCGTCGTTTCTTCGATTTTGTCTTATGTCGCTGATGTTTTTATTTTGTTTTGGCGGTTATGTGATATCTAACGTAGTAGGTGCTGATTTATGTATGCTTAGGTAGGGTACTTCATTTCTCCCTCTCCCTCTCCCTCTGCCTCTCTCTCCCACATCCTCAATTCCCCAATATGATAAGAACCGGAGGCAAAATATCCCCACATTCCCTGCACGTACACATCGCACACCAGGTAGCTCTATGAATGATACGACATAAAAAGACTGCATTGTATAAGTATACATATATTTTTACCATGTCGATGATAAGCACTGGCCAGGTGTTTTGTGGCGCGGAGTTGCCAGGTGTTAGTTAATGGATTATATTTTGTGTATGAGGGGGCGGTCGGAGTTACTGGTCTCCAGAGGTGAAAGAATTTTCCTCATCTCTCACTCTCACTCTCAGCCAGTTACTCTCGAAGCAGCAAAATTATCTTCTTTTGTCCACGGTTCTTTTGCTGTGACCTTGCGACGGACATTGTACTTTTAAGTTGTATCATTGGCACACCTGCCTCCCCCCCCTCCCACCCCTTCTTGTTCTTTCATCCTCTGTCTTCCCCAACACCTCTCCATCATTATCTCCCGTCTCCATCACCCTCTCCTTCTCTTCTCTCCTCCGTCTCCATCTCCTTGGATAGGTAATGCGCACGGGAGCTGCGTGAGAGTTAGCCTGGTTTCTTGTGTCTGACTGTGCTTTCGCTTTTGTGTGTGCGAATTACATTATGGCGCATGTTTTTGTTAACGTTTTCTTCTGTGTCATTCAAAGTGCAAGTCGAGCTAATGTGTAAGTTGACAGTTTTTTTATTTGTGCTTTAGTCGTGGTGGTAATGTGGTGATAATGACAGTAAAAGCAACTACAAAACAGCAGCAACAATAAAGATACTGATACCTAGAAGTGGGGCTGTCACGATGTGGTGGCATGATGTACAGCTGCACCGGGTGTCACTGGGTACATCTTTTTTCAACATGATTTAACTGTGTTAGAATGATCGTGTAAAATCAACAGAACAAGTATTTTTATGAATAGATATTGCCGTGGGAATTGATTATCACACGGATTGGCTATTTATATTGTACTCGTAACGTCCCCTCTTCTCTTCATGTTCGTCCCCTCGTCCTTCCGTATTTTCTTTCCTTCCCTCCCCTTTGCCTCTCAGCAGGTCATCGCTCTGCGCGTTCGGGTTAGCTTGTGAACATCACATGTCGCAGTGGGTGAAGCGTGGGTTTCGCGACAGAGTCGGTCTGTTGTTGCTGGGTACGCGTTTCTGTGACTTGTGCGGATATTCCCATGTTGTTTTGCGCCTTTTCATATTTACTTTGAAATCTGGATTGGAGGCACTCGTAAGACAAAGCAGTGCCCCTCTGTCCCTTGTGACATGGAGCTAAGGGTGTTACGTGTCACGCTCTTTGGAGGGTAGGGAGAAGGGGGGGTGCGTGCCCTAGCGAACGTTAGGGGTCAAGGGTAAAGTGAAGTGTTGGGTAAGGTAGTGTGTTGGTGGGGTGGGGGGCAGAAGCTTCTCCGGTGGCATAGGTCTGGCATCTCCTTTGACCCTGTAAGCCATTACCAGACCTGCAGGTCAGGAGGTAGGGGACGAGGGTGTCGTCTCTCACCCCCCCCCTTCACCTCTCCCTCCACCACCACCTCCTCCCTCCTTAAGTGATCCTGTCCGTCTGGGAGTTGTCTGCCCCTCGTCCCCTGGTAGGCCTCTCCTTTCCTTTTTTTTGTGGGGGCGAAGAGGGGAAGGAGGGAATGGCAAGAGGGGACGACTTTATATCGTCTGGGCCTAAAGTGCGGGTTCGTTTTGCGCCGTTTCTTCAGAGATTGTTGCAGAGGTCCTTGGCCTTCCCTTGGCGCTACCGGAAGGAGCTGGACCACATCCAGAGAGAGAGAGAGAGAGAGAGAGAGAGAGAGAGAGAGAGAGAGAGAGAGAGAGAGAGAGAGAGAGAGAGAGAGAGAGAGAATTTTTTTTCCTTAAAAGGTTTCTCATAGCGAGGAAATGAGTGGAGAGCAATCAAGAGTTGCATGAGAGGGAGTGAGAGAGGTGGCGGTAGAGTGACGGCGCTGGCGGAAATGGTTAGGCTTGGCACCACCGCTTTTTGAAGACTCAGGTTACACCGCGTGGAGGGAGGGAGGGAGGGAGGGAGGGGGAGGTAGTGGGGGTGGAGTGTACATTGCAGAAAACTGCCCACTTCGCTTTATTGACATGTTTTGTTTGCAGGGACCATTTTCCGCGGGATAGTTGAATTGTGTATTGATTATTATTAATAGTTGTTGTTGTTGTTGTTATTATTATTATAATTGTTATTATTATTATTATTATTATTATTATTATTATTATTATTATTATTATTATTATTATTATTATTATTATTATTATTATTATAAGTAGTTGATAATGAAGAACGAAAATATTTTGATTACTGCATCTCTGGCATTGAGGGTATCGATAAGCCACCGCATTGCGCCATTGCAAGGTCCTTTTGTATGTCTTAATAGATATTTCTGCATCTTAACGATATAAATAACGGTAATAATTCCTGCAAGCAAGACTAGCCTGGTCCAGATGCTGAATGAGAAGAGTACGAGTGGAAAATTGAAGAAAGAAAGAAGAAAGGAAGGAAGGCTAGGGCAGAATGGAGGATAATGTGAAAGAGTGCATAGAAAGAGTTCGAGGAAAATCAGAAAAGAAAGGAAGGTAGAAGGGAAGGAAAGAGACGAAAAAATAGATAGAGAGGAAGAAGTAAGAAAACAAAATAGATTACGATGAAAGGGAAGAAAGGAGAAAGAAAGTGTAAGTGTGTGTTTGTTTGAGGGAGGAGAGAGAGAGAGAGAGAGAGAGAGAGAGAGAGAGAGAGAGAGAGAGAGAGAGAGAGAGAGAGAGAGAGAGGAAGAAAGACAGAGAGACAGCGCGAGCATTCTCCGGCAAAAGTCCCACTTTCAAGCAAAATCTCTTCGCTTCCCACGATAATCTCCCAAGATGCAAGGTAGCCGAGCCCCAATGTTTTGTGTGAATCCTGAAGCAATTATGCCAGCGCCAAGGCTAAAAGTCCGTCCAGTGTTGCCTTTCTGCGCGAGACCACCTCTTTCATTCCCGGGGCGAAGCACCTGCGATATGGCAACGCTGTCAAGAGTCGTGTTGCCAAGTACCAGGGGCGAGAGACCCTATGATAGCCCATGCCTTGAAGACCTTTTTGTGGGGGGTGAAGTGGAAGGAAGAGGAGAGAGAGGGAGAGGGAGAGGGAAAGGGAGAGGGAGAGGGAAAGGGAGAGAGAGAGAGAGAGAGAGGGAGAGGAGGAAAGAAAGGGGAATAGGGTGTGGGATGGGATTCGGGTGGGGGTGAAAAGAAAAGAAAAGAGAAGGGTGTGGGATGGGATTCGGGAATCTTGCGAGAGTGAGCGGTCTGGTAATGATGCAGTAAATAAATGTTTCCTTGGAATGCTTGCCTTTACGTGCCTGCTTGATTTACGGACTGATTTGTGAGTAAGATGTCGATTTTTATAATGGATATGCCGTCATGTGTTGTGTGAAATAGCTCAATAATGCCGTTGTTACTGATTGAAATTGTTAAATATTACGCTTACATGACGGCAGCGGCAGCAACGTCTTGTGGTGAAGATATAGACTTTAGTTTATATATACACACTTCTTCTTATGTATTCAGAACGTCCCCTGTAACCCTGGTATGTTTGTTTCTAGGTCTTGCAAAACGTCTCTTGAGGAGAGAGAGAGAGAGAGAGAGAGAGAGAGAGAGAGAGAGAGAGAGAGAGAGAGAGAGAGAGAGAGAGAGAGAGAGAGAGAGAACTATACAAATATAAAGAGAAAGGGAAGATGTCATAGAGAAAGAGGAATATCAGCGGCATGAGATTAGCTCTCTCGTCGCACAGCACTAGAGTCCATTTTCGCTCGCGCCGCAGGAGACACGAGACATTATATAAAGAGGGTGTGTTTTTGTCGGTCTCAAATTATGCCCAGCCGCTTCCTTAGGAGAGACAAGGGGGGGGAGGGCTCTTGAAAGCACGATTATCCCGCCGGAATATTTCTCGGTTAATGGAGCTCGTACATAAACCGCAAACATTATTACTTTTTTTTTTTATCTTGCTCATTCTCTCCATTCCTTCTATTCTTCCCGTTTCTTCCCGTATCGCATCGAGCGCGTAAGAAGCCCAGGCCTAGCGTTGATCCCGTGTGTTTGACAAGAATGCAATTAGTCTGCGGGATAAAACGGAAAGAAAAAAAGAGAGAGAAAAACACGGGGAAAATATCCTCCGATGAGGTTCTGGCAACAACGGAGGGACGGCGGCGCAGCTGTGCGGGGCGTCCGCGCGTGTTAACTATTTATACTGTCTGGAGGTTGTGAGGCGGGGAGGGGGTAGATGGGATTGAGGGGGGGAGAGAAGGGGGAGGGAGTGCGTTTAGGGGGGAAAAGGGGGCGGGGAGGGCGAAGGAGGGAGAGGGAGTTCGGGGGATGGCAGAGTCAGGATAATTAGACCCATTTTAACACGGCGGACGTCGCATCGTTTTCTCGCCATTATCGGAGACACTGCTGGGGAGGCGATGGCGTCGGGAGGGAGGCAATAGGTTTTCGGGGAAAAGTTAATGGAGGAGCGAGTGTTTGGGGGAGAAGGGGAGGGGGAGGGGAATGGAGAGGGAGAGGGTTGGGGGAGCGTCCGACCACGTGGTGGCCCCGTGAAGAGGGTGCAAGGGCCGCGGCGGGTTTCTTATTTTCGCCGGGAAACCCTTCGCTCTCCGACGCACGCACGCCTTTTAAGTGGTCGCATTGACGTCGAGGTGGCACAGCGAAGGTGGTGGTGCACGGGCTCGCACACGCACGAGGCCCCCTCCCCCCGCACACGTACACCAATGCACACAAACACGTATAAACACCTGACTCGTGTTTACTCTTTATTCCTTTGATTATAATCCGCTCGTCCTAGCATCTTTTTTTTTTCTTTCATTTCCTCTCCCTTTTGCTCTATTCTTCATCGTCCTCTTCTTCTGTTCCCCTCCTTCTCCTCGTCCTCATCTTTCTCCTCGTCCTTATCTTTCTCCTCGTCCTCGTCTTTCTCCTCGTCCTCATCTTTCTCCTCGTCCTCATCTTTCTCCTCGTCCTCCTCGTCCTTCCCCTTCCTCCCCCTCTTCTCAGCCCCCCAGCCAATCTGGTCGTTTCCGGTGCAAGAAAGATGCAATAGTGAGAGGCCTTTTGATGATGCCGGCCGTGTTCCTTGCGCTCCTTGGGGATGTCCGTGCGAGTCCCTCAAGTATGTGGAGGAAGTCATTTCTCAGTCTTAAAAGGTTGTGCTTGGCTGTTGCATAAGTTTTGCCTACTTTGTATTTTCTTGTTTTCTTTCTTTGGGTACGATTTTTTTTTCTTTAAATTTTTCTTTCATTTTCTTTGTTTCCTCGTTTGCCTCTCTCTCTCTCTCTCTCTCTCTCTCTCTCTCTCTCTCTCTCTCTCTCTCTCTCTTCTCTCTCTCTCTCTCTCTCTCTCTCTCTCTCTCTCTCTCTCTCTATCTATCTATCTCTCTCTCTCTCTCTCTCTCTCTCTCTCTCTCTCTCTCTCTCTCTCTATCTCCCTCCCTCCGCCTATTTCTCCCCCAACTTCCCCGCTTCCTCCCCTACTCGGCGTCCCCCCCCCCCCCCCCCTTACAGGATGATACAGTCGCCGAACGTATCCTGTATGGCGGATGGCTACCCCCCTCCCCCTCCCCCAACCTATGCCCTTCTATGGCCGTCTTTTATCATTTGTAGTCTGTTGTTGTTTTGGTTGACGTGGTAGGCTGCTCTTTAGTTTTTATTCAAGTTCATGCGAATTATGTAAATGATGAAATTGTTTATATGTCATCTTTTTTATGTAATTGTTACCAAACCAGCGCTTCCTTCTTCCTCCCCTTCCTCTCTTCGCTTCCTTCCTCCCTTATACCCCAATCCTCCCCTCATTTCTTTTCCTATTTCTCCTCGTTCCCCTCTCTCCCTCCCTTCCTCTTACCCTCTTCCTCTCTTCCCCCTTTCCTCCCTCCCCCCTCTCCTCCCCCTTTCCTCTCTTCCCCCTCTCCTCCCCCTTTCCTCCCCCTTTCCTCCCTTCCCCCTCTCCTCCCTTTCTTCCTTTCCTCTCCACTCGTTCGCCCCCCCCCCCCCCCCTCCCGGCTCGCATACCCCAATTCCGGCGTCCACAGGAAGCGGGTGTGAACGTTCCCTGCTGTGCCCCCGTCACGAGGAGCCGGCACTGGGAGGTTGATGTTTTAAGGGTGAGAGAAAGGGTGTAATAGGGTTGGATGGGGTGTAGGGTAGGGTTGGAGGGGAGAGGGTGGGAGGATGAGCTAGTATGTGGTAGGAGGGAAGGGTATTCTGGAGTGGGGTAGACCGGGGAGGGAAGGGGGGGGGCAGGAAGGGTGCGCTAGGGTGGGTTAGGGTAGTAGGGGATGGAAGGGAACCCTGTAATGATCGTCGGGCACGCTACTTCGGGTATCTCGCGTGCCCCCCTCTTTAAGCTTTTTTCATTTTTTTCCCCACTCCATATTCTTTACATTATTTTTTTGTCTCGTTATCTTCACTTTTGCATCTTTCTTCTGCAGAGTTAACGGTGCGTCTGAGAAATATTGTAATGATTGCAGTTCTTGAGTTTTATCGTATTTCAACCCGTGTTCCGGTTTTCGTTCATTCATGAAGTCTCGTCCCGATGACCGTCATGCTTTAATGATCACCTGGGCAATTATTTTGGAAATTAGTGGACCGACGACGTGTCTGTGTGCACCAATGTATGTACGTGTGTGTGTGCGTTTATTCATGAGTGTGTGTTGTGTACATGAGGGAGTGTTCGCGTGTTTTTCCCCCGGGTGAGCGACCACGTGGCTGCTGATTTTTACTATAAATAGCCAGAGTCAGTTTGTCCCGCTGCTCGCAGAGGCTAGAGTCCCACGTGAGCGCTCCGGGGCGTGAACCTTGCCGACGAGCGTTCACATGATCTGTTTTCGGGGATCGTGAACTTTGGGATCCTTTCCTCAGCAGACGGGGAGGACTTGGGGAAGAGTTCACCTCCGTAGGTATTGCAGGCACTTAGTCTGCATGGCTGATTTAGTCGTTGAAAGTCTGTCAATCAGCATCTCCATCTCGCTCTTCCTCCCTCTCCCCCCTCCCCCTCCCTCTTTATTTCTTTCTCTCTATTCCTGTTACTACATAAGATGTATATATGTATGTGTCTATACATAATGCATTTATGTATTTATGTACTTATGGATGTGTTTGTAATTGTGTACATGTATGAGATTCTGTTTAATTGCAATTCCCATCACACTCATTGTGGTATAGGTGCATGTGGTGGGATGATCATGTGCGTGTTTACCATGAGGGACAAGGATCCTCCGAGGTATTTAACCCCCGCCCCCATTCCCCTCCCTCCCTTCTTTCTCCTCCCTTCTTCGTTCCTCCTCCCTCCACCCTCCTCCCTCCTCCCTCCTCCGTTCCTCCTCACTCCTCACTCCTCTCTCCTCCCTCCTCCGTTCCTCTTCACATACTTTGTTTCTCCTACCTCTCCCCTCTTTTCTCTTACCATCTTTCCTCTTCCCTTCCCACTGCTCCTACACCCCCTCATCCTCCTCCTCCTCCATCCTCCTCCTCCTCCTCCCTCCTGCATCCTCCTCCTCCTCCCTCCTGCATCCTCCTCCTCCTCCCTCCTGCATCCTCCTCCTCCTCCTCCTCCCTCCTGCATCCTCCTCCTCCCTCCTGCATCCTCCTCCTCCTCCTCCTCCCTCCTGCATCCTCCTCCTCCTCCTCCTCCCTCCTGCATCCTCCTACTCCTCCCACCTCCTCCTCCTACTCCTCCCCCCTCCTTCCCCTTCCTCCCTCTCCTCCCCCTTCCCACCACACACCCTGAGGTATAAGGGTGCGGGGGTGGATGAATGTCGGGGAGGGGGGGGTCTTCATCCGGCCAGATCGCAGCCACCCGTTTGCAATCTGTCGTGGCGGCGGCGGCGGCGGTGGGCATAATTGCAAGCGCTCCTCAGGCTGCCCTTGTGTGTCTAGACTTGTCCGAGACTTCTTTTCGAACGGCTGCCCCCCCCCCCCCCTTCTTTCCACACCGGTCTTGCCTCCCCCATCGCTCCTCTCTTTTATTACCTGTTTGTTACCCCTTCATCATCATTTTTTTTTCTCACAGTGGTCTCCTTCCTCCTTATCCACTCCCTCTCCTCACTTCTCTTTTCTATTCATTATTCTCGTCTATTCTTCCTTGCTTTACACACGCACAGCCACGGAAACGCACATCCGCATGCACTCAAACACCCGCATAAACACACAGCCCCCGCCGCATCAACACTGAGATTGAGAGGAAGAGAAGACTGTGGATTATGAGAAAGAGAAGGGAAGGAAGAATGGGGAGGAGAAAGACGAAGAGAGACGACGATGAGAGGAATTGAGACATGGAGGGAAAGGGAGAATGAGAAAGAGGAGAAAGGCGCGAGAGAGACCTGAGCTGAGGCTGGTGGGGCTGGCCGGGCGACCCCTTGGAGGACGTGTGGGCGACCGGAAGCACTTGAGGTTTGACACTCCCCGTATGCACGTTGCAGATGGAACACCAACTTTGCAGATCTCGGTTGCCGTGTTAGGGTTAGGGCAAGGGCTGACGAGGGGAAGGGGACGGGTAGGGGGATATAAGGGGCAAAGGGGGTCCGGAGTCTGCGTGACGTCACGGTTACCCCAGGCCTGCCAGCAAACAGTCTGGCCCGGGTTCAACTGGTTTAATGGCCCTGATTGTTGGGCTGATTGGGAGTTTCCGTGCTCTGTGTGTGTGTGTGTGTGTGTGTGTGTGTGTGTGTGTGTGTGTGTGTGTGTGTGTGTGTGTGTGTGTGTGTGTGTGTGTGTGTGTGTGTGTGTGTGTGTGTGTGTGTCTCTCTCTCTCTCTCTCTCTCTCTCTCTCTCTCTCTCTCTCTCTCTCTCTCTCCTCTCTCTCTCTCTCTCTCTCTCTCTCTCTCCTCTCTTCTCTTCTCTCCCTCTCTCTCTCTCTTTTATCTCTCTCTCTCTCTCTCTCTCTGCTCTCCTCTCTCTCTCTCTCCTTCCTCTCTCTCTCTCTCTCTCCTCTTTCTCTCTCTCTCTCTCTCCTCTCTCTTTCTCTCTCCTCTTTCTCTCTCTCTCCTCTCTCTCTCTCTCTCTCTCTCTCTCTCTCTCTCTCTCTCTCGCTCTCTCTCCTCTCTCTCTTCTCTCTTTCTCTCTCTCTCTCTTTTCTCCTCTCTCTCTCCCTCTCTCTCTCCTCCTCTCTCTCTCTCTCTCTCTCTCCTCTCTCTCCTCTCTCTCTCTCTTCTCTCTCTCTCTCTCTCTGCCTTCTCCTCTCCTCTCTCTCTCTCTCTCTCTCTCTCTCTCTCTCTCTCTGCCTCTCTCTCTCTCTCTGCCTCTCTCTCTCTCTCTGCCTCTCTCTCTGCCCGTCTGTGTGTTCATCTGTCTTTCTCTTGCCGTTCAGTATGTCGGTTTCTCCCGTCTTGGGTTATGACGCGCAAAGCTACCAGGAAGCATTTGAAAGGTGTCTCGGCAGGGTGTTCGATGAGGTCGCTCGCGGTGCCACGACTGTCGCTACTGCCGGTGGGTGGCAGGCAGGCCGACGGCGCGGGTCGTGTGTGTCTGCGTCAGTCATGGGCGTCCGTATCGCTCGCCGGGTTTCCTATCCTTCCGCGTGGGTTGCCGGGTGTGTTTTACCAGCATCGTTTGTCATGATGGCGTGTTGCCTTGACAACCAACTGCTGGTCGCTCGGCTGTATATCACGGGAATGGGAGGGAGGGAGGGAAGGAGATGGGGGGGGCGGAGGGATTGGCTGGAGGGCGTGAAGAGAGAGGGGAGTAGGTGCGGCGTCGGGTGGGTGGCGGCGTTTGCTTGGCTTGGTTGAGATCCTGTATCCCGACGTTCGTATATACGTATTGTATGAGACAGAGACAGAGGGAAAGGAAACAGAGGAATGAAAGAGTTACGAAAGAGAAATGAGAGATCCGAAGAAATGAGAGGAGAGCAAAGGAGTGAAGCTGATCGTTGCCATCACCTGATTTCCGTGGCGATAACAAGTGTCGCGCATTCACCTCCTCGAGTCTTTTTTTTTTTTTCCTTCGCTCGATATTTACCTGCTCGAGCGCCGAGACGTTTGATTAGATACGCCTCCTTGGACACGCGTACCCCCCCCCCCCTCTCTCTCTTTTCCTCTCGTCCCACCTTTCGAAAAAAGAAAGGAAAAAAACATCCCCACCCTTGCCCTTTTTTATCGTGGTTCCGGCAGCTGGCTTGAATCATTCGAACACAACGAGACTCGTTTGTACTCGGCGACCAAACCTTGACGATTTCCAGTGACATTTGTGACAGTGGTTGGTTAGCGTGTGACCCGTGCACTCGGCGCTAATGTCAGCTGCGCTAATGTCACTTGAAAGATTGTCATGCGTGACATGACCCTGCTCTGCTATCTTGCTCTGCTCTCATTTTTTTTGTGTGTATGTGCACGCGCGCGTGTGCGCGTCTGCCCTTTCGGCGGTGGTTGAGTAGGCCTAATGATTACGAGCCTTGTATAATGTAAGCCTACCATGCGCTTGCGGACGCGTGCGGCGGTTAATGGCTCTGGGGGGATACGGTTCCTTCAGAATGCGTGTTTGCCATTGTGATAGAATGCACGGCCTTGTTAATCTTTGTGCCCGGTGGTATTTTAGTCTCACACGCAAATACGCTTGGAGAAACACACACACACACACACACACACACACACACACACACACACACACACACACACACACACACACACACACACACACACACACACACACACACACACACACACATTTATACATATTCATACATCCACGTACATAAACATAAGTTTACATGCTGGAACAAACATGCATACATACACTCATGCACATACATACACGCGCCCCTGTCATCAACATCCATCGCCTCGCCTCGGTTTCCTCGTGGCCACGTGGCGGCCGTCGAAACAAAGGAGATCCCGGGAACGCGTGTGGAAGGCGAGCTGACAGGCGTGGGAGGAGGAGGAGGAGGAGGAAGACAAGAGAGGAAGAAGATCAAGAAGAGAGTTACAGGGAGGAGAGGGAGGAGGAGGGGAAAGGGAATTAGGTACTAAGAACGGAAGGGAAGGAATCAACAAAAGAAAATGGAACGAAAGAGGAGACATGGCGCGCGGAGAAGACGAGATGCGAGAGGGAAGGGAGTGAGAAGAGGATATAGCGATTTTGGAGATAGGCGAAGGTCAGTTGGAAGACACTGCTCACTGCACGTTTGGCCTTTTGGCAACCGCAGCTCTCGCACGCTGGGGACAAGAAACGTCGACTTTAGTTCACTGGCGTAGATAATGAGGAATGAGTGGGAGATAGGAGTTGAGTGAGGGGGAGAAGTGAGTGAGAGATGAGTATAGTGGGAGCGTGAATAAGGGGAGAGAGTGAGGGGAATGAATGGATGAGAGTAGGTAAGTAAGGCTTGGTGAGAGGGGGAAATGAGGAGTGAGGGTAATGAAGGGGAGAGAGAGAGGGCATTGCACAGCGGATTGTATGAACAGGACATGGGGAGAGGATGGGGATCGACGAGGTCCAGCACTTGCACATCCGAAGGGGGAAGTGGATGTGGGAGGGATGCGAGGAAGGGGAAGGGAGGGGGAAGAGAGCGAGAGGAGGAAGTGGAGGCAAGAACAGATTCCGGCATGGGTTATTCCCTTCTCGTAACGTATACCCATTTACGAAGAATTGCACATAGTGTGTAAAAAATAGTCTTCGTGGTGTTTGTGGATGTTCCGTAATGATGGTACACAGGAAAGGTACCAGGAAATAATTGTCTGTTTTTTCATCATTTCCGAGTATTGATCCAAACAGCTGTACCAACACCAGTGCTTGGATAGCAGATAAGGTCATTTTACGGACACCTGGTTCATAATAATGGCTCTGTTGCATATATAAAGTTCATTAACTCGCTCGGTTCCTTTTTTTTTTTTGTTCCGGGGAGTGGGTGTGAATCAGATTGGTGTATTACAAATGTACTCGTTTCTCTAATGATGTACAGTTTTGCCTGACATCAGTTTGCTCGGCCGGGAAAGGGTTGACAGGAGGATGGTAGCTGCCCTTGTCTGAAGTGAACAGATGTGGCCGAGGGGAATCTTGTGTAAACAAAGGGTTGGGTTGTTTTGGGACTCCTTTGCGTGTGGCACAAGCCTGATCACTTACACGCTGCAGGGGAGGGGGACAGGGCGAAGGGTGATGAGGGAGGCTAGCCAGGGGAGAAGTTTGGGAAAGGGAGAAAGGGAGAAGGGGAAGGGAGGGAGGGAGGGACGGGTGGGGAGAGATCCGGCCAGGGGAGCTGAGAGCAAGGGAAATAGAGCGATCTTTCTAGGGGAGCATGCAAGGGGCACACAGGAGAGGAGGGCGTCTGTTAAAGGGGACACTCTGAGGGATCTGAGGATTTTTTGCGAAGTTCTCTTACTTGTTTTACTGTGTCTTTGCGACATTTATATCCCCGCTGCTGGCTTGGTGGAGCTCTCCCGGCCATATTGTTGTACCTTTTCAATGACTCGAAGATGATCAGACGCGTCTTAATGGACACTGAATCGTATCTTTCACGAGGATCTTGACTGTGATGAACGACTTAGGCCTACAACGATTGTAACCCGCGATAAGGCTAGGGTGGTAGTTAGGCCTGAACTAAAAAGAAAATGCACGTTATTCAAGAAATTGTTTCGATAGGGATAAAAAATGATTTGGAAAAAACAACTTCTGACTTCTCATTCTTTTCGAAGATGAACCTAGCTTTCTCCGTCTCTCCCAATGCCATACTTGTTTATCGGTCATTACATCGGTACATCGGGCACTTAGTGGCGAGAGTCCCCTCTGAGCGGGTGGGAGTTTCGCCCTTGTGCGCCCACGTGCGTCTGACGCGCATCCAGATTCATGATGACGGCAGGAACTTCAGGGGCTGGCATTGTTTGTTTGTTTACTGGTAATATCAAGTGAATGTTTTGTTATTTGTTTAGTCTCCTAGAAAAGTGAAAGGCGTTTTTTTCTTTGCATTTAGAGAGTAAACTATGTTTCATTTTAGTGGAATTGATATTTGTTTATTATTAATATATATATATTTTTTTGGCGGGGAGGGGGGAAGTTCGTCGGAAATAAGTTGCCCGAACTTTCATCGAACGAGGAAGAATCGTTGGAAATTGCCTCGCATTGGCTTGCGGAGAGGCGCCTAGGCAAGTGAACCCCCCATGACGGTAGTAGAGTCCCGGGAGCAGGACCGCTTTGTTTGCCTTCGGGAGCCGTGCCGAACACGTGACCCGCGGCGCCGGCCTACACGACTCTCCCTCCCCCCCCCTCCACTCCTCCTATGTGCAAATTGCCTCAGGGGGGTGGGGGTGACATCCTTATCTGTACTGCTAGGATAGAATTCTCCCTCCAATAAATGATTAATTTCTCCCCTCAGCTCTTTTGTCCGTCTTTTCCTCACCCTCACCCCCTTTTTAATCCCCCCCTCCTTAAAGATTGTTCATACCCCCCCTCTCCCCCGTCGTTTTTCCTCCTCCTTATCGTGTGTCGCAGTTGGAGTGGCGCCTGATAAGGAGGGAGCTGACCTTAGCATTTAGGGCTGTTGGCGCTCTTTGACTGATGGCAACGAGAGGGGGGAGGAGGAAGGTGGGTGCAGGGGGAAGGGGGGAGAAGGACCTGTCTGCCCCTTCCCCCGCCTTCCCCGTTACCCCCTTTCCCTCATATGCGAAGCAAATCGACGACGTGTTTCCTCTCTGTTCGTGGAGAATCATCTGGAAGGAATATTTCTCGCGTGTGGCTTCTGTGGATGGGGTTTGGGGTACGGATAGGGTGGGGGCGGCGGGGGGGTTGTATTAAGTTTCTTGACTTTTTTTTCGTCTTTTTTACAATTTCCTTTATTCTGTTATTTTTCTTTCATCTCGTTTCTTGAAAGTGATTTTTATAGAACTTAACATCGTGTTGTTTTCCTTACCCCCACCTTCCATCACTTCTTATTCTTTATGTATGTATGTACATGTCTATATGTCTGTATCTCTGTTTATCTATCTAACTATCTATCTATCATTCTTCCTTTATCTACATTTCTCCTTTCTTATATATACAATGGCTTTTTGAACGCAAGCAAGAATTCCCCACAACTTGTTCTAGGTGGATTCCTTCCAGGGCCTCGCTAGCCACGCCGCGGTGGAGTCGTGTTATTTCCGGGTAGTTCACGCAGTCCACCGAGGCCTCGACCGCCACATGTGGACGTGTGATGATGGGTGGATGGGTGGATTGATCGGGAAGTGGATGGGTGGATGGATCGGGAAGTGGTTGGGTGGATAGTACGATGAGTGGAGGAAGATTGATGGAGGGATGGATGAAAGGATGCAATGAGCCGTGGGTGATTTGGTGGATAGATGGGTGGATAGGAGATACGAATTGAAGGATAAATGGAATTATTAAATAATACATGAAAATAGATCGAGATAGATAACGGAAAGGAAAGATATAAATAATATCCCCTCCCGCTAATTAAGGAAGGGGCGTGTCAAGTGTTTTGGGGGAGAATGACGGAATGAAGCGGAGGGAGGGGAGTATGGAGGAGAAAACGAGGGAGGAGCGGGAGAATGAGGGAATAAAACAGGAGAATGAGGGAATGAAGCGGAGGGAGGGGAGTATGGAGGAGAAAACGAGGGAGGAGCGGGAGAATGACGGAATTAAGCGGAGGGAGGAGAGGTATGGAGGAGAAAACGAGGGAGGAGCGGGAGAATGACGGAATTAAGCGGAGGGAGGGGAGGTATGGAGGAGAAAACGAGGGAGGAGCGGGAGAATGACGGAATGAAGCGGAGGGAGGGGAGTATGGAGGAGAAAACGAGGGAGGAGCGGGAGAATGACGGAATAAAACAGGAGAATGAGGGAATGAAGGGGAGGGAGGGGAGTATGGAGGAGAAAACGAGGGAGGAGCAGGAGAATGAGGGAATGAAGCAGAGGGAGGGGAGGGACGGAGGGGGGAAAGGAGGAGCGGGGGAGCGGGGCGTGACTTACCGTGGAGGAGCCTAGCGATTTACAGATTGTCACGGTGAGTCACGTGGATGTCGGGGGAAGGGCGATGGGGGGGAGGTAAAGTTAAACTTGGAAAAATGTTCTTCTCTGTTCTTCTTCCTGGTCTTCTTGGCCGTCACTTTTTTTACTTGTATTTTTTTCCATCTCTCTCTCTCTCTCTCTCTCTCTCTCTCTCTCTCTCTCTCTCTCTCTCCTCCTCCTCCTCCTCCTCCTCCTCCTCCTCCTCCTCCTCCTCCTCCTCGGTTCCTTGTATGCCTCATATGGCATGGGCGTGTGACAAGGTAAGGAGGGCGGGGCTGAGATAACTAGTAGCAGATAATTTTTTTTTTTTTTTATCTCCGAGTTTTATTATATTTTAGACGAACCGAGAACCGAGACTAATCAATTTTTATTATTCACGTCTGGCCGCAGTGCTATCTGTCGCGATATCATTATCAGCTTGAAAAAGCTTTTGACAAACGGGCGAGGGGAGGGGAGGAGAGGAGAGGAGAAGAAAGAAAGCATAAGGGAGATAACGATAACACCGGTGATAAGGCGCCATTGACCTAACAAAGCGTTCGGGCACAAGATGAATTGGGGAAAGCTTTATAGAGAGAGAGAAGGCCGCGAGTATGCATTTATCTCTGGGTGTAAGTGCTTCAGGCGTAGGATGGACGGGTCGGCATGTGGGGAACTTCGGTGTGTGTGTGTGTGTGTGTGTGTGTGTGTGTGTGTGTGTGTGTGTGTGTGTGTGTGTGTGTGTGTGTGTGTGTGTGTGTGTGTGTGTGTGTGTGTGTGTGTGTGTCGGCGAGCACGTGCCTACGTTGCGCATACCGATTATGCACCGAGGCGAGAGAGGTGCATGGCGCGATTGCAGACGACATAATGCACTTGTCCTTGCCCTGAAGTCTTGCCTGGGTGACCCGCTTTTCCTGCTTTGCTGTTGTCGTCTTTACTTTCTTTCGTTCATTCGTTTGTTTCCCTCTTCCTTCTTCCTCGTTTCTTCTCGTTCTTTTCCTTCCCATTTCCCCCTTTCGCCTCTGCAGCGTGTGAGTGGCATTGGTGCCCATTTCCTTGTGATTTGGGCGGCATCTCTTCTAGTAAGTCGTGATTGTTAGATCTTAATCGGGTAGGGGAGGAGGAGGAGCAGGAGTAGGAGCAGGGGTAGGAGTAGGAGGGGGGGCTGGGGTGGGGCAGGGGGAGAGGGGAGGGCTGGGGTAGGGGGAAGATTGGGAGAGGGGATGGAGGGGAGGGGTTGGATTTAAGCGGGAGGCGTCTTGGCCGTGGCGGGGGGCGTGTCCAGTTATCTCGCGACGGTGCGTTGGAGTCGGATGGGGGAGGGGGTAGCTGGAAAGTGTGGGGGGGGGTCGACTCGTCTTCCTTCAGGTTATAAAGGCACGCTTTGATGACGACCGCTTACATTCCCTCAGTCTACCATTTCAGCTGTTCGGCTGTTGAATGCATGTATTTGTAATTTCTTTTGAGAGAGAGAGAGAGAGAGAGAGAGAGAGAGAGAGAGAGAGAGAGAGAGAGAGAGAGAGAGAGAGAGAGAGAGAGAGAGAGAGAGAGAGAGAGATTTAACTCCAAAGTTCAGAAAAGTTCACCGGCCCCGTGCCAAGGTCACGGAAAAGTCTCCTTGCACGCGAAGACGCCAGGAGCTCGATCTTACGTGGGGAAGGGGGCTGAGGGAGGGAGGGAGGGGGGTCCTCGGGCCAGTTTTTCCTCCCGGTGACACTGAAGGCTTCTTTTGCCCTTCCCTTGTCGTCGCCTTCATTATTTTCCCATCTTCATTTTCCCTGGTGGCTTCGTCAGGTTTTGTGTGTGTGTGTGTTGTATGTTGTGTGTATTGGGTGGGTTGTGCGCTTACTGGTTTTGTTTCTGTTGTATCTTAAGGAAAGTGCAAAGATGGTCTTGCGATGTTGGTCTTGGCAGGAGCAACTGTTGTGAAGCGGAGCTCGCAGAGCTGCGCAAAGAAGGTTAGAAGTTTAGCAACACGTTGATTAATAGTTCCATTGCATTATACACAACCCTTCTTCCTTTACTCCCTCCTCTCCTCCTGCCTCTCCCCTCTCTCTCCCTCCTCTCTCTACTCCGTGCCTTTTTCTCCCTCTCCCCTCTGCCCTCCCTTCTCTCTCCGCTTCCCCTCCCTCTCCCTCTCCCTTCCCTCTGTCCTCGCATATCCCCTCCCTCCCTCCTTCCCCTCTCCCCGCTCCCTTCTCCCTCGAAACAAGGTGATTGCATGGCAGCGCCTCTTTTCTCGTGGTGGTTGGGAAGCCGGCATTAATCAAAGGCATACGTGACCCCGAACATCCTTCCAAGATTTAGGTGTCGTGGGATGAATAAACAAGAGGGGATGGCTATTGAGGATTTCTTAGTGGGGTGTGCATGTGACTCGTGTGCTCTTCTTTGCGTTACTTTGTTTGTTTGTGGTTGTTATCGTTATGGATGATTTGAACCTTCTCTCCCCTCTTTTTTTTTTCTTTTTTTGTGATTTGTCTCGGTTGATGACGGCAGCGGTCGATAATATGCAAGGAGTTTTTCCTCCCATCTTTTTTTTCAAAACGTACCATCATCTTTCAGCATATGTTGCAACCGTTGCAAGGCCGACTGGGTTTTCTTTTTTTTTTCTCTTCTTGAATAGCAGAATAAACTGTTGTAGCATCGCATGGAGAAGACTCGTTGTGCTTTAAATATGACTGCAATGTAGGTGCTTAAGAGCTAAATTAATTGTTGCAGTTTTGAGATGCAGCGCCTCCTCCCCGAAAAAAGTCCTGGGTCATTCAACAATATTACACAAGTTTGAGTCAGTCGTGCACGTTCCAGAGGGGGGATGAGATGTTCCGTTAGAATTATTTAGTATGTAATGAGGAAACTGGAAACTGCGTTTCAGCTCGGACTCCGAAGGCCGTGGTTCGCCTACACAACAATGGTAACAATTGCATGACGCTCGTGATGGAAGGGGGGGGGGTGGAGGAGGAGGGGGAGGGGAGTAGGTGGGGAAGGAGAGTGGGAGGGGAGACCTCGGTCCATGCCAGGAATGGTGGGCGTGCAACCCCAGGCAATGTGAAAGAATTTTGAGAGCGTATAGGTGTAGGAGGAAGAGTGACCGAGAGGGAGTGGATGGAGTTTTGCTGTACAGACGGCAGGGAGGAGTCGGTGCGGTCAAGGGCGGGAGAACTCGCCGAAGCCAGCTAGTCCCTCGGGGGGGAGTTGGGGAGGAGGAGAGGGGTGTTATGGGGAAGGGAAGAGTGAAAAGGGATGGGAAAGAAAGGAAAGGAAAGGAAAGGAAACTGCCGACGGCGATTGACGGAACGGCAGTATGGCACGGGCTGGTGTGAATTTCCGGGACACGCGATGTCCGTTCAATGGGATCACGATTCCTCTTGGCGTCGGCGGCCGCGGCGGGGAAGAACAACTCACGCAACAGGGGACCGGCACCCGCGTTGGCTCAGTCGCTTGAGTAATACTTGATGGTGGGAACGAGATTTACCATAGATGTGAGATGTGTGTCTGTGTATCGTGTCTGTGACTGTGTATTGCGTAATGCGTTCAAAGGCATGCGTATACTGACCGTGTATACTGACTGCCTTGTCTGTGAGCAGTCTGTCGGCAGCCCATCGAAAGAGGCGAGTGCACACCGTCCAGTAGGCGGGTGCATTTTGGCCAGCGCTGTGTGGAGTGGGCGTCGTGGAAAGTGTTGCCACAGAAGGGTTGGACTTGGATGGGTAAAAGTAAAAGTTCTTGTCGTTGTTGACCTCACAGGAGGGAGGAGGCGGAGGAGGAGGAGAGTAGGCTTGCTGCAGGTACTGCTGGCACAGGTCATGACACCGCAGTCGGGGAGGCGTTTTCTCTCCTTGTCTGTCGCTCGCGGATGTGACCACGTCTTTCCCTTCGCGCCGCACTCTTCACGACTCCTACAAGTCGTCTACAGTGGTGCATGACGAACCGCGTCGCCCACATGCGTGCTTTGATGCGAGGGGGGAGGGGGGTTGCCTGCATGCGCAACGTTTAGAATTATTTTCATATCTAGCTTTCCTTGAGTCATCTTTGTACACAAAAACATGTACTTTTTGATCTGATTTTTTGTGTGATGCCGATGTTTAGGCGGAACTTGCAGTTGTAGATTGTCTTCGTCGTCCTTGATGTTAAACGTAGTGAATCAAAATTTAATTTTATAATGATAGGTAATTTAGCGGATCAAGATTTTATTCTGATGACGATTGCTAATTTAACAACTGTTGGAGGACGGTTACCAGTATCATTAATAAAACCTTTTTCTGCCTAAACAGTAACATGTGGTAGACTCGAACATCATACCTGTCCATGTTCGCGTTGCGAGTCTTGAGGTCGGATTTGCTTTTATCTTATCGTGTGATTAGGGACCATTACAATGCACATGCTGTTGTGTGAGGGCGGCGCCACCCACCTCCTTCCCCGCTCACACTAACGCACAAACGCACGCACACGGAATTATGGGAGTCTCGGGGAAAATGAGGAGCATCTGCCGCGAAGAAGACGAATAATAGGCAAAATAGAAAATGCGAAAACAAAGGAAGATAAGGAGTGAAAATCTCGTAGTCTGGAGGGGGAGGGGAAGGGGGGAGGAAGGCAAGGTCGGAGGGAGGGAGGAGGGAGGCTCGGTGAGGTGGTGAGGGAAGATGAACCATCATAAAGGAACGGGTTTTGTCGGCGGGGGAAGGACGTCGAGTGTATCCTGTAGGTGAAAGGGAGGATGACCAGTGCCACTAAACGCGGCGGTGGGGGAGGGGAGGAGGGGGAGGGGGAGGCAGTGGCAGTGTTCCGTTGGGAGGGGTGTGGCAGTGGTCTGTGGGGTAATGTTTGATTATTACTGTTTGTCTTGGGTATTTTTTGTAGTGTTATTTTGTTTTTGTTTTTTTATCACTGGTTTCTGAGATGTCAGATACGTAATTTTTTTTTTCATTGGTCTCCTTGAACTATTTCTTTCATAACAGGTTTGGTTTTCATGCACTGTAATTATAGGGGTTTGACATTTTTTTGTGCACTTGAACTAAAATTATTTCTCTCTTTTCAGGTGAGTTGACTTGGTGGAAGTACAAGAAGAAGAAAAAAAATCAGAACTGGTTTGTGTCGGATTTCGCCAACAGGGAGTTGACTTTTCGTGAGTAGCGTTGTGAAGAAAAGGTCGTTGCAAGGCGTTTTATTGATGCCCTCCACGCCCCTCTCCCGTCGCCCCCCTCCCCCTCCCCGATCGCTCTTCATTCCCCTCCCTTCACCCCCCCCTCTTCATTCCCCTCCCTTCACCCCCCCCTCTTCATTCCCCTCCCTTCACCCCCCCTCTTCATTCCCCTCCCTTCACCCCCCTCCCTGTTCCCCTCCCTTCTCCCCTCTCCACCCCCTCCCCGTTCCCCTCCCTTCTCCCCTCTCCACCCCCTCCCCGTTCCCCTCCCTTCTCCCCTCTCCACCCCCTCCCCGTTCCCCTCCTTTCTCCCCCGCCCCCGATAAAAGAAAAGATAATCTATCATCTGTGACAAGATTTTCGGTGCGTTAACTCGATTCTGAAGTTAACTGCATTGGGGAGAGAGCGAAAAAGAGTGAAAATAACGGCTCTCACTATTTCTTTTGTTTTCTTTCTGGGAAAACGGGTGTTTCTGCAGCGTTGTTGCAGAGCGATTGCACGGGTGCATGTGTCTTGTTCTGGCTTGGCTCTTGCTCGCTCGCTCACTGGCTCGCGTGCGTGCGTCGAATGAATGACGCGCCGGGAGGAATGTGGGTGTGAGGGCGCGCGAACTTTTAGTCATGGCGGCGGGGCTGGTGTCACGCGCGCCGGGAGAAAGAGGAAGGAGGAAGGGGAAGAGGAGAGGGGGGTAGGAAAATGAAACGAAGGAGAAAGGAAAGGAAGGAAAGGGGGGGGGAAGGGAGTGGGGAGCAGGAGGAGGAATGAAGGCATGAGGGGGGGAGGGGGGGAGAGGGGTTGTGGTATTGGCTTTGATTGGATGCACTCGGCGCCCGGGGCTCATACTACGCCCAACCGCTTAGTCGTCGTCGTCGTGTGAGCCTTTGGTGTTTGTTTTTGTTTCGGATTTCGGAAGGGCGTGGGCGTGGGGGTGGGGGGGGAGGGTAAGGGAGAGGATGGAGAGTTAATTATTGTTCTTCATTTTCTTCGCTTTAATTTTTCTCCATTTTCTCTTTTTTTTCATTCTTTCTTCCTTCTCCATCCTCCTCCTCCCCATTTCTCCTCTTCACTTGGAAAGTTGTCCTTTTTGGCGAAATTACGAAGCTATGACCCCCCCCCCCCAGCTTTTGCGGTGCATACTCGATCTTACCCGCCGTTGTAGTTTGCAAATGCGCCCTCTTACAGCCGCAAGAACTTTGCAGTGGCACTTTGAGCCCCCCCCCCCCCCATTGCAGCATCCGGGGACTCCACTTTTCCTCCTTTGGCCTCTTCCCCCGAGCTCTCTGCCTGCTCTCCCCATCGCCTTCCCTCGCAAAGATCGGCAATTGCAGCGGAGATCAGGGCGAGCCATTGCAGCCTGGGAAATGGCTCGCGACCTGCCATTGGAAACTCCTTCATGTGTGGCGTGGCGCAGCGGCACTCCGTGGGATTGCAAGCGGCGCGGCTGGCGGTGGCGCGCGGGACTCGTTTGGTCTTGGTCGGCCTCTTAAGTTGCTTACCGCTGCTCCCGCCCTTCCCTCTCTTCCTTTTCATGTTCTTTTCTGTTTGCTTTCTTCCTCGCGTTCTCCCTCCCAGGGATGTTATTCGTTCTGTTTCTTTTTCTTCGCTTTCTTTCTTCGCTCTGTAGAAAGTTCTTACTTTCATAACGCTCTCACCCACACGCATTTTACTCAAGCACTCACCTTTACTCTCATTCACACACTTAATTCTCACTCACTCACTCACTCACTCACTCACTCACTCACTCACTCACTCACTCACTCACTCACTCACTCTCACTCTCTCACTCACTCTCACTCTCTCACTTCATTCTCACTTGCATTCTCACTCACTCACTCACTCACTCACGTGTATTCTCACCCACTCACTCACTCACTTGCATTCTCACCCACTCACTCGCGCAGCCGTTCGCCAGCCACAAATGGTCTCCGGGTATATTGCTTTTAGATGCAGTTCAAGGAAGACTCTGCTCCGTCAGTGCTTTCCTTTGTGCAATTTGTTTGTTTTCTTTAAAACAACAAGAACCTCTGAGCGCCTTCTCTCCTCCTCCCACTCACCTTCCTTTCCCTTCCTTTCCCTTCCCTTCTCTTTCTATCCCCTCTCTCCCTTTCTCCCCACTGTCTCCCTCTAAGCACCGTCTCTCTCTCTCTCTCTCTCTCTCTCTCTCTCTCTCTCTCTCTCTCTCTCTCTCTCTCTCTCTCTCTCTCTCTCTTTCGTCTTCTTAACCCTTCAGTCGTGCTTTTGCCACCTGCGTTTGTACTGCTTGCCCCCCCCCCCCCCACTTCAGTCTCGGAGCGAGCAATCAGCCTGATGGAGTGTTGACGGTCCGGAACAGGGATTATGGGAGGGGGTAGGATAGGGGTTATTAGAGGAGGAGGATAGGATAGGATAGGAGTGGTGTGTGTGTGGGCGTGGGGGTAATGAGGGAGGCTTAAAGGGATGGAAAAAGGAGGGAAGGAGGAAGGAAGGATAAGAGGAGGAGGAAGAAGAGAGGAAGGGAGGGAGAGGGAAGAGTCTTTTCCTCTTCCACCCATCCTCCCTCTTCCTCCTCCTCCTATCCCTTTTTTATATATTTATATTTTTTATTTTATTATTTTTTTTAGGTGTGTCGATGGCTTACTTAGTTCAGATAAGATTACGTGTATTTTTCCCCCTCGCATGCTCTTTGAAGTTGGTTAATTTATCTACGCCCCCCCTTTTATTTTTATTTTATTACTTTGTTCGTGTGGGCGTGGTCAGAGGACGACTGAATGGCGGTGACTAATCGCATCTGCACGCCGATAATAATCTTACTATTACACATTTATATATAGATGTGCGTAATTACAGCGGCTAGTCGTGTTTCCGGTCTGTCCGTCTGGGGAGGAGGAACGGAGCCGGCGGTTTGGGGGCGTGGGCGTGGGGGTAGGGGAAGGGGTAGGGGTGTGGATGGAGGTGGGGGTATGAGTAGAGGTGTGGATGGGGGTGTTGGGGGAGAGAGAGGGAGATGGAGATGAAGATTGCGTCAGCGGGATGCTTGGAAGGACCAAACAGTCATGTATCGGGGGACTTGGAGGCGAGCCCACTATTTTTTTTCTCCTCGTCTTATTATCTCTCCCTCTCCCACGTCATAGAATTTATTAATCCGTGACTCACGCGGCCCCAAGATACACAGGCTGTTTACGTCTGTTGGTTTGGTCGCAGCGCTTTTGTTTTTTTTTTTGTTTATTTGAAAGGGTAGACTAATGCATTTTTTTTGTTTCGAGTGTTTAATTTTTCTCGTGTTTTTGTGGCCTCGGTTTAGTGGGTATCTTTTCTTTTTTCCTTCCCTCTTCCGGTGCATCGACGTTTAATCAATAACATCAAAGCTTCACTGTGTATTCATATTTTGTGTTTTAATTGTCTTTGTACTTGTTCACATTCCAATATTTCGCATTGGGAAAAATCGGAAATTAAAATAAAATGAAAATGAAAGAAATAGGTCTACCTGCGTCTGCAGTGCCCCCCCCCCCCGCCTTTTCTTCCCCCTCTTCATCTTTCTCTTATCTCCTTCCCTTCTTCCTGAATACGGATAGCGATTTTGTTTTGTGGGCGAGTTGCGAACAGAGAGAAAAGAATAATGACGAAAATGAAAGAAGTGGGATCTGCCTCGCGCCTGCCGTTCTGCGCCAGGTCTCGCGGGCGCGCGCGCGTGTGCATTGTGCAGTGTCTCGTCTTCCATTCCTTACGAAACGTCTGGGCTGCGGGGTGGGTACAGGGGGCAGGTGAGCAGGGGGTTGGGTACAGGGGGCAGGTGTGCAGGGGGTAGGGTAGAGGGGGCAGGTGTGCAAGGGGTGAGCAGGGGGTAGGGTAGAGGGGGCAGGTGTGCTTGGGGTAGGGTAGAGGTGGCAAGGGGTTTCGGGACAGGGGGGGGGGGCTCACTCTGATTCCTCCTCCTCCTTCCTCTCCCCTTCCACGTCTCTTCCCTCCTTCCCTCCTCCCTCCTCCCTCTTCCCTCCTTCCCTCCTCCCCTCCTCCCCTCCTCCCTCTCACCTATTCCTCATCTTTGATCACATGTGAAAAGACAGACAAGACAGACCGCGAATCCTCGCCATTTCTAGACTTAATTCGTATCCTCTGCATATACACTCGTCTCCAATTTTGTTTATGTGCGAGGAAGAATGCTAATGCACTCCCCTCCCCCCCCACACTTAAAAAAAATAGTGGAAACGCGACAGTCTTCTTTTCTTGTTAAGTCCTGCGCTGGCGGTGGGAAAACCTGTTGTAATAAACACCTTTTTCGTATTTTCTTTCTTTTCGTTCTTTCCTTCCATATTTTTTTTTAGTTTTCGGAACCTGTTAATCGACAAGCATCGGTTGGGAGAGAGAGTGTCTGAGGGGTGGGGGGTGGTAAGGGGGAGGGAGCTGAAGTAGGTTGTGTGTTTTATTTTCACTCGGGTTTTGTTTTTGTCAAATTGAGTGGTTGCTTGGTGGCTTTTAGTTTCATTTCAAAGATTGATATGCTGTATATTTTGTATTTCTGTTGTTATTGGTGTCTAATTGTTTTTGTAAGGGAGGGACTTTAGGCCTATTTACAATTTCAGCGTTTGGGGAAAATCAAGTAATTATTTCCTCATTACCTCTACGCCCGAGAACTAATGACTCGAAATCGGCCGTGGCTGCACCGGCGCTTCTCCAACTTCCGTGTTTTTGTTATTATTACTGTAATTATGATATGCATATTTCGTATTTTGATAATTCTCTCTCTCTCTCTCTCTCTCTCTCTCTCTCTCTCTCTCTCTCTCTCTCTCTCTCTCTCTCTCTCTCTCTCCCTCCCTCCCTCCCTCCCTCCCTCCCTCCCTCCCTCCCTCCCTCCCTCCCTCCCCCCCTCCCTCCCTCCCTCTCCCCCTCTCCCTCCCCCTTTCCTCTCCTCTCTCCTCTCCCTCTCCCGACTCATCTCTCTTGTCTCTCTCCTTCCTCTCTCTCTCTCTCCTCTCCTCCTCTCTCTCAATCCGTTTTTTCCCTCCGCATCCATTGTTAACAAAGCTTTTGTCATCTTTCCATTTCAAGAGCGAGACATTCCTTTCGCCGGACGAGGTGGGGAGTAGTGGGGGAGGAGGGGTCCCCTACCCTGCCTCCTTTTCTCTCCACACACCACACAATTATCTCCTCCATTCTCCTCCCTCCTCCTCCCCCTCTCTTTCTCCATGTCACACTTCCTGTCCTCTTCCCCCTCCTTTCTCCTCCTATCTCTTCCTTCTCTTTCTGCACCTCCTCTCCTCCTCCTCATCTCTCTCCCATCTTTTCTCTTCATCTCTCTTCCTTCTCTTTTCCTCATCTCTTCCACTCTCTTCCTCCCCTCCTCTCCTAATCTACCCCCCCCCCTCCCCCCAAACAATAAGCCACACCGCAGCCAGGTGTTGAGGACAGACTTGTTTGCATTTGATGCCCGCCAGACCTGGGCTTTCGCAAGGTCAGCTGTCGATTAATTTATGCCTCTTGTAAAATTGGGACTGATTTTATTTATTTTATTTATTTATTTTTTTTTTTATAATGTTTGGATAGATACAGTTGTAAGCGAAAGTTAGGGAAAGGTGGTGTGGAAGTGAGGCAGGAGTGTGTGGATTCCTTTTCATTTCACTGTGACACCTTATAAAAAAAAAGGTTTTTGTATCCTCACAATCATCTTAGAAAACAAAAACAAAAGAAAACGAAATCCTTCGCTAAGACGCGCCAAGGATCCCTCGGAATGGCGGCGCGTGCTGCGGGCCCTCCTTCCCGGGGCCTCGGAAGGAGCCGACCCCGTCCTTAGGGAGATCGGTGGCTTTGGTAGTTTGGAAATGCCCTTTCTCTTTCCTCCATTCTTCGCGGTTTTCTATCTCTTTTTTTTTCCTTTATCTTTTTTTCTTATTTTTATTTTTTTTTGTCCTGACTCGATGGGCAGGGTCGGGGGGGAGGGGGATGGGGGTTGGTTGGGTGTGGGAAGGGGAGGAGAAATGTATAGTGGGGGTATGGGTGGGGTGATGAATGGGGGTGGGTGGAGGGAGGATAGAGGGCGGAATGGATGGGGTATAACCGGGCAATTGAATGGAATGGGCAGTGGATGGAGGGTGAGGTGGGTAGTGGATAGCAGTGAGAGGTTGGTGGGGGGGAGAGGTTGAGTTCGGAGGAGAGGAGTGGAAGTGGATTGGGGTCGAGGCTTGGGGATGGGTGGATGGGGAGTGAGTGTTGGAGTGGAGTGGGAGTGGGAGTAGTAGGTAGTAGAAAGGAGACCCGTCTGTGACCGTGGACTCGTGTTTAGACCTAGTCAGGGGTAATTGGAGAAATTGGCCAACACAGGCGTTGGGGGAGGGGGAGGGGGGGAAGGGGGCGTGTTCAAGGGCGAGATTAACCTTCACTTGCCGGGGGAATTCGGTACTTTACTTGTCGGTCGGTCGGTCGGGCGGTCGGGATGTCCAAGCGTCGTGTGGGTGGATGTCCTGTCGCAGGAGGGAAGGACTCTGGTCTGGGGGGGGGGGGGAGGAGTAGAAACCGCATGGTGAGGTAAGGTCTCTGGTCTCGTCACAATGGTAGGGATTTTCCATATGAATGTCTTTTGTCATGTGATAGGCTAAGAGCGAGCGAGGGCGGGTGGGGTTGGGGGGAGGGAGGGAAGGAAGGAGACAGAGGGAGGGAGGGAGATGGACACAGAAGCTGGAAATAAGGGTGGATGAGCAGGGTGGAAGGTCAGGGTAGAGGGGGGGGAGGGGGGAAGAAAGACCGACGAAAGCGCATTCACAATTCATTTATTCTTGACTGTAATAACGAACGACCTTGGAGTCTGACATTTCTAAAATTTCCATATAGATGTATGTGTACATATGTTTTCGTGTCTGTAGTTTGGAAACGATTGGGCGTATGGAGGGGGAAATAGAAATGGTTATTTTATTCATATATTTTATTTTCTCTCGTGCTTTTATGATGTAAATCAATCCACTAGACGAGGTAACAAAGGAGTGGAACGACAAGAGATAAAAAAGAATGATAGAAAGAGAGAGAGAGAGAGAGAGAGAGAGAGAGAGAGAGAGAGAGAGAGAGAGAGAGAGAGAGAGAGAGAGAGAGAGAGGAGGAAGCTGGTTGGATTTCGAAGCTAGCCTACGTGTACGGCAGTGTGCGTGCGTGCGTGCGTGCATGTGCGTGTGATTCGGCAAGTCTGACATTGACACGATTAACTATGGCTTCGTTTGTCACGTTTTGGACGCGCTCACTACTCGCCTGCATCCCTTCATTAACATTTATTTACTTGTGTGTTTATTTGTGTGTATATATGATTCATACCTTTGTTTGTTCGTTTGTTTACTTGTTTTGGTTGTACACGCGATGCTTGGTGGTATCGACACTAACGAGTGAGAGTTTGGTGGTTGGGAAGAGTTGGTTCGGGTGCATGATTGTGTCTGATTGTCTGTGATTGGATCGTGGGGAGCAGAGGCGCGATTGTGCATTCAATCATTTCCTTTTATTCTTATCAGCATTTCCCCCTTCTCTTCCTCTTTCCTCTAAGTCATAGGGGAAGATGCCTACGCACTGGGGTGATTTAGAGGAAGTGGAGGGGAACAGAGCACACACGCGCTCCAGCAATAACAAAAGCGAAGCGGCGATCATTATTATAAGATCGATCTGAATATCGACCCTCATTGTCGTGCGGACGAAACGCGTGACTCACGGGATGGCAAGCGGGTGGGGCTGAAAACGGGGGAGGAGGGGGGAGAAGGTTGCCGCAGGACCTTTTAGGGGCCTCTCTTTTTCTTTCTTCTCTTTTTTTCTTTTTCTCTCTCCCCCTATCGGTCACTTCCTCCTCTCCCTCCTTCGCTACTAACCCCCCCTCCTCTCCCCTACCCCTACCCCCTCTTGTCTTGTGTAATCCTTCATTTCTTTGTTTCCCTCATCACTTCCAGATTCTGGGTCTTGGATGCATGACTCCTGTTATCCCAGTATTTTTGTTCATAATTTGTTCCCGTATGTAGCCCTTGATATTTAATGTATAGGAAGGCCCTATGTCATATCGTGTCTTTTATCCCCGTAATTGCTGTCGACCATTTTTCCCCCTTCGCGTTTCGGCCGAGTACTATCGATCGCCTCTCTCTCTCTTTTCGACCTTCCCCCCTTTTATTGCTGTGCGTGTGTAGCGAGGAGTCCACCGGGTTTGAGAATTCATTATTAAAGCTCGTTGGCTTTTTCGCTGGGCCTGGGCTGGGCCGGTCCACGCCGCGCTCGCTGCTCTGTACTGTGGCCGAGTAACTGGCGGCGGGGCGTTTTTTTTCCTGGCTGTTCTTGTTATTGGTTTGTCTTGGATGATTTTATTTCGGTATTTTAGTGTATCTTTTTTATCATCATCTAGTATGAGTGTTAATTACTTTTCATACATTTTTAATTATCAGTTTTGTACGATGAAGTTAATTTATTGTATGGTCCTAAAAGGTGCCAAGTTTCCCTATTGATCTGACCATCGATTTAGGGTAAGAATCTGAAGTACAGAATGGAGGGTATTTTGCCCTTTGTAAGGATTCGTCGCGCAGGAGTAAAAGCACCCAAATGGTGCTCTAATTCTCCACAAACTTCTCTAGAATAGACTTACGTTCCAGACAAGTAGTGCAGAACGCAATAGTCACGACCTGTCTGTTCCCCCTCTCCCCTTCCGCTCCGTTGATCCTCCCCCTCCTCCCCACACATCCCTCCCCCTCTCGCAATCTTGGCCAGGTGTGATCCCCTGCTGGTCAGGTGGGTCTTGTGACCTTGGTGACATTGGGTATTGTACTGACAGGTACTACCCTTTTAGCGGCTCGTCGAGGGCATTGAGGAAAAGGGGAAAGGGGGAGGGAAGTAGGGGAAGAGGGGGGTGGACTGGGTTTCAGACTTGAAGAATGGGAAGAAAGAAATAAGGGTGAGGTGGGGTGGGGTGAGCGAAAGGGGGGATGGTTCTTTGTTGATAAATGACAAAACGCTTTGGGGTCAGTGGTACCCCCTTGTTCTCCTCCCCCCCCCCCCCCACCTGCCCCTGTCCCTTCTTTTTATTTTAGAATGTGTGTCTGGAGAGCGGAACGACTGTAGAGGGCGAATGTAGGTGATGGAAACAGGTTTTGATTCCCTAATTTATGGCCGTCTTTATGCGTGACCTTTTAAGACGCGAGTGAGTGTCTTAGACCGGCTAATGTTTTTGAGACCTTTTTTTCTGTCCAAAGGAACCATTTGATTCTTTTTTTACTTATCAGAAGTGCCCCTTTATTTACCTCTCCCCTTCGTCAGCAGCACAAGTTCCCCTCTTTTTTTTCCCAAGAAGCTTTTTATTTTGCCAATGATATTTAACCCCCCCCCCCCTAGAGAAACCATTAGGTTGGTCTGATTAATGGAACGGGAGAAGGCCAGCGTTCATTTTAATAACTGTTTTGGCGAGAGGTTTTTAATCCGCTGTTGGAGGAGGAGTAATCTGTCTTGACGGCGAGGTGCGAAGTCAGGAAGCTCGGTATGAGTAGGCTAATGGCAGGTCAGGTCAGTGCGGTGGTTCGGGGAGGTCACGAATGGGTCGAGGGATTGCTTGATGGTCAGGTCAAAGGATGGGGTGGGGGTGAGGGACAAGGAAGGCGGGTGGGAGGGGGAGAGGGGGAGGAGGGAGGGCATAGGAAGGGAATACAGTGGAGATGTCAGGTCAGATGCAAAGATGCGGTTTTGGCGAATCAGGTTGGCGAGGTTGTATGTGAGGAATTGTTGTTGTTGCTGTTTTTATATAATTTGCTTTAGTAGCAGTAGTAGTAATTAATTAACGATGATGATAGTATTGGCATTAGTGACATTATTATCACTATTATACCAACACATTACTTCTGTTACTCTTATATTTCTCAATTATGATTCTCTACTTATCGATGTGTTTAGTTTTACGTTAAGAGGATTAATAATTCTATAAAAGCAAAGCCTTATAATCTGCCGCTTGAATCACGAGCTGAAAAATCGAAACTGACATGCGTCTGTGTGTGCTTGTCTCGTGTTAATGGCAGTGCCACAGCGAAGCCTGGCACTGATGAGACATGGCACTCTTGAGCCGTGGTGCCAGAAGCCTGAACGCGTTGGCACGCCCGAGGTATTCTTCCACTCGTTTTACGCCTTGTGTTCGATGCTGCTCTCGTATTGTGACAGTGCGGTTGCTGGCGGACCGAAGCTTGGTGCGTCGTTTGGCACTAATATTTTATTTGGTTTTGCCCTTTAGTAATGTTAACCTTATTGTTTTTAGTGTTTGTATTGTTTCAGTTATTGTGGTAAAGTTTTGGTGGTATTATTTACGTTAGGGCAATTCTTGATCTATGTTACAGTCTCGCCCCAGTTAATCTTTACCTGCCCATACGTGCGTTTAGAGAGTGAGTGAGTGAGTGAGTGAGTGAGTGAGTGAGTGAGTGTACTTACGTACGTACACGCGGTTATTTATAGTCCAGGAATTATCCTTCGCTTTTCGTTATTGCTAATGGCCGTTTTCAATGATGGAAGGCTTTAATGAACTCGATATATTGGCGAGTTTTATGGGGGTGGGTGGGTAGGAAGGGGGGTATTGTTCTTTATTTCGGTGGATTAGGTAATTTGCATATATTAATTGGGGAAAATGCAGGCTACATATTTAAGCTGTGTTCTGTTTGTCTGTTTGCAGTGGAGGGTAGGGGGGGTGCAACATGTTTATTTGGACTACGTTGTACTGGTTGCTATTGGGGGAAGTGCAGCCAACGTGCTTAAACAACAAGGTACTGTTTGTTTGTTATCTGGATGGCGTCACTGAAAGTGATGGTGAGTGTAATGTCTTATCGGGAGTTCTTAGTAAGAGAATAAAATGAAAATTGCGTTATCTCTTCCTCAGAGGCAGCCAGTCTGTTATCGAGACGATAAGTGTTGTCAGGCAATCCCTCTTTTTAACCTGGTTTGCCTTATCTCGCATCCTGGTGGGTAAGGATTCATTAGGGCACGATTCTCTCTGCGTACTCCGTTGACTATGGGGATGTAGGCTAGGGAATTCAGTCGAGCTGCGTTGATTTCTTTTCTTATTTTTCTGACTTTACTCTGTCTTTTCCCTTCCGTCTACAATCTCTATTTGTCCCGTTGTTCTTCCTTCCGTATCTCCCTTCCTTTACCTTCCCTCTTCGGATTCCATTCCATATCTCACTCTCTTTAGCTCCCTTCTTCCTTCCTTCCTTCCTCCTTCCTTCCTTCCTCCTTCCTCTCTCCCTTCCCCGTTCTCCGGGACGAGGTCAAGTCAGTTCTTTAAACGCTGATGGATTAAGGAGGCTTATGGGACGGGCCCTTGTAAGGAGAGGGTCGTTTGTAAGGTGCGTGAAAGTGGGGTGTTGGGGGGGATAGGGGGGAGAGGGGGAAGGGGGGAGCGGGACTTTTTGAAGAGGATGCTTTAGGTGTTGTTTGGAGAGGAGGGGTATACACGTGGTGCTTGTGTTTGTTTGTTTGCGGGGAGTGGAGGTGTGGTGGCATTGTTGTTTTGTTGCATTGTTTTCGCTGCATTGTCCTCCCTGTGGAGGGATGTTCGAAAGACGCAAGCAGGAAAGAAGCATCAGGAATGGTGGCACTCGCGTCGCTCGGTTCGCCGCATGCGGTTGTTGCGGAACAGGGGTTGGGTGGGGGTGGGGCAGGGGATCGGGAGGGCAGGGAGTCGGTGGTCACCTCGGCACTGGGATCCTGTTACACCCACTACACCCGCCCACACCTGATACTGCTGCAACCGGCCAGGTTCTGCTCGCTCCGAGACACGTGAACTACCGTCACTAGACGGAAGGCGCAGGGAGAGGGTTGGCAGGGGAGAGAAAGAAGGGGAGGGGAAGGGAGGTGTGGAGTGAGGGAGATGTACCTTACACCTATAGCACGGGAGTTCTTTGAGGGTCAGCTGCAGTGGAGTTTGACCGGTGTTGTTTGTGTGTGTCCGGTTTACTCGTTTACTCTCTTAGAAGAGTGTGCACGTGTTTCCGTTATGTGTACAGGGGACTGTGCTGGCATTTTGGGGCTCTGAGTCATTGCCTATCCCGCTGATAAGGGATAGAAGGATTAAACATTGAGGTGCATCGTTACGCTTCCACTCTCTCAATATTCTCCCTTCTCGCTCTGTCTCCTCCCTCATTCTCCGCATGTCTCTTCCTCCTCATCTCCTCACATTCTTCTTCCTTCTCTCCTGCCTCCCCCAACCTCTCCATTCTCCCCTTCTCTCCACTCCCCCACTCTTCCTGCCTCCTCTTTCACCCCTCCCCTCCCCTCCCCACATTCTCCCTGACCCACTCTTTCTCTCCCACTATCCACTCCTTTATCATTCCTGTCCTTCCCCTTTCCCCTCTCACCTCCCACCCTTTCTTATCTGTTTATTCATCTTTCATCCACACACGCGTTTCCTTTTTCTATTTCCATTTACCGGGTCGGTCGTGTGTTACCATTAAGGGTCTCTCTCTCTCTCTCTCTCTCTCTCTCTCTCTCTCTCTCTCTCTCTCTCTCTCTCTCTCTCTCTCTCTCTCTCTCTCTCTCTCTCTCACACACACACACACACACACACACACACACACACACACACACACACACACACACACACACTAGTAGCCAGCTGGCCCTTGTTTACTCTGCAGCCTCTTAATCAAGGGGGTTATTTTTATACGCCCAATCCCATTTAGGTCGTAGGATTAGGGCGGCATGGTTCGTGTAGGGCAGGATTGGGGCCGCGGAAGCATTGTGCGCTGGTTGGGTGGCGCAGTGCAGCTTTTGTGTGCGCGAGTTTGTGTCATGTGCTATGCTGTGCCATGCTGGATGGTTGTGTTTGCGGTGTGTTGTCTGTCTTTTTTGTGCGTGCGTTATGTTGCGTCTGGTTGTCTTATTGTCTGGTTGGTCCGCCTACTTGCTTTGAACTGGATTGTTTGAGAATGAGATTTCTTGAATCGTATAGTGATTTCTTATTTTTTATTTATTTATTTATTTATTTATTTATTTATTTATTTATTTTCTGCGACGTCGGCGCTGTCTGTCAGTCTGTTGCGGCCCCAATTGAACGCAAAATTTGCTTCCATCCATTTGATCGTGTACTTGCTTTGCCATATCTCTTTCTCTCTTCGCTTTTTCTTTCTTTCTTCTCTTTCTCCATTTTGTTTATTTCTCCCTCTCTTTTGCTTTCTCTCATTCTAGCCCTCTCGAGGTCTCCGTCTCGCTCGCGCGTCTTCTTGCATAAATATATCGCCTGTTGCAGTGGCGATTGACCGCCATTATGCCCCTTCACTGAATCCTTCTCTCTATCTCTTCTCTATCTCTCTCCTCTATTGCCACCTCTCATTTTCTTCTTTGCTTGGAGGTGGATCTACGCGCATCCAATAGACTCCCGCGAGTTCGTTCCCCACCGGGTCGTCGTTCCTTTCGGGTCGTGTCGTCGTCGGGGGGTCCAGGCGGCGATCGGGCTGGTGATGTTCGGTCGTTCGGAGCCCCGGCCGACGCTAATGGGCGGCCGTGCGTCGGGCCTCGCTGCGGCTTCGCGGTGGCGGCGCGGCGGTCGTCGAGACGGATGCTGCGACGGGGGGGGGGGGGGTATTTTGAAGAGGGGATAAAGGGTTTTTTGCTTTATTTAGTTATTTATTATTTTATTTGTTTAATTTGATATACCTGTCTGTCTGTATACTTGTTTAATTATCGTATTTGTGTGTGTCTGTGTGTAATATATGTATTGTGGGCTACAGGAACCTAGCAGGAAGAGGGAAGTGAGAGGGAAAGGAAGCCGAAATTAAAGCGGGAATTCCTCTTGGCACATTTGAATATGAATAATTAGGCTGGATTTTGAGCCTCGCCTGCTGCTCCCTCGCTAAAGGAACCTCGTGATTGATGAACGTCTTCCTCGTCACCGCGTCTTCTTGCTTGTACTCTTCTCAGGAAAGCGTTAGGAGGTTGTTTATTAGAAAAAAAAGAGAGTAAGAGTATTTTGCTATTTGTATATATATATTTTTTTTTTGGGCGAGTGCGTTAAGAAGGGGAAAGTTAAAGAGCTTCGTCCCCTCACGCATCTTCCGGGGGAAATTGGCTGGAAAGATAAGTTGGTTCGATACATCAACGAGGTGAAGGTGTCGAAGGGGGGGGGGGGAAGGGGGAGGGAGATGGGGTTAATGTAAAGGGGGAGGGAGAGGTTTGTGTGTATGTGTATGTGTGTGTGTGTGTGTGTGTGTGTGTGTGTGTGTGTGTGTGTGTGTGTGTGTGTGTTCGTGTTCGTGTTCGTGTTCGTGTTCGTGTTCGTGTGTTCGTGTTCGTGTTCGTGAGGTGGAAGATATCGGTGTATAAGAGAGAATACGGTGGAATTTTAGCGCTTTTGTCCCATTTAATTACTGATGGCAATTAAGAGGAAAGGTAGCGTTACGTGTTTGGCTTGTCAAAAGTGCTAAAAGAGGGGAAATATTTATCCATTTTTCGTCCCTCGAAAGGGATCTCGAGCGGAAAGATACGACCTTGTGAATGGTATCGGAAACGTCTTCAAGAAAACAGCGAAAAGGGATAAGGGGGAGGAGGAAGAAAGGAGGAGAGGGGGGGAGGGAAGGCTGATGAAGAAAAGAGAAGAGGTAGAGATGGAAAAAAAAGAGGAGAAAAAAGAAGGCACCGCAGACATCGGGCTTATCCTTGGATTCCTGGGACGGGGACTTGGGATTATTTTCCTCCTGGATCAAGCTGGATTAAGGAGGATATGAGTTGGGAGGTTCTCGCGAAGTGATGGGGGGAGGGGGAGGGAGGGGGGGATCAGCCACGGCTTTGGCAAAGGCTTTCCTTGTACTTTTAAGGGGGGGAAGGAGGGGGGGGATCGGGTCCTTGCGTGACTGAGGACGGGGGGGGGGGGTGGAGCACGCCTTTTACCTCCGCGGGCGGCTGCGGCTGCTGGCTGTGATGTCACGGGGCCAGAATAGAGATGACGGAGTGTCAAGGACGACCCGATTTAGGGGCGGGTTGTGCGCACGTGCTTACGGTTGTCTTGTCTATCTCCCTCTCTCCTCTCTCCCCTCTTCCTCTTCCTCTTCCTCTTCCTCTCTTTTCTGCCTCTGTCTCCCTCCTTTCTTATCTCCCTCTTCCTCTTCCTCCCTCCTTTCTTTTCACTCTCTCCTCACTTCCCCTCATTCTCCCTACTTTCCGTTTTCCCTCCTTATTGCCCCTTTTCCTCTCCCTCTCCCCTCTATCTCTCCTCTCCCTCTCCCCTCTATCTCTCCTCTCCTCCCCTCTATCTATCTTTCCTCTCCTTCTCCCCTCTATCTCTCTTTCCTCTCCCTCTTTCCCTTTATCCCTTTCTCCTTTCCTTCTTTTCCTCTTCTCCTTTCCTTCGGACCTCTCTCCTCTTCGTATGTTATCTTCATGAAAGGGTTGTCTTTGGGGGAGAGTGAGTGAGAGGGTATGAAGAGAGCTTCTCGATAACCTGTGTTATCCTTCTGGTGAGGGATAAATGGAGTTTTTGTTGATCGGTGATGGCCTTACAAAGAAGGACTTGCTCGTGCTGTTCAAAGGCCCCGGTCTGCCGCTCCGAAGTAGCTCCGACGCGTTACCGGGAACTCTTGGCATCTGGAGGAGGGCGAGGTCGCTGCTCTCTCGCTCGTTCTCTCATTCTTCCTTTTCGCTCTCGTTTCTCTTCTCCTCCTTACGTCCTCGTCACGCTTCCTTCCTCCTCCTACCTATCTACCTTCCCTTCCCTCTTCCCCACTCCCCCCTTCCCCTTCCCCTTCCCCTTATCCCCCCAAAGATGATGCATTTTAAAAGCATTATCAAAATGACATAGGCATCAGCTGTGCTTAGGATGACACCTGCCCCCCTCCCCCCCTCCCCCTCCCTGGATTCTCCTCGTGGCTAGGATCTTAGGGTCCTGCTCCGCTGCCCTACATGGAGGGGGGTGGGGGAGGGGGGAGGGGCAGCCTGATCAGAACTGGTTCATCGGTATTGGGCGCAAGAGGGGAGGGGGGGAGGGTGATTACTCGTTTGATGAACAACACCTTTGCGGGCATCAGTATGTCAGAGGTGTGTGTGTGTGTGTGTGTGTGTGTGTGTGTGTGTGTGTGTGTGTGTGTGTGTGTGTGTGTGTAAATAATAGATGTATACATTGTATTTTCCAAAGCTTTTATTTTGAAATTAATTGGAGTGTTTTCTTCCTTGCAGGTATGCGCTCTCCCAGGAGAAGAAAAAAGGTGGATTCCTAGAACGTCCTCAAAAGGACCAACTCGTAAGAATATCTTCAATTCCCCTCTTTTTCCCCTCCTCTACCCCCTCCCCCTCCTTCCCCTTCTCATATACAAGGTTTTTTTGTACCCTCCGCCGCCGTCGTCATCATCATCGTCATCATCATCATCATCATCATCATCATCATTATCATCATTATCAATCATCATCATCAATCATCATCATCCATCATCATCATCATCATCGTCATCATCATCATCATCAACATCATCGTCGTCATCATCATCATCGTCATCATCATCATCGTCGTCATCATCGTCATCATCATCATCATCATCATCATCATCATCATCATCATCATCATCATCATCATCATCATCATCATCATCATCATCATCATCATCATCATCATCATCATCATCGGGCCTCGTGTGTGTGTGTGTGTGTGGGGGGGGGGTCTGCTCCACCTGGGTGCTCCACCTGCCTTGCCATCTGGGTCACAGACGGTCACGGCTGGCGGTGCGAAAGGTGTCTCAAACAGGGATCCTTGTCACAGTTCCACTACACTTGATCCACTTAAGATTTAAAGGATTCGGAAGCCTCGTCTCGGTGGGCGGGACTTCATTTTCTCTCTCTTTCTTTCTTTCTCTTTCTCTTTCTTTCTTTCTCTTTCTCCCTCCCCCCTCCGTTGTTTTTGCGTCTGATTATCAGAAGTTGTGATTGGCGCAAAATGCCAGAGGAATATCAGTTGCTTGTGTAAGGTTATCGAGTACTTTTTTTTTTTTATATATACCTCTGTTGTAAGCCTATAAGTGGTTTCTTTATGCCTAGGTTCAATGACCTAATGTGACATCTATATTTAGAAATGAAATTCTTACTCGCACTGATGTCTTTGTTAGGCAGTGACGCATAGAGTGTTGGGTGGGGGTGGGGGTGGGGGGTTGAGGGTTTTATCTATCGTTATCAGGTCGATATCTATTTCGGCTATCTTATCTGCGTCGTGTTTCTCTCGAACGAACTTTTGTTTCCGGGAATAGAGCGATAAGAATTATACAACCCCCCCCCCCTCCACCCCATAAATTTTGTTGAACATGTTGCAATATGCTGCCCAGCTGCCTCACCCCCGTTGTATGAATTTTGTTGAAAATGTTGAACTGTGCAACACGGCAAAGGTGAAGCGGGAGATTGGGAAGAGTTACCATTGTTGCTTGAGGAAACCTTAGTACGACTACCACAAGCCTCTTGTCCCCTCCCCCTCTCACCCCTCTCATCTCCCCCTGCACCCCTCCTCGCTACATCGCCCTTCCCCTCTTTCTCTCCCTCTTCCTTCTCCCTTCTTTCTCTCCCTCACCCTCCTTCCCCTCAGTTTGTGTCCCATCTTCCTCCCCCCCAACTTTCCTCCCTCCCTCCTCCTCGCTCTTCCCTCTCCCTCCCCGTCCCTCGTCTCGCTGCCCGTACCTCCCCGCCCCTTCCCTCCCCTTCCCTCCCCTTCCCTCCCTACACCGTCCACACGCACCAGGAAGCCATGGACTTCAACCAACTCTTGAGCCAAAGACCTGGTTATATATACACTTTTTCGTGTTATGTGTATATTGCTTTGGTTTATTACTCTCTTCTCCCCTTCCCTTTCCTTCTCCCCATCTTATTTCCCCTTCACCCCTTCAACTTCCCCTCATCCCCTTCCCCCTTCAACCCACACCCTCCCCCTCCCCGTACACATACAGACACCTGCGTGCGTGCATTCGTCGCTCCAACCTTCTGTGTGTGTGTCTGTGTCTGTCTGTGTGCCTGCCAGGTGTCATTCCCACTATTTGCTCTCGCCTCGTGCAAGGATGGGATTCGGTGTGCCACTTTGTCCCTCTCGGCTCAGCGTGGAGGGCTACTTGGCACTTTACTCGTGAGTGTATGAGAGATGGGTTTGTTTACACTGTCTTGAGATGGATGTACAATGCACAACGGATTTATTACCGGCGACGGGACTGTGGTTGTATGATTATTCCGGTTGCAATGATGATTGATACGCGGGATAACATCCCGTTTGGACGCTTTTATTGTTGTCAGTGTAATGGCGTTCCTTTTAAATTGTCGCTTGTTATAGAAGCGTCGAGAATTCCTATCGGCAGTGAGATGCAGTAACTAACAAAGTAATGTTCAGGGGAAATCCCTTGTGTAACATCACAGGCATGATTCCCCTCTCTTGACCCCCCCCCCTCCCCCGCGCCACCACTCCCTTTCCCCCTCTACACCATCACTCTCCCTCATTCCTCCCCTTCTACCATCTCGACTGCAAGGTAAACTCGGCCTTAAAGTACTTACGTGATAAGTTGGTTAGGCTTGTTTTCCCCCGCTTAGGCTCCCCATCCCCCCTACAAGCTCGCGTCGGTAAGTCTCCGAGCGGCGAGAGCAAACTGCGGCGCGGGGTCGGGATGCTGTGTATTTTATAGGATTTTCCTTTTGGGAAACGAATGAAGGTGGTCGGGGGAGGGGGCGGGCAGCAGAGGGGAGGGAGGGAGGGAGGTAAGGAAGGGAGGGATAGCGGGGAAGGAGTAAGAAAGGGGAGGAAGGAGAGAGGCAAGAGAAAGGAAAAGGAAGGCGAAGGGTGATTGAAGAGGGAAGCAGGAGCAGGGAGGAATAATAACCATAATAAGAATAAAAATCAAAGTAAAAGAAAGTGGAAGCAAGAGAGAAAGAGATTTCAAAGCGAGAACGGGAGAAAAACGAAACGGGAGAGAAAGTTGGTGGTGGTGATGAGGGAAGGGGACGCTATTCCATTTGTATCTTTTCCCCTCGGTGCTGCCAAGTGACGCGGGGAGAGAGGGGAGACATGACCGAGGGAGGCCAGGGGAGAGAGGAGGGGTAGGGGAGGGGGGGTAAGAGTGGGGTCCTCCCCTGTTCAGGCGTCTTTCTCGCTGGTAATCTGTGTCCAATTTTCTATACATTCTTCCTGTTGTTCTATTTCATTATTTATTTATTTATTTTTATCTGTGTTGGAATATAATTTTGTCTGTCTACAGTCTTTATTGATCTATCGCTCCTTTACATTCCGTATGGCTTTATTTGTGTATCTGTTCACAGTTGAAATTGACCGTTGTGTGTAGAGGTCGAAGCATTGTGCAGAGCTTCTCTTCCGTCACTGTTATAGAATGTGATTGCGTAATTGAGTCGTGGGACAGCTAGGCCTATAAGGAAAGGGTTGTGGAGAAAGGGGGTGAATGTGTCGACGCTCTCTATACGGTGGGGATTTTTTTCATGTATTGTCTTTGTTGGTTTGGTGAATGTGAAAGTATTAGGAGGTTTTTGGGTTATTTATTTCGCGTTGGAAGTGATTTCATATCGTGGGGCGGTAGTCGGTGGAATTGTGTATGTAAATGATGAAAAAGTCTTGATAACCATTGCATCTATCCCCGACGCTGCCTCCGTCTCCTCTCTCTTCGTCTTTTTTTTTGTCTACTCGTCTATCTCCTTTCCTCCCATGCCTCCCTGGCTTCCCTTCGTCTTCGCGTGGATTTCCCCTCACACTGTCCCCCCTTGCAGCAGCACCCTCACGTCCCCATCTTCCCCAACAGTAATTCGACAATCTATCCCATAGATTAACTATCCCTTCGTCTTGTTTCAGTCAGTCCCCTCTTCCTGCTTTCTTTTCCCCTTCCTCTTCCTCCCTCTATTGTCTCCCCCTCTTTGCACACTACCTCCTATCCCTCCTTTTCCTCCCTTCTTCTCTTCCTCTTCCCCTTCTTCCTTATTTTCTCTCCCAGCCTCCCGTCCCTCTCGCCCCAGCCCTCCAAATCCTTCCCCCCCCCCTCCCCACGTCCCCTCAGTCTCGGGGAAAATGAGGGGAAGATGTATGGTCGTTGTGTCGTGGATCTGGTCTGTAGGGCGTGATGGATTTAAGGCCTTTTTTCTCTTACGCTGAGGGGAGGAGGAGAGGGGTGGGGCGGTGGGGGGAGGGGGTTGAAGGAAATTAGAATGCAGGAGGATGAGGGAGGGAGGGGGTTAGGGGTGAGGGGAGGGGGAGCGGCTGAGGGGGGGCTAGACGTGGATGGATGAATGAACTTTCTTTTTGGAAACTTTATCGCAGACGCGCACTTCCCCCCCTTCCCC
>NC_051392.1:49957152-50052152 GCF_015228065.2 Penaeus monodon
AATTGCGCAATTATATAGTCGGACTAAACCACGCGAAGGCTATTCTAATATAACCCAAGAAAGGTGAGGTGTGGGCGTTTTTTTATTTTTTTATTTTTGTTTTAACTGGTCTTGCGTGGTAGTTCTGAATGGCGTTCGTAAGTTATTAAAAAAAATCATCTATTTCTTTTCTTATCTTGTATTTCCCTTTCTGGTTTCTGCCATGCGCTTAATTTTTATTTATTTATTTATTTATTTTTTGATGAAGGAGGGGGAATGAGTGCCCTCTGTGCACTTGCTTAGATTTTTGAGTTCAAGCACTGGTGTTGTGCTCTCTCTCTCTCTCTCTCTCTCTCTCTCTCTCTCTCTCTCTCTCTCTCTCTCTCTCTCTCTCTCTCTCTCTCTCTCTCTCTCTCTCTCTCTCTCTCTCCTTCCCTTTCCTTCCCTTCCCTTCCCTTCCCTTCCCTTCCCTTCCCTTCCCTTCCCTTCCCTTCCCTTCCCTTCCCTTCCCTTCCCTTCCCTTCCCTTCCCTTCCCTTCCCTTCCCTTCCCTTCCATGTCGTTTTCACCCTCTCGCCTCTTCCTTCTCCTTTCCCCTGCCGTCCACTGGGAGGGTCGGCGGGCGTGCAGCGACGGCATAGCATGGAGATGCGCCTCGGGGACTGGGTAGGCTCCCCGCGAGGTCGATGCTCACACGCTTCTCCGCTCGTCCTTATTTTCGTCCTCTTTCTCCCTCTTGTTTGACTGTCTGTCCTCAGAATCTCCTCTCTCTCTCTCTCTCTCTTTCTCTCTCTCTCTCTCTCTCTCTCTCTCCTCTCTCTCTCTCTCTCTCTCTCTCTCCTCTCTCGCTCTCTCCTCTCTCGCTCTCTCCTCTCTCGCTCTCTCTCTCTCTCTCCTCTCTCTCTCTCTCTCTCTCTCTCTCGGTGTTTTTCTCTCTCATCTGTCACCTTTCATCTCTTTCCTTCTCACTCACGCTCTAACTCCTCATATTCGACAGCCGTCTCCTTTCCTACGTTCCCTCTCACAGTTCTCAACACAATGCCTCCGCCCCCCGTTCACCCCAGCGCTGCCTCGTTGTCTCTTTAAATTGGTGTGGAATCTCCAGCTCGGAATTTCTTTGGATTATCTCCCTCCTCCTCCTCCTCCTCCTCCTCCTCCTCCTCCTCCTCCTCCTCCTCCTCCTCCTCCTCCTCCTCCTCCTCCTCCTCCTCCTCCTTCATCTGCTCTTCTTCTTCCTCCTCCTCCTCCATCTGCTCTTCTTCTTCCTCCTCCTCCTCCTCCATCTGCTCTTCCTTTATCTGTTCTTCTCCCTTCTCCTCTTCCTCCTCCTCCACCTTCCCCACCTCTTCTTCCTCCTCCATCTCCTCTTCCTCCTCTTCCTCCTTCTCCACCTTCCCCATCTCTTCTTCCTCCTCCATCTGCTCTTCCTCCTCTTCCTCCTCTCCCCCACCTTCCCCCGTATCCTCTCCCTCCTCCGGGTCGCAGCACTCTTGGTTGTCTTGGCACCTCCGCTGGTGAGCCGAGCGTGGCATGAGGCAGTGGCCAGGTAAGCGGCACGTGTTCTGGCCCTTCGTCCATCGTTCGTTGGCTCGTTCGTCTGTCTGCGTGCGCTCCTCGCGCATTAACGGCCGTCTTGGCGATGATCTTTTTGGGGGCGATTAATGTTTTTGCTTTATTGACTGTGCGCCCGAGAACTTTTTGGGTTTTGATATGTCCTTTATATTGAGAAGTCTCCCCCTCCCCTTCCTGCCTCCCCACCATATCCTCTGTCTCTAAGACAGAAAGGAAAACATAAAAGAAAAGAAACCGCGAGAGAGGAAAAAAGAGGCAAGCAACTCCTGTCTTCAGTTAAACGTCCCAGGGTCGAAGAGAGGCAAAACGTTTTTGGTTGCAAAAGAGAGAGAGAGAAATAAAAGAGAGACGAAACGTTCTTACTGTAAAAAAGAGGCAGAACGTTTAAGGTAGAAAGAGAGTAAGGAGGGGGGGGGGAGGATAAATGGGTGGAGGGAAGCAGTGAAGAGAGAGGGGAGAGGGAGGGGGAGAGTTGAGCGCTCCTCGGTAGAAAGAGAGGCGATGGGTAAGAAGAGAGGAAACGTTCTAGGGTTGAAGAGAGGCCCCGGTCGTGGGAAGAGAGAGAGAGGCTCTAGCAAGGAAGTGAGGGGGGGGGGGTGCAAACGTTTACGTTGGAGTAATGAGTGAACGAAAGAACGAGTACGCGAGTGTGTTTGTGGGAGAGAGGTGGTGGTGGGGATGGGGGTGGAAATGGAAATGGAGAGGGAGAGGGAGAGGGAGAGGAAGATGGGGGAGAAAGTAAGTAGTGTCCTAAAGGAAATGAATGAATGAATGGACGAGTTCGCGAGTGTGTGTGTTGGAGGTTGAAGATGGAGATGGAGGGTGGGGAGAGGGAGAGGGAGATCGAAGATGGGAGGAGAAAGAAAGAAGCGTCCTAAAGGAAATGAATGAATGAATGAATGAATGAGTGAAAGCGAAGCGAAGGAGCAGATGCGCCCGTTGTGTGAAAAGCAGAATGGGAATGGAGGAATATGGGCGGCGAGCAGGAGGAGCCTCCGGATGGGATTTGGAGGCTGGTCTGGTCTGGTCTGAGCCCTCCACTAATACTTTATTGATTCTTGGCTTCGTACCCCTTATTCCTCCCCCCTCCCCCTCCCCGCGCTCCTCTCCTGCTCGGCCCGCCACTTCTGTTGGTATTTTTTATTATACGCGGTCGGCGGTTGCGGGGGTAAATAATTGTATTACCGCCAAGGAGTTAGAGACTGATATCTTTAATTGGGAATCCATAAACTCGGTTGCGCGCACATACACATGTGCATACACGCGCGCACGCATTTTTTTCGTCGCTTTTTCTCCCTCCCTTTCCTTTTCTTTTTCTTTTCTTTTCTTTTTCTTTTCTTTTTCTTTTTTTTCTTTTCTTTTTCTTTTTTTCTTTTCTTTTTCTTTTCTTTTTCTTTTCTTTTCTTTTTCTTTTCTTTTTCTTTTCTTTTTCTTTTCTTTTTCTTTTCTTTTCTTTTCTTTCTTTCTTTTCTTTTCTTTTCTTTTCTTTCCTTTCATCTTTTCCTACTTTCTTCTCTCCTCCCTCCCTCCCATTAGCAAATGCATTTCCGCCGGACCACCTCGGCGTTATGTATTCGAATGAAATAATTTGTTTACTATTTTTCAAATCGAACGCGACGCTGCCAACACACGCGCCCAAAGGTGGACATCGGCCCCCCGTCGGGAGTGTCACTCGGTGCTTATTGGACCTGTCTGTTACCTGCTCTTTATTGACCTTGTCTGTCTCGCGCCCACCGTCACGCTATGTGCCATCCTGTCGTCACCATTGGCACTGGCACGGTTGGGAGGAGCAGTAGGGGTGGGGGGTTATTTCTTGCTTTCGTTTCGTCGTTTTAGTTTCGGGTAGTTGCGTAGTTATATGCAGAGTGTGTGTGTGTGTGTGTGTGTGTGTGTGTGTGTGTGTGTGTGTGTGTGTGTGTGTGTGTGTGTGTGTGTGTGTGTGTGTGTGTGTGTGTGTGTGTGTGTGTGTGTTTTTATTGATGTAAATCCTCTTGTGCTGTTGCATGCATAGTCGTTGTCGTTGATAGGCTGTTTGCAAAGTGATGGTGATTTACTTCGGCTCTCTAGTTTAATGAATAACATGTAGATGATTATGTTAATAATGATGGTAATTATACTAATGATAGTGATGGCACCCACAGTATCAGTAATGAAGCTAATGATAATACCTTGATGAAAGCGACGCGGTTTGGACACGAGGGGGAAATCCGCTCCTTCAGGAACCCGGTTTAAAGAGTTGTGTAAAAATGTGTCTGGGCGTGAGAGGCAGACCAGCGGCCCGCCCGCCCGTGCCAATAACGTAGAGGATCAATACACTAAGAGGTTCAGGGGGTGTCCGGGAAGATTGTCACGCTCCCTCTTGTGTGTGTGTTTGTTAGCCTCACCGCAGCACACGCCTTTCTCTCCCGCCCTTCTGTTCTCCTGCTCCTCGTTTCCCTGCTTTGCCTGCTCAACGCTTCTCTTCCTTTCTCTCTTCCCCTCTCCTCACTTTCCTTCGTCTCCTTTTCCTTTCGCTTCCCTTTCCTTCCTTTCCTCTTCTCCCTTCCCCGTTCTCGCTCTCTCGCTCTCTCTCTCTCTCTCTCTCTCTCTCTCTCTCTCTCTCTCTCTCTCTCTCGCTCTCGCTCTCGCTCTCGCTCTCGCTCTCGCTCTCGCTCTCTCTCGCTCTCTCTCTCTCCCTCTCTCTCTCTCCCTCCCTCCTTCCTCCTTCCCTCTCTCTCCTCCCTCTTTCTCTTTTTCAGTTTGTGTGGCAAGATTGGGAAGATGTGGCCCCGTTTTTCTCCTCGCGGCCTTCACCTTCAAGGGCTGTTGTTTATCAGAATTCCCTAATGCTCTGTAAGCGTGTTTGTCCTTTCGGAATTCTTCTCTGGACTTGACTGTGTTCAGGTGGTCCGGATGGGCGTTCAACAGGGCTGTAGGGTTGGGTTACAGCAAAAATGTATACTCACACGCACTTACGCCCTCTCCTCTCTCCTCTGCTCTCCTCTCCTCTCCTCTCCTCTCCTCTCCTCTCCTCTCCTCTCCTCTCCTCTCCTCTCCTCTCCTCTCCTCTCCTCTCCTCTCCTCTCCTCTCCTCTCCTCTCCTCTCCTCTCTTCCTCCCTCTCTTCCTCCCTCCCTCCCTCCCTCCTTTGTCCATACAAATTTATTACCTTGTTTTTCCCGGGCCTCGCAATGTAGACATGAAATTCCCTCTGCCAGATGTGCTGGTCTGTTCTCGGGGGCGTCTCTGCCGCAGACACTCGTATTTCACGCTTTCCGAAGTATGGAAACCGAGCTCGTCCCTGGGGTTACAAGGGCGGCGGTTGCAAAGACGCACCTGGAATATTTGCAGGCTGCGGCAGCAACTGCGGGGCGGGGCGGGGTCCGGGACGCCTCTCGCCGCAGCGCTGGGCCGGGGGCGGGAGGGGCGCCTTCTATGGGTACGGCTTGACTCCTGCTCATGAGCCAGCGGGGTTTCCTCGAGTCGAGTGTCGTTTTCGGCTGTCTGGAGCGGCGGTTGCGTTGGGTGCAAGCTGGGGAAGGAGGGGAAAGGGGAGGAGGAGGAGAAAGAATAGCATGTCATGTCTGGAGACTTGTGAGGTAAGAGGATGGACAAGTTTATGTAAATTCGATACAATGTCTCCCTGGATGATGCCTTGTTTCTGTCCCCTCTCGGTTTTGTGCGTGTGTGCACGCGAATGCCCATGTGGGTGAGGGTGCGTGTGCGCGTCCATGTCCATGTGCTTGCGTGTATGTGTGCGTGCATGCGCGCGCGCCCATGCGCATGTTTCCCTGCTCTGCAACTCGTCTTATTTCCATTCGTTTGTTTTGTGTTCTTATCGTCTTATCTGCTTCCTCGTGCCTCGCCTTGCAACTTTCTTCAGCCTTTTTTTGGTCGTGTGACTGATGTTGCTGTCACGGCTTATCCTGTTGATGTGTCCTTGGGCCGAGTTGTGTACTTAGGAAGGACTGCGGTGGCGAGCAGAAGCCGTTGCAGAGGCAGCCTTTATTGCTGGCTTTGGCTTGCGGTGTTGATGTGCCCGGCGGAGAGTGCGGCTGGTCCGCATCAGCAGCACGGCGCCTGCGGGGCTCCGTCTTTGGCTTAACGAATTTGTTGTCTTTGGCTCCGGATGGGGGGGGGGGGCCCCTGGGACTCCTGCCTAAGGTGGCATAACAGCGCCGGAAACACTTAGGTTTAATACGGGTTTGCTGATGACATCGTCTCGGGAGAGGTTGTCCGTAGCGAGTGTACATTTGCTGTTGCAGGCGAGTGCAGGAAGCGCCAGTAGAGTGCCATCAGCGAGTCAAGGATACCTGTGCCCCCCCCCCCCATTCGTTCTATCTCCCATTCACCCCTCTTCGTTTTCATTCCCCCCTGTTTTTGCGTTATCATTCTATGCTTTGTGGTTCTTGTAAGAGGCCTCCCCCCCCCCCCCCCGGCCAGCCTCGGCCCACCAAAGTCCCGAGGAGCCGATTAATTTCATGGCGGTCTTGTCGTCCCGCCCACCAATTTATCCCGGACAGCACATGGTCGGTGAGACGCCCATTCAGGACGGACGTGAGGCGGGCGGCGGCCACGGCGACTCGGTCTTGAGATCTCCCCTTTAACTCACGTTCTCTCCCCCCCCTCCCCCCGCTTCCCTCTTTCCCCTTCGCCCTCTCCGCCCTCTACTCCCCCTCCTCCCTCATCGCCTCCCCTCTTCCTCCTCCTCTTCCTCTCCTCCTCCCCTCCCCCCTCTTCGCGCGCTCTCGCTCTCTTCATTTCTCTCCCTCACACACACTCGCTCCCATTCTCTCTCTTCCTCACTCACTCTCTCCTCCCCTCTTTCTTTCTCTCTCCCTCTCCCGCGCGCTCTTTCCCTTTCACGCTCTCTCTCTCTCTCTCTCTCTCTCTCTCTCTCTCTCTCTCTCTCGTACACTGTCTCGCGTTACGCCTTTTTATTTCTATTATTCCCTCCTTTAAGGTCTACCGGTTTTATCATTGCCTGTTCACTTCTCCAATGCATCAGCAAATGACCGACGTAGAATATCGGGAGAGAGGAGTATCCGGAAGCTTCATTCCATTGCTGACTTTGAGTATTGATGTCACTTGATGCCCGCTGTTTGCCTCTGCATGTACCTGTCTATCTATCTATCTATCTATTTATTTATTTATTCATCTGTGGTTTTGTCCGTAAGTCTGACTATCTCTGTCTATCTGTCTGTATTTGTCTGAGCGAGTAGCGTCTCCTCCTCTAGAACGACAGAGGGAGGGATGGGCCTCGGGGAACAAGGTTTTTCTTTTCTTCGTTCACGTTCTTTTTTCCTCGCGGCGAGAGGGAAGGGGAGAAAAGGAGAGGGAGGGAGGAGAAGGGAGAGGAAAGGGAGGAGGAGGAGGAGGAGGAGGAGGAGGAGGAGGAGGAGGAGGAGGAGGAGGAAAAAGAAGAGGAAAGGGAGAGAAGAAGAGCAGGAGGAGGAGGAGGAGGAAAGGGATAGGGATAGGGAGAGGGAGAGGGAGAGGAAGGGGGTAAGGGGAATAGGGAAGGAAGGGAAAAGAGGGGAGGAGGGAAGAGAAAGGGAAGAGGGGAAAGGAGGAGGAATTTAGCTCCCCCCGTCCTCCCACTTTCGTCTCCATCCTTTTCATTTTTTCTCTTTGTTCGTCTTGCTTTCTGCGACGTTATGGAGGGACGTGGGGGGTGGAATGGTGGGGAGGTGGGGAGGGGGGTAACCGGGGGTGGTGGGGAGTAGGAGGGTTCTTGTGCCGTTCATTCGTTTGTCTGTTCGTTTCAGTATTGTGTTGAGACGGGAGTTGTGTTGTAATTATGTTTTCAGTTCGGGCCAAATCCAATTTTTCTCCTCCCCCCCTCTTCCCCTCCTCCCCCTTCGCAAACTTGGCGAAGTGCTTCTCCCTCTCTCGACTCTCCATCCCTCGCCTCTCCATCCCTCATCCAATTCACCCCCCCCCCTTCACTCCATAATTCTCCCCCCCCCCCCCCACCTACCCCTCATCTTTCTGCTTATTCCCAGTTTCCTTTTCTCCCTTCCTTTTCCTCCCCTTCTCCCCTCCTTTTCCTCTTGTTCTCCCTTTTCCTCTTCTCCCATCCTTTTCTCCTTCCCCCCTCACCTCCTCTCATCCTCTCTTCCTCTCTTCCTCCTCCGTTCCTCCTGCCTTTCCCCCATTCTATCTTCCAGAGCCTCATCTGCGCGGATGCAATTGTAGTGACACTTTACGGGGAACAATATTCATTAGGCCGTTAAGGACGTCTGTTTGGTCGAGGGGTTGAACTGGGCTGGGGTTCAGGGGGAAGGGGATGAGAGTGGGAGGAGGGAGAAAGAGGGAACGTGTTTTGTTCCCCGCTCTTTTCTTAAAATCATTTTTCCATTATTGCTTCCTAGTCGGGGGACGAACGCCAATAAAACAAGTGGAACCGCAGAGAAAACGGTACTCGTCTTTCGGAACTTCGGACAGGCCTACCACCTCCTACCTCCTACCTCATTTCTCATTTCTCCTCCTCCTCCTCCTCCTCCTCCTCCTCCTCCTCCTCCTCCTCCTCCTCCTCCTCCTCCTCCTCCTCCTCCTCCTCCTCCTTTCTTCCTTCCTTTTTTCCTTCCTTCCTTCGTTTCTTCCTTTTTTCCTTCTTGCTCCTGCTCCCCTGGAATGTTGGGAGGAAAGGAAGGGAAAGATTAACATACTAAATTGTAAATATTTTTTTAAGTGAAAAATTATAGAGATATCATTAACAGTTTTCCCCCAGACGCCCTTAAAAATACGTCAGTGTTGTAAGAAGGAAGTGAGAAAAAAAAAGGAAAATAAGAAAAAGATGTAAACTTGCGAGGGGTTTGTGCTCGAGACAGCCGCTCTGTCATGGAAAGTTTCATTTTGTTGTGGAAACTCTGTCGTCTTTTTTTATAATTCCTGTTTTTTTAAGGTCTTTCCCTCCCAGCCCCTTTTACCCTTCCTCAGTCCTTCCCTCCCTCTTTCATCATTCCCGTAGTCATCTTTCCTCCCTCCTCTCCTCCTTTGCATCCTACCCTCCTTCCCGCCGTCCATCCTACCCTCCTCCCTCCCTCCCTCCCTCCCTCCCTCCCTCCCTCCCTCCCTCCCTCCCTCCCTCCCTCCCTCTATGGAGTAGGAGGTAATGAAAAGTTCGCGAGAGTACAAGAAAAGATGAAGCTAAAAATCACATGTATTGAGAAGGAGGGGAAAAAAAAGATGAAAAATGGAAAGGAAGACCAAAAGGATGAAAATAGGAAATCGGGCCCAAAAATTCTCACTTTCTTTTCTTTTTTTTTTTTTTTTTTTTTTTTTTCTTATTTTAAACCTGAAGAAGAGTTTCTCGAGAAGTCAGCAAAAAGCAACGGGAGGTGGGAGGTTCGCCAGGTTGCGATTGGGCTGTTGATTTGATCGTGTCAGTTCCGTTATTGACTCGACTAATAGAAAAAAGGAGCGCTGTGCCAATAAGGGACGGGTGAGGGTGGAGGGGAAGGGGTGGGGGATGAAGGGGAGCTGGGGGAGGAATGAGGGCGAGAGGGAGAGTGAAGGAGGAAGAGGAGGAGGAGGGGATATATATTTTTTTCATGACGCTTATAGTATTCTTTGATATCGTATTTCGATTTCCGAGAAATTTCTTGCTTTGTGTTTGTTTTGTCTCCTTTTATCTCCTATCGTTGTCTCTTTCCTTGCGGGGTGGGACTGGGGCGTCTATGATGTCCGTGGTGCCATGCAGCCGCGAGTGCCCGCGGCTGCGTGCGCCCGGGCGGCCGGCGGCGGCGCGACGGCCAGCCGACAAATCCGCTTTATGAACACGCCAGCGCCGGGATGAGGAGCGAGCGAGTGACGAGGACGAGTCGGGCGTGCAAGGAATTCGCAATAATGTCACCAACCGGCGTCGCGCGATGTCAAAGGCCCCGAAAGAGCCTTAATAACACGGCCGGCGTTGTTGACAGCCGTTCGCTTCTGCAGCGGCACGGCGGCACCGGCGGGGAAGCCCGCCCGCCCCGTGCAGTGGCAGGAGCGGCGATTGGGATGGGGGTGGGCACTAGGGGAGGGGAACGGAAGGGCAGGGGAGAGGCCGAAGGTAGAAAAAGCAAAATCTCGCTTGAGCCGAACGGACCATCGACAACAAGCCACATAGTTGTCTTTTATTGCGATTGCTGTCTTTCATTTTCTCTTCTAGCCCGGTTATGCTGGACAGGGACTTCCCCTTCCTTCCAGTAAAGTCGTTTCAATACCCTTTCAATTTTTGTTTACCATTCGCCAAATCCCCAATTTTTTTTTTACCGTTAGCAAAACAAACAAAAACGGGAAAAAACCTTCACACCAGCATCAATAACTCGTCTTTCACTGCTTATGGCATTATGGAGGATCTGTGACAACAAGCCCCCTGCGCCGAAGGGCCTCCCGCGGCCTCCCGTGGTGGAGACGGAGGCCTATCCTCCCGGCATTACAATTAAGGGGTCAGCGCTCCCCTCTTCCCTTCCTCCCCTCCCTCCCTTCTCCCCTCCCTCCCTTCTCCCCTTTTCCTTTTCCCTTTTCCTGAGGCTGCCTTTCACCCCAGCTTCCTCCATCTGTCTTTCCCCCCTCTACTGTACTTTATTCTTTTTCCCCTCTCCGTGAATGTGATGGAGGAGGATGGAAGGATTGACGCAAAGGAGGAAGGAAGAGATAGGGAGACAGAGAGAGAGAGAGAGAAATCCACATCAAGACGTATACGTGGAATTCAAGTTTTTCTGTTTAATAAGAATAAGTTTGTCCTTCCCCCCCCCCCCCCCCCATTCTCTCTCTCTCTCTCTCTCTCTCTCTCTCTCTCTCTCTCTCTCTCTCTCTCTCTCTCTCCCTCTCCTCTCCCCTCCCCTCCCCTCCCCTCCCCTCCCCTCCCCTCCCCTCCCCTCCCCTCCCTCTCCTCTCAGTCGCTATCTCGGGTTCTTCCACGCCAATATGAGAATGTTGGGGATTCCTCTTCCTTCCAGAAAAGGGGGGGGGGGGGAGCGTCCTTGGCAGTTGTCGAGAGTCCTTCGTTTGTTTGTTTGTCAAACTCCTTTTTTATTATCATGTTTGTGTCATGTTTTGCTGTGTGTTGCGTGTCAGTCCGTTGTGTATGCATAGTATTTATTTATTTATTTATTTTTATCGTATTTTGTATTTATTTAGAAGGGTTTGCGTGGGCATGTTATTTATCCAGGTATTACTACTGCTAGGACGCTTATTAACCTCCTTTTTCCTTTTCTTTTCCAGGTAAGCTGTGACGGAATGAAAGTCGTGGAGGCAGCTAAGAGCGAGGTAGGTAGGTCTAGCCAGTTTAACTCTCGCTCTGGCCCGCAGACGCTGTCCAATTTTTATTTATTTATTTAGTTTGTGTGTATTTGACGGTGTTCTTGGTGCTGTTCTCTTACTTTCCCCTCTTTCACCTTCTGTTCCGTTTTAATTTTCCTTCTGTCACTTAGCCGGTCATATCTTTCTCTTGTTTCTTATTCTCATTTCGCCTCTTCTTAAATACATTACGTCTTACCACCTGACAGAAAATAATGATAATTTCTTCCCCTCCTCTCCTCCTCCTTCACCTCCTCCACCTCCATCAACTTTTCCTCTCTTCACCCTGTTTCCCTTCTTTCCCTCTCGAGCATCTGTAGGGCCACATGATGACCAGATATGTTTCCCCTCAGCACCCTCGCCTTCTGTCGGTGGACCCCCCTCCCTTTCCCCTTCCTCATCCTTTCCCCTCCCCAAGTCCGTCCTTTCCTCTTCTCCCCTCACGTCACCCCTCGCCTGAGTTGCCTAGTCGATGGCCTGTGGGGAGAGACACTGTTCTCTCCCATTCTCTTTATTTTATCTTTTTTTCCGCCTTTTTTTCTCTAGCTTTGGTTTATTTATTTATTTTTTGTGTGTGTGTGTGTCTGTGAGAGAGAGAGAGAGAGAGAGAGAGAGAGAGAGAGAGAGAGAGAGAGAGAGAGAGAGAGAGAGAGAGAGAGAGAGAGAGAGAGAGGGGTAGAGAGAGAGGTAGATGGGTTGTGGGATGAAAAGGATATCAGAGGGAGAAATAAATGCATTGTGTATTATGTAGGCTACGTATGATATGCGAGTCTCAATACATACATCAGCCTTAGAAAAATAAAACGTATCGGTGATCGGTGTCATTCTTCTCATGCGACACATATTACACACACACACACACACACACACACACACACACACACACACACACACACACACACACACACACACACACACACACACACACACACACACACACACACACACACATGCATTTGTTCTGTATCTTCACACATACAGAGGGAACAGAACTTCGTCGACGTCGACATAGATATAGACAGATATAGACATAGCTTTAGACGCAGATATAGAAATAGAAAGGTGTAGATATAGATATGTGTTATAGATATATTATAAGACCTTATTATTTTTTTTTTGTGCATGAGGTGAGACTGCAACAAATCTAGCATGTCTGGCGAGCTGACAGGGTAAGACCCCCCGCAGGACGCGTGATTCAGAGTTGAATTACTACGCCCATTTCACTTCATAACGCTTGATTTGGCGTGTGCTCTCTCTCCCCGGCGAAGTCTATGGGTTGGGGCATGGGCTGTGAGAGGGTGTGGGCGAGGGGGGGCGGGGGCGGGCGTTTGAATTTGTGCATCCTATTTGCTTAGATTCGCGGGAACCCTGGACGCGCTATTGCTGTTTAGTGTTGTGTAAAGAAGGGGAGATTGCAGAGCTATTTCCTTCCTCGACCTCCACCTCTCTTCTTTTTTACCCTCAGTTAGACGTAAAGATGACGTACCATTGTGGTAAGGAAGGGGAGAGAGAGAGAGAGGGGGGGGGGAGGGAGGGAAAGGGGGGAGTGGTGAAACGTGGCTGGAAAGTCCGTAGATTTCGGTTTTGATTTGATTTGATGTGTATTATACTGTGTTTATATATGTTTTCTTTTTTTTTCTCATTTATTAGCTTTCTGAATTACTCTCGTTTCAATGACTTTTAATCGATATATATTCCATAAACTTGACCATAGAATAGGGTCGTTACCCCGTCCCCCGCCTCCCCCTCTTCTCCTAGTGTCTTAAGGAACCCTGACAGTTCCTCCCACACACTCCTACGAACCGCCCCGGGCCGCACTCGCTGGCTTGTCCTCGCTCCTCGGTGGCTTAGGTATGTCACGCGATGGGAGGGGATGGGGGGGAGGGGGAGGAAGAGAACGAGTGGGGAAAGGAGGAGAGGGGAGAGGGGAGGGGGGATGGCCACCGGAAGGACGACCTTGTAAGACACGCCTAACTCCTTGCCTGGACTCGGATCCTTCTTGTCCGTAGGATTGCTCGGGGGACACGGCACGTCTGGAGGAGGGGAGGGGAAGGGGTGACGGGAAACGGAAGGGGGGGGGGGATGTAGTTGGAGCAGAGTGAGGATGAATGAAGGCATTAGTAGTATTAGTAATAGACGGAGTAGGAAAAAAGATCATGAACAAAAGCTAGAGGAGATGGGCGATATGTCTTGTAGAATAAGCAGGTTTTCATCTCCGTTTGTATTTTTTTTTTTTTTTTCGTTATTTTTCTTTTTTCATTCCATTCCCCCTCGCGGTGCACGTCACACGCGCGACGAAGTGGCGAAGCCGGACAAAAGGACGCAATCTAAACTTTCCTTCCCCGGCTACCATTGGTCGGTAATTAGACCCTCGGGAGGACCGTAGAAAAGAGAGAGAGGCCTTGGAAAAGGGGACGGGGGGGGGGTCAGGGGGCGTGGAGGGCGGGGGAGATTGGGGGGAAAGGGAGGGGTAGATTGGGGGGGAAAGGAGGAGTAGATTGGAGGAGAAAGCGAGGGCCTTAAAGGTAGTTGGATAGGGGTGGGGGAGGGGTGAGAGTCTAAAAGAGACTACAGACAGAGAGAAAGAATGAATAAAAGAAGGAAGAGGGGAATAGACAGACACATGGATAAACTCCCCATCACTGTGAGATTGACAGCGTCAGGTCAGGTCGCGTGGAAGACAAGTCCGGGGCTGCCTCTTTTCTGGCGAGTTTTCCGGGTGTCTGGGACGGGGGAGGGGGGGAGGAAGGGGACATTCGCCATGCATACTCATGGAGCTGTCAAATCATGCAGGGGGGCTGTCAAAAAAAAATAAAAATAAATTAAAAAGACAGACAGAGGACGTTCTTCCTCGCGTGGTTTGAATTATCCCCCCCCCCCCCTCCCCCAGTGAAGGAGTGTGCTTACGGCCGACACCAAAAAGTCTAGGATATAATTTAACTACAGTTTACAAACTTGGTTATGTGCTGCAGTTTGCGAGGCCTTAATTACATTATTTGGAGTGCTCCTGTCAACTGGGGGGAGGGGGAGGGTTACTTTGGGGGGAGGGACTACTAGCGTTGATTATGATTAATGAAAGGCAGCAACGGCGGGATTATCCTGGGCCTTCGCAAAAAACAAGACTTTCCTTCCTCTGAGCAGATTTGCCTATTTTTCAGAAATGGAAATAAAGATGTAGCAGTAGATGTCATGTTTAGTCTAATGGTCGGTGATTCTCTCTCTCTCTCTCTCTCTCTCTCTCTCTCTCTCGCTCTCGCTCTCGCTCTCGCTCTCTCTCTCTCTCTCTCTCTCTCTCTCTCTCTCTCTCTCTCTCCTCTCTCTCTCATCTCCTCTCTCTCTCTCTCTTCTCTCTTCTTTCTCTCTTTCTCTCTTTCTCTCTCTTCTCTCTCTCTCTCTCTCTCTCTCTCTCTCTCTCTCTCTTCTCTCTCTCCCCCTCCCTCCCTCCCTCCCTGTGTGTGTGTGTGTGTGTGTGTGTGTGTGTGTGTGTGTGTGTGTGTGTGTGTGTGTGCGCGCGCGCGTGTGTGTGTGTGCGCGCGCGTGTGTGTATGCATGCATGTATGTATGTATATATATATATACGTGTAGATATATAACTGCAAAAATTAATATCACTGGCATTTTACACAAATAAATGGGTGCAGTAGTAGAGTAATAGTAGTAGTAATAGTAGTAGTAGTAGTAGTAGTATTGTGTTATGAACACGTGAACGCCAAGGGTAAAGTCACGTGGATGTTGGCATGGTCCTTGCAGGGTGATAGTGAGCGTTATCCCGGTTTGTCTGTCAGTCCTCGGACATCGGTGTGTGCGCGTGCGTATGTGTGTGTTTGTGTGTGTGTGTGTGTTTGTGTGTTGGAGAGCGGCACTCGAGCCATGCATCACCACCAGCTCGCCGGTGTGGCACTCGTTGGCAACCCCAAGTCTACACCCTACTATCGATTGTACTGCAGACGGTGGTGGTGGTGCCGCCGTTGCTGCCGCCGCCGTCCGTGTGCCGCTGCCACCATCACGCTTCACCATCATCACATTCACCATTTCATTCAGCACCGCCGTCGCCCCTGTGGCACGCTGCTGCTGCCGATGTTGTTGATCGTCTGCTGCGGCGCTCTGTTGGCGGGACGCTGGGGCTGGCGGCGGGGAGCGGCCCGGCGGGGAGAGGGCTTCTTATTACACCTACGCCTTACGTCGTGTGCGCGCTTTTGTGTGTATTTATCTCGCACTCCATCACTCTCCTCCTTTCTCTATCCTCTGTCCCCCCATCCTGTATCCTCTATTCCCTTTTTTGTCTCTTCCCTCTTACTCTCGCCTCTCGCCTCTCCCCCTTTCCCGCCTCACCCTTTCCCGGTTCGCCCTTTCCCAACCCTTCTCCTCCGTTGCAATAAGGGTGTTCCCTCTCCGGTACAGTGGCCGCGCGTGAGAGATAGCCTGTCGGGAGGCCGGGCTTTCTACAGTCAATATCGATTGTAATGCAGACGCCACCGGGAGTTGTACAAACACGCTTACTATTAATACGGCTTCATTCTTACCGAGAGCCATGGTTGTTTAATTTTTTTTGGAGGTTATTCTTATTTTTGAAAATAAAATTGAAGGTGTTAAGTTAGTTATGGTATGGCTGTGCTTGTCTTATTTATTGAACTTAGAAACACTTGTGCAATACGGTACCTTTAGATCAGGTAACCGAACAAGTTTTTGTCAACTGTATCATTGTATATACACATTATATGTTTTTTATTTAACGCAAGCGGACATTGTTTGCTGTGGCGCAGTGTCCATTCCGCCGCCGTCCATCTCGCGTGTCAGCCGCCACAGCACGCAGCAGCGGCCGCTGTGTCCTCCAAGGGAGGAAGGGAAACCCCGAGGCCACGACGCTTTAGGCCTGTTTGCTCGATCGCTCACTCGCTACGGACTGGGGGGGGGGGGGTTGAGAGAGAGAGAGAGAGAGAGAGAGAGAGAGAGAGAGAGAGAGAGAGAGAGAGAGAGAGGGAGAGAGGGAGAGAGGGAGAGAGGGAGATGGAGATGGGGGGGGGTTAGGGAGGGGGGAGGAAGGGAAAAAAGTTAAATTTAGAACGGCGTCGGTAGTGGTGGTAGTCCGGCAGATGTCCGAGAGGGGGCGGAGGCTAGGAAGGATGGGTGGCAGGGAGAGAGAGAGGGAGGGACGGACGGACGGAGGGAGGGAGGAGCGGGCTGGAGGGAACCGAGGGGTGTCTGGTGATGGAGGGGAGGGAGGGAGTCGAGGGGTCAGAGGACCGGGGAGGGGAGGGGGAGAGGGGCGGTGGAGGGACACATCTGCAGTGGCCGCTGCCATTATTGCTGGCCAACTTCAATGTCCCACACTGTAAATTGTGTCGGGATCCTGCTACAGCTCACTGGTGGAGACGGGTAAACGGCTGTATACATGTGTGCGTGTGTGCGTCTGCGTATGTACGTATGTATATATGCACATTTGTGTGTGAGTGAATGAGAGAGAGACCGAGGCATATCGAAAAATCGAGGATCAACCCCCCCCTCCCCCCCTCCCAGGCGCCACCGCAGCGGCAGGATGACATGCTGTGCGATGAAGAGATTTATGAGAGAGAGAGAGAGAGAGAGGAGAGAGAGAGAGAGAGAGAGAGAGAGAGAGAGAGAGAGAGAGAGAGAGAGGCGGGGGGGGGGGAATATACAAATATACAAAGCTAAGCATCTCCAATCCTCTATTGGCAACTAATAGAGCGCGTAGCCTCGTAGCATAGTAGCCTAGTAATTGGCAAGAAAAAATATTAGCCCAAGAAAGGTATAGCCACCCATACCCCCTTCCCTCCCCTTGCCCCTCCCCGATGATCCGATGTGCCGTAATTACTCTTGGACACGTGTTTAGGGTTAGGTATCAGGCGACCAAGGAGGAAGGAGAATCGCCGTGCCACTACGCTAGGCTTGATTCGGCCGATTTGCCTACGTACGTGCCTGCATTAACCGGACCGCGAGGGATCATCGGACAGGGGAGAGAGATTATATACCTTATCTTTTAGGGAGGGAGAGACCCCCCTTCATGTTTTTTTTTCTCGCCTCCCTAACCCCCTCATCGCTTTTTTTTTTTTTTTTTTTTTTTATCTACTTATCTGCCCAGATTTCCCCCCCCCCCCACCGCCACCCCCCACTTTCGTTCTCCAATTCCTTCTCTCTCCTTCCTTTTCATTCTTTCTTCATACACCCCTTTTATTCGCTTTCTCCCCCAACCCCTTATTTCTTCTTATCCCCCCATATCTTGTCTCTCTTCCCCCCCCCCCTTTTTGGAGGTGGCGGTGTCTGATTTATGTTTATAATTATGTTAATGAATGGAATGGGATGTGAGGGGAGATGGAATTGGGAGGTCGCGCCAATTACGTGAGGACGAGTCTGATTAACTACATCGGCTGGGAAATGGTGTTGATGAGGGGGGAGGCAGGGCGGGGAGGAGGGGGGAGGAGAGGAGGAAGGAGGGGAAATAAGGAGTGAGGGGGACAATAGCGATGGCAGAGAGAAAGAAAAAGGGAAATGGGCTAAGAATCCGGAGGAGGGGGGGGAGAAGGGGAGGTTAGTTGGTGAGGAAGAGGGAGGGAAAAATAATGGAAGAAGGGGAGGGAGAAAAAAAATAGGGGGGAGGGGAGAAGAAGGGGAAAGTAAGGTGCATATTTTAAAAGCGTAGGCCTAACCATATCTTGACGTCGAGGCGAAAGTGTCTCGGGGAACACCTGATGCTAAAAGCGTGGGTGATCCGCCAAGGGGAAAGGTAGGAGGAGGACGGGGTCGAGAAAATGAGAAGAGACGAGAGAGAAGACATAGAAAAGACTGGAATGAGGGGACAGCAGAGAGGGGAAAGAGGAGGTTCAGGAAAGTGTGTGGGTGGGGTAGGGGGAGGAGGGGGGGAGAGACTTGAGAAGAAAGTAAAAAAGAAATAAATAGATATATGGTGCGAAGAGGCAAATGATGTTCTGAAGTGAGGAGAGGTGAATAATGATGTGAAGTGAGGAGAGGATATGAAGCTCATTCGTTCCTCGGAATTGTAAGTCGGCCTTTTCCTGCCTTCGCTCAGTGTGGTGGTTGTGGTGGTAGTGGTTGTGTTGGGGGGGGAGGGGAGGGGTAATTGCCCATTTCCTCCATGGGTCATTTACTCCTCATTCCCCCCCCCCCTCTTCTTTTTTTATACTATTTCCTTACCTTTTTTCACTGTTCTCGGAAAATAGTGAAGTGTCTCTGACCTTGTGTGTGTGGTGTGTTGTGTCTGCCTTTCATCGAAGTGGCAAACGTTTTAAAGTTTCTTGTAGGAAGATAAACGCGCCCGCCCGCGTTTATCTTGCGCGCGCGCGCACACACACACACACACACACACACACACACACACACACACACACACACACACACACACACACACACACACACACACACACACACACAGAAATGGTTCAATCTTCTCTCTCACCGGTCCAAGGGTGGACGTGGGACCTGTTATTACGTTCTTTGACCCTCCCTCCCTCCCCTCCCTCCTCCCCCTCCTCCCTCTCTCCTCCCCCTCCTCCCCTCCTTCCTCCCTTCCCCCGTCCCTCTTTTCCTGATCTTCTTGCCCTTTTCTTTCTTTTTTTTGACCCCTCTACCCCCCTCCCCCCCTTATCTCGCCCTCCCCTTTACCCTTTATAACCTTGTACCTTGGTCATTTTTGCTATGTTTTTTTCCCTCTCCCTTTCCTTCTTCCCTTCTTCATCTACTTCAATAACTTGACCTTGTTTTTTTTCTTCAGTTTTTAGGTTCCCACTTCATATTTTTGTGTGTTTTATTTGTTTATTATTTTATCCTCGTATCAGTGCCCCTTGATTTTGCTTTCGTTGTATCCCGTGTTTTTTTTTTTTTTTTCCCTAGAATGACGTCATCTACATTTGCTATGCTTGGGTATCTCGCGGGTAGCCCTCTTTCGTTTGTTTGTTTTCTCTCTCTCTCTCTTTCTGCTTCTTCCTCTTTTCTCCTATTTCGCCTCCTATGCGCGTTGGTGGTTCGTATTTTATGTTGGGTGTTTTGGGGGGTTTAGTTTTATCTTGTTTGTCTGTTTGTTTGTTTGTTAATTGATGTTGATGTAGTTGGAGGTGAGTAATGTTCTAGTATTTTTATCTGCGCTGTTTTGATGTAATTGTTTTTATCATTATTATCACAGTCATCATCACAATCACAGTCATCATCACCACCACAGTCATCACCACCAGTCATCATCACCACCACAGTCATCATCATCACCACCACAGTCATCATCACCACCACAGTCATCATCACCATCACAGTCATCATCACCACAGTTATCATCACCACTAATCGTCACAATTTTACCATGCTCGCCTGACATGAAAAGCCAGCTCCCTTTTATTCCCTTGTCCACACCAGCAAGGACGATGAGGAAGAGGAAGAAGAAAAAGCGAGACCTTGGCAAATAATAAGATTGGGAAGGGGAAGAGGGTAGGGAGGGGGAGGGGAAGGGGAAGGGGAAGGGGAAGGTGATATTCCTTCTTCTTTTACTTCAATTTCCTCAACCCCTCTCTTTTCTCTCTCTCTTTTTCTTTCTTTCTCGCGCGTTCTTTCTCACCTTCCGTCCCTTCTTTTATGCTTTTTTCCTTCTCTTTCTCCTCTTCTTCTGTTTCTTCTTTTCTTCTCCTTTATCTTTCTCCTCTTCTCTTCTCTTCTCTTCTCTTCTCTTCCTTCTCTTCATTTCTCCCCCCCCCCTCATCCTCCCTCTCTCTGCCCCCACCCCACCCTTCTCCGCATGCCTTCACCGCCTCTCGGAGTAATGAGCAGTGAAAGACGGCAGCCGGATTGAGCAAACACTGTTGGGACGGATCACGGCCTCTCTCTCTCTGTGTGTGTGTGTGTGTGTGTGTGTGTGTGTGTGTGTGTGTGTGTGTGTGTGTGTGTGTGTGTGTGTGTGTGTGTGTGTGTGCGTGTGTGTGTGTGTGCATATACGTGAGTGAGTGTCTGTGTCAGTGTGTGTGTGTATGTCTTGTCTTGGCCTGATAATATCGATCGGGCGTTGGGTGGCGCGGTGGCCGGGGGAAGGGGGAAGGGGGTGGGGGTTGGAGGGGGGAAGGGTGGTGGTGGTAGTGGTGTGGAGGGCATCGCCATCTTGTTTACATTATTTACAGCCCCCGATGAGTCACTGAGGAGATTTGGGAGGGAAGGGTGGGGGGGGGACGGGAGGCGGAGGAGAGTGCTTTTGGGTCTGGGAGGAGGAAGAGGATAGAAAGAATGAATAGGATTCGGATAGAGACTAAAAGAGCGAGAAGGAAAGGGAAATAATGAGTAAAGATTGGTTATGTTGAGAGAGAGGGGGAGGGAGAAGAACACGAGAGAGAGAGAGAGAGAGAGAGAGAGAGAGAGAGAGAGAGAGAGAGAGAGAGAGAGAGAGAGAGAGAGAGAGAGAGAGAGATATTAGTGAATGTTGTGCTCTTAAACTTTTTGATGGGATGGCCTGTGAGGGTCAGGAGGTTGTGGTCAGTCTGTGCCTCTCTTTTTTTAGTATTATTTTTTCCCCTACTCCTTAAAGGGCAAGGCTTAATCTCCCATGAAAGGAGGCCGTTGTGGGGTCGATATATTCGTTTATCGTTGATGATGAACCGCACGTGATTTATTTCTTGTTATGAGTCGCTGCGGTTGGGATAGGCGGAGGCGATGGAGGGGGGGGGGGGTTCCCGGGCTCTGCAAACGTTCTGGGTTTGTGTGTTTGGGGAAATGTGTGTTGGTAGTTGCGTTTGTCTGTGTGTCTGTCTGCTGCAAATTCTGGGAATGTGTTGACGTGTCTTTTCGGGGAACTTTTTTTCCCCTGAGATATGAATATATATAACGATGAATGACAGGCTATCATTTCTGGGCAAGACGCCTAAGTGCCAGACACCTTGGCCAGCGAACACGTGCGCCGAGGGTCCATCTGGGGTACGTGCGGCTCTCACGCCCAGATTTATGAACACAGAATTTTGCTGCGTCCGTGCTGGGGTGGCGATATTCTCTCTCTCTCTCTCTCTCTCTCTCTCTCTCTCTCTCTCTCTCTCTCTCTCTCTCTCTCTCTCTCTCTCTCTCTCTCTCCATTCCTCCATCTCATCCTTTCTATTTTCTTTTTATGTCAGTCTCTCTCTCTCTCTCTCTCTCTCTCTCTCTCTCTCTCTCTCTCTCTCTCTCTCTCTCTCTCTCTCTCTCTCTCTCTCTCTCGGCCAGAAATAAGGACTGTGACGCCGCTCCTATCATGCGGGTTTTGTCTGGTAGGGAGGGCGCGGACAGCCGGTGTGTGCAGTTGCAAGGCGCTTGCATGAGTCAGGGCGCGCCACCAGTGCCCTGTGACCCCTCGCCACTTGACCAATTACCGGGCCAAAGTGACCTCTCTATCTCCCCCTCGGTGCGCCCACTCGAGGCTCGAGGAAATAACTCTAGTGCGCTCGTCGGCTGTGAGAGCAAGCCTTGAGGACGACTAGACTGGGTGGTGAAGTTTGGAGGAGGGGGATGCGGGGAGGGGGTATTGGAGGGGGAAGGGATCGGAAGGGAGGGAGGGAGGGAAAGGTAGGGGGAGGGGGAGGCTGGAGTGTTTATGATGACGGGTCAGTAGCTCCTGGGTGCGGGGAGGAACAAGATCTTGAGATGGTGGTTGTCTCTCCGTGCCGATGATGAGTGGAGCAGGAGGCTGGCCGTGACGTAAGTGGTGACGTAATTTGTGGGGCTGCCTTATCGCACCGCCAGGAGGAAAGGGGAGGGGGGAGGGGAGGTGAAGATTTGCATACTTGTAACGCCACCCATCAGAAAGGGTGGGGGTGGGGATGGGGGTGGAAAGGGTGCTTTTCATAGCTCTTCCCGGGGCTACTTCCTCCTTGTGCTCTTTGCTCTTCTGGCGATTAATTGCTCCCCGCAGCTGCGTGCAAGGTGAAATAGTTTTGCTTCCTTTCGGGGTCGAAACACCATTGCGAGTCGTCACCTTGTTCGAGTTCATTATGTGAATAAAGCGCTCTTGTTCCCACGCCCATACCCATATCCCTCTGTTTGGGCGACTGAGCGTTGGCGAATTCTCGTGACGGCCGTGCACTTCCGGCCGGCTTCGACAGCTTCCGCGCCCTGGACGCGTGTGTAGTCGGCTCTTCTCCAGACGGCCGCCGCAGTCGTTGCCACGCCCTGGGTTATGTAAGTGTGGGTGGGAGAGGGCGTTGCGCGCGGGCGGCGGGGCGGCGTGGTGGCGGGGGCGCGATGGGCAGGTGAGGAGGAGAGGATGAGGATGAGGATTTCAAGTCAGGGTCCAGGTCGAGGTCACGACAAATGACAAACGTTACTTGTGCGTGAGTCTGCAGCCGCAGAGGGTCGGTGATCGGTGGTGCTGATGCCTCCAAGCCCCTCCGCGTTCTTCGCAGGGCGAGGCGAACCCCAAGAGAACCCGGGCCTCGGCGTCCCGCGGGGAGGAGATCCGTCCGCAGAGCCTTGCCTCATGTAACGTTTGGTCGTCTCGTAGGCCTACGCTCCAGGAAACGCAAGGGAATGACCGTGTGCCTGGCCGTGCCTGACCTTCCCCTGAACGACCTTTTGGCGGCCAGCATGACGTCCGCTAACGGTGCTGCTTTTAGCTTGACCTCCAGTCTGTATAAAATATATACTCAGATGAAATGAAGTTTTGATGCAGATGTTGTTTTCTAGGAAAATGCTCTTGGCGTAGACCTATAAGGGGTTCATTTTAAGTTTTTTTAACAGTATAATTTGCAGTAGTTTTGTTAATTTTGAGGCTGGGAGGTGCATGATCCGGTGTTGAAGTTGTCACTTTGAGGCGACGTGCTCTCGCAGGCTGTCCTGTGGTCGAGTGAGGCGGGGAGTGGGGGAAGGGGTAGGGAAGGATCGGTGTGGTGTCAGACCGTGTCATGTGGGTGTCAGATTAGCGTCTCGACCAGGCCGCCTGGACGTGTGGCGCGTCCACTTCCTCATTATGTTCCTCGCTCTCCTCTCTTCTGCTCGCTGCTGCTCTTCCCTTTCGTCGATTTTGCTCTCTCTCTCTCTCTCTCTCTCTCTCTCTCTCTCTCTCTCTCTCTCTCTCTCTCTCTCTCTCTCTCTCTCTCTCTCTCTCTCTCTCTCTCTCTCTCTCTCTCTATTTTTTTTTCAGTCAAATGGCAATAAATCAAGAGACGGATGCATATTTCGAAGCGTCCCCTTCACCCATTTCGTAACGCCTCGCGTTCCTCCTTCAACTGCCAATCATTTTCCTGTCTTCAGTTTACTCCTCCCCCTCCCTTCCTCCATCCGGACCCCCCCCCCCCACTAGGCAGATCGCTCCTCGCAAAACCGTATCCCGCTCACCTGACCTTTGCTTAAAAAAAGGCTTTGTTTGACCTTTTCCGGCGCAGCATCACTTTCATCACGGCTCTCGTTGACCTTTTAACTGAGGGATGAGGTGTCCATAGCTGAAGGAAGGGGTAAGGGAGATAAAGGGGTAGGAAGCGGGGGGGATGAGGAAAGGGGGAAATGGGGGAGGGAGGGAGTAAGGAAAGGGGGAAATGGGGGAGGGAGGGAGTAAGGAAAGGGGGAAATGGAAGAAAGAAATGTAGAGGAAAAGAGAGGGGAAAGGGATAGAAAGATACGTAGAGCCGAGAGAGAGGAAGGAAGAGGAAGTAGGAGTAGAAAAGAGAGGGAAGGAAGAGGAAGAGGAAGAGGAAGTGGGAGAGGGGAAGGGGGTGGGGAGGAGAGGAGGTGTAGAGGAGAAGGTGCCTCGACTCCCATTGACAGACGGGTTTTTTTTTTCTAAGGCTGGGAACGGGTTGGCGGCCGAGCGGTCTGATGCAGAGCTTTTGCTGCTTCTCTTTGCGCTACTTCGTGTACTTTCCCTTTCTCCGGGGTTTTTGTGCGACTTTGGCTTCTTGTTCCTGCCAGTGTTAGCTGTCCTTGATAGTTTGATTTTATATATATATATATATATATATATATATATATATATATATATATATATATACATATACATATACATATACATATACATATACATATACATATACATATACATATACATATACATATACATATACATATACATATACATACACACACATACATATACATACACACACATACATATACATATACATACACACACATACATATACATACATATACATACATACACACACACACACACACACACACACACACACACACTCTTGTATGTATATTTATTTATTTATTTGTTATATATTTATATATTGTTATATGAAAGTAGAGAAAAGATAAAAAGTAGATCGGTTAAGGCATGTATTTAGGCGGCTTGAGATAGGAACAGCCTTTCGGAAATAGTTTATCTCCGGTGGGTGAGGATGGATGCGCCGTTGTCGAGGTCACGGGGGGGGGGTGCAGGCAAAGAACTGTGGGGGGAAGGTCGATAAGAACAGCTGTGTATGACGCCATCGTAGTGACACATTGCACATACGTATGTGTATATTTTTCTCCCCCCCCCCCTTTCTTCTTCCCATTCTCTCTCTCTCTCTCTCTCTCTCTCTCTCTCTCTCTCTCTCTCTCTCTCTCTCTCTCTCTCTCTCTCTCTCTCTCTCTCCCTCCCTCCCTCCCTCCCCCCCCCTCCCTCCCTCCCCCCTACTCCATCCCTCCCTTTCTCTTTATCCTATTACTCCCCCCCCCCTTTCTCTCCCCACCCCATCCCTCCCTTTCTCTTTATCCTTTCACTCTCTCCTCCCCTCCTCTCAGTTTTCAGTCGCACAAACAAACAGAATGGTTATGTGAAAAAGTCAAGACAGTGAGCGACCTTCCTGGCAATCACTTCCCTCGGTCGGACAACCTGCAGACTCCCAGTTGCGGTTGCACACATTGCAGTGCAACGAGATGACGTAACGAATTCCGAATAACTCGAGTGTATCACCCAATCTGCTACTTTTGCTACTGCTGCTGCCACTGCTACTATTACTTCTACTTCTGCTGCTATTACCGCTGCTGCCACTGCGATTATTTTCACCATTGCAGTTGCTAATACAACCGGGCCATTAGCATGACTATCACCATTGATATTACCATTACTTCTGCCGTTAACTGCTATTGCACTCGCCTTTGTAACCGTTGTTATTATATTTTATTGTGATTACATGTTTCCGTTGTCGTAGAAATTTTGTTTTCCATTCGGCCCATAATTAATATATGAAATTCCACGCATAGCCCTTTCTTCCGCGTTCTAATGATGTTGGCAGCGTGTGGTATATCCCCCCCCCCCTTGCCCGATATAATAACAGCCGTAATTAAATCACATACACATTTGTTTTACTGCTATTTTTAGAAGGAGCAGTGCATCAAATTGGCTGTTTTTTATTATCGACATTAGTTTTTATGTTACATTCCCCCATTTTTCTTTTATTATTCATCGCCTACATTTGAACAGGGAAATGGAGAAGGTATCCGACTACATGTCCCTTCCCTCGCCCTTTCTCTTGCTCCCCCTCTCCCCTCTAACAGCTGACATTTATACATTTTTTCTTTGTTTGGTGAAATTAGAATGGTTTCCCATACAAGTGCGAGAAACGGCGAGATGTTGCGGGCCTCAGTAGATCGGGTTTTAGAGAGGAAAATGGCTTGCAATCGCCAAGTCACTTTTTTGCGCAGGGGTTAAAAGCTCGCCCATAGATTTTTTTAGTGGTGTCGTGTCAGCTGACCGGATCATTCTTTGGTCTGACATGCCGTTGAAAGTTGAGATGGACAGGGGGATGACGCAAGATGCTCCCTTTTCTTCTTTATTTATTTTTAACGCATTCTAATGAGATGCGAGATAGACGTTTGTGTGTTTGTGTGTGTGTCTGGCGTTGTTAGATTATATTTCCTCGTGGGTGGGGAATAAAGCCGAGTTCTGTTTTATACTGGGGGTTCAGAAGTGTCTTTCTAAGCGTGTTCTCTTCTCTCGTTTCCCCTTTCGTCTTTCGATCATCATTCCTTTGTTTGTTTTAATTTTTTCCTTTTCGTTTCCACTCCACAACTGATGCCTGGATAAAAACTTTGAAATGCGTGATTGACTTACATTCGTTTTTATATGCAATTCCTCTTGCATCATTGTCCTCAGTGCAATGATGTGGCACTTACACCCTATATTACGCATATTAGTGACACTCCCAAGTGCCACTCGCCTGACACTCCCCAGACAGTACAACACGTGTCATTATTGTTGTTTTCCAAGAGTCAGATTGGAAAGTCAGATTCTTGGAGATGCTAAATGGGAATCTAGGAAGAGCTAGATCAGATTCTAGAAGACACTAGTTAATATTCTAAGAGATTCTAAGAGCTGAGAAGAGGTTCCGAGCTGTTTATATCTGCAACTCCTGTTTATTTTAAAGGATTCTGTTGCTTTCTAAGGTCGACAGAAGATGCTTCTCAGGCACAGCTTCTTCAGTTCGCTCGACTCCCCCTTCTCCCACCCAGCTCGAGCTACTTGTCAGACCCCTCTTCTGAAAGCATCTTTAATAGCTCGCCTTAAGCGGATACCGTCGAGTGCATGTGGGGCGGGGGTATTCACGCACACGTATATGCACACGCACGCACACGCACACGAGGGAGAGATCGAGAGAGCCAACAAGGTTGTTTTGATGATTGGTTGTTGCCACAGTCTAATACGCTGCTGAAGTGGGTTAGTTCGAAGAGATGTGATAGGGGTTGTTTCTCGGTGGGACGATGATGATGTGCTTACGATGGTTATGGAGGGGAGGTAATGGTGATGGTGATGGTGTTGATATTGGATGTTAGTGAACCTTCAGGTGTTTTGCACTTTTTTCCCCTTTCCTTTGTTGCCAAGTAAGGAATGAGTAAGCTAAATTTCAAGTGCAGACGACCACTTTTTGGAGCGGCGCGGCGCGCGGCTTTGACACAACGCAGATGCTGATGATGTCCCGTGACCTTTACGTTCCATTTAGCTTTCTTTGGACAGCGAAACATGAGATTTATTCGTTTTACTATTGTTTTAGTTTCGTTTTGTTTTCCTCTGTGCGCTGTTTTAGAGGGTTTTATTGGGTTAGAGGGAACTGGAGGGGGAGGGGAGGGGGAAGGGGTTAGAGGGAACTGGAGGCGGAGGGGAGGAGGAAGTTTCTCACCGCTTGAATATTGCACACATCGCCCGAGTGTATTTGGTGGCGCTGACAAAGGTTAGTTGTACGGCCGCCCGGAGGAGCTTCTTGCCGTTCGCCGAGTCGAGCCGCTTTGAACGCGGGGCTGCAACTTTTTTTTCTTTTCCTTTTTCTTCTTTTTTCTTCTTGTATGATTTCTCTTTTATGTCTCTTTCTCTCTTTCTCCGCTGTTGCCTTCTTAATTGGGGTTGTATGTTTAAGGTGTGTCTGGATGTTGTGGAGGAGGGAGGGAATGGGAGGGGCGTGGGGCTAATTTGGTTCGTTAGGGACGCGGTTCCTACTTTTTTGTGTAGGGGAGGGAGAAAGGGGGGTGTTAAGCGTTTTTGGACTTGTTCTCTCTCTCTCCTCTCTCTCTCTCTCTCTCTCTCTCTCTCTCTCTCTCTCTCTCTCTCTCTCTCTCTCTCTCTCTCTCTCTCGTTTGGTGTCGATGATAAGTTGGTTAAAAAGGGAGAGAAGGGGATAGAAATGGAAGATTGAGAGAGAGAGAGAGAGAGAGAGAGAGAGAAGGGTTGAGGGGAGGGAGCTTAGAGGTCGAGGAAGGGAGAGAGAGAGAGAGAGAGAGAGAGAGAGAGAGAGGTTGAGGGAGGGAGGGAGCGAGAGGTCGAGGGAGGGAGGGAGGGAGGGGCGAGAAGGGAAAGGGTAACAGACGCAAGGGAAATTGTAGACCCCAGTTGAAGCGAGCGTCGGCAGTGGAAGAGGCATCCCTTCGCCGCCGTGAAAGGGAAAATGAGATTACATCCTACAGCTTCCGCGTATCCCTCCCGACCATTCACTGCTAATGCGAGGGGAAGTTGCCAAGGGGGGGAAGGGAGGGGAGGGGAGGGGAGGAGAGGAGAAGGGTGGGGATGGTAGAAGAGGGAGAGGGGGAAGGGGAGGAGAGGAGAGGGGGAGGATGGGGATGGTAGGAGGGGAGAGTAGGGGGAGGGGAGAGGGGAATCAGGGGATGTGAGGAGGGAAGGAATGGGCGTGTGTAGGGTGGTTGGAGAGGACAGGCAAGGAGGAAGGCGCCTAATGGGGTCTGTATATAGTGTAATTCTGACTTTTCCCCATTCAAAAATACATAATTTAAAACATTATTATTACTTGTATACTATTTTCTGTTTTGTATTTTAAGTATTTTCGCCTGTCTATGTTGCTTTACGTTTTCGGAAAGAGGAGACAGAGGTTAGATGTTGGGGTTGCAAGGTTGCAGGGTGTCAGGGTCGGTGAAGGAGGTTGTGGGAAAGTGGAGGCGAGGGATGTGCAGTTGCTAAGCATGAGTGACGTATCGTGTTGTGACGGTATTTACTCCCCATAAACTACATTTCCCGCTTGACTTCGCTGGACCCCATTCTGTCAGGGGCTGTTACGGGGTCCCTTTCTCTCCTCCTCTCTCATTTCTTCTTTCTTTCTCTTATTCCCTTATTCGATCTCATTAGTCCTACTTCTAGTTTTATTCCCCCCTCGCCATTCCTCTTTCTTACTTTCCTCTCTTTCTCCTATCCTCCTTTCCTCCCACACTCACTCACTCGCTCCTTTTTTCCTTCCCTCCTTTCCTCCCTCCCTCCCTCACTCATTCCTTTGTTCCCTCCCTCACTCCCTCTTTTCCTCATTCCTTTCCTCCCTCCCTCCCATCTTCCTCTAGCTCTTCTGCCTCTCCTTTTAAATTCTTACAGCACTTTCTTCGTCTTCTTTCGCCTTTTCTCTTTCGTCACTTTCCTTCTCTCCCTCAAGGAAAGAGGGACATGTGCGTAAGGCGATTTTCGTCGCTGGATCTTGAATATGCAATGTGTGTAGAGTGTAAATATTTCAAGAGAATTTGAGCTTAACCTCTCTAAGAATCACTTCTATTGATGTGTGCTCCATTTGGATTTTGTCAGTCCTTTTTGTGTGATTTCGGTTGTTGGTCGTTTTCTCTCTCCCTCTCCCTCTCCCTCTCCCTCTCCCTTTCTCTCTCTCTCTCTCTCTCTCTCTCTCTCTCTCTCTCTCTCTCTCTCTCTCTCTCTCTCTCTCTCTCTCTCTCTCTCTCTCTCTCTCTCTCTCTCTCTCTCCCCGAAAATGCGAACGCTCCCAAACAGCGTCTACAAATCCACAGGTAATTTTGGACAGGAGTTTCATTCCGAGTTGCCAGTTCGAATTTAGAGGCGAGAAATACCCCGCGCCATCGTCAGTGCAGGCAAGGGGAGCAGCAGTGAGGAAGGAAAATAAGTATTCTTGCAAGCTTTAAAGAATGATCGAAAAATAAATGAAAATAAGTATTCTAACTGGCTTAAAGAGAAAGAGAGAGAAAAAAAAAGTAAATTCTACACGTGGATGCTGTGACCTCGGATAGAAGAAACCTCTTTTGATCTTTCAGCTCGCATCAAGACAATTCCCTTGTCCTCTCTCTCTCCTTTCCTCTCTCCCACTTCCACCTCTTCTCTCTGTGCAGTTCTTTCTCTGCTCGTCTCCCCCTCCTACTTCTCTCTCCCTCTCCCTCTCCCTCTCCCTCTCCCATTTCCTCTCCCTCTCCCCCTCTCTCCCTTCCCTTTTCTCTTCCCCCTCCTTCTGCTGCTTCCTTCCTTTTTTCTCATTGCATGTCCTCTCTTCCCCCGTTCCCTCGCTCTGCAGTACCCTTTCCCGCTCCACCTTTTCTTGCACTTACCCGCCTCCCCACCTCTCGTCCTCTTCTACTTCCCCCTCTCCCGCTCTTCTCTACCTCCCTCCCCCTTCCCTTTGCACCTCCCTCTCACTCCCTGTTGACCTACATGCCCACTTCCACCTGCCCTGCCCCCTCAGATGCACCCGATGCCACTTGGCTCTCTACCCTGTCTTCCTGAAAGATACCTATATATCGTTTTCTTAATATTAGTCTCCTAGCAGCCAGTCAGCCGGTCACCCTGTAAGTCAGTCGGTCGATTTGATGTTTTTCTTTCCTTATTCTGCTCTTCCTTTCTAGCCTTTGGATGTGACATCATTTCTCAATCCAGCTGTTGGTACTCATGTTTTTGAAGTTTTGGATTACCGTTATACAAATCATGTTTTTTTACCGCAATAAATTGGCGGCAGCGAGTGTTAGCTTATTCACCCTCGGTTATATTTTATAAGATGTTATCCGTCTGATCATCCTTAGCCGTATATATTATTAATTTTATGTATAAAAATGGGGGGTATCGCAATTATTTTTCAGACCGTCCCTGCCGACCTTGTGCCAACAGCAAGGGTCGAGATGCTTTCAGAGAGGGAAAGTATCTTCTTCCCCTCTCTCCTCTCTCCGTTTCTTTCCCTTCCCTTAGTGCTTTGTCCTCTCTCGTCTCCCACTTTCCTTCTCCACTTCTCTTCCTTCTCCCCGTCTCTTTCCTTTCCCTTCTCCCTCTCTCTCCCCCTCCCCTCCTTTCCCCCCTCTCTCTCTCCCTCCTTATCCCTCTCCCTCCTCCTCCTCCCGTCGAATTGCGATCCCGTACAAGCATCCTTGTTCCCTCTGCCGTGCGAGCACATTAGGCGGCGCTAATTGTTCGTTCGCAACCTAATGTTTTGGCCTCGGTTGAATGCCTTCGTTAACCTGAGACATGCTTTTGCTCTTGCCAATCAGCTGTGCTTGGGTCGTCTCTGATTTAGATTTTTTTTTTCTGTCTTGCCCTGTGTTGTCTGTCTGCGAAAATGGAGTTAGGGGATCTTGACGTGTAGGCAGCGGGGTAGGGGGGGGGGGTTGCCTGGACTGTGTAGGTGGATTTGTTAATAGGCGTTTGGTTTGTTTCTGGAAGTGTTATTGTATTTTTCGAAGGCGGATGTCGCCCTGCGTGTACCGGCACGGGCTCTCGCGTGTTATCCACATCTCTTCCTGTTCCTCAGATATTTTTGTTTCTCGGAGACTCAAAAAAACAGTTTCCTCGTTTTGTGCCACTTCCTTCTTTCCCAAACACAGTCGCCAACAGTATTAGCTTCATGTTATTCCAACTGCGCCCTTCGCTCTCGGTTACACGCAGCTTCCGGCCGGGCTGCCCACTTGCCCTTGATTTGTTGTTTGCACTTGGATGAGCCGCGGCCTTGACTCGGCGCGCGGACGGCTTACGTAGAGAGAGAGGTTGCTGTGATATGTTTTTATTTATAGGTCAAGAGTTTGTGTGTGTGTGCGTCTGTGTGTGTGATTTTTTTCGGTGTGTGATGTGATGTAGGTTTGATGCCGTGTGCTCGCTGGCCTGAGATCTCGTTTTGGGTTTAGTGTGGTGGTTATTGTTTGATGTTGGTTAGTTAGTGTTTTATTGTTTTTTATGGCAGGATTTGTTAAATGGGATTTGTTGTTTTCGTTCGGCTTGTTTATCATCGGGGGGGGGGGGGGGTTGGCAGCGGTATTGCGGGTCTGAGCCTCGAGAGCTTTCAAATTCTTGTGAGCAAATTGTGGGACAACGAAGGGAAGTACAAGAAATATTCATGTGTTTTCCGTCCGCTATTCTCCTCGAAAGCTGTCCTCTCTCGTTCGACGCCCGAGCCCTCCCGCGTGTGCGTCCTCGAGCGTGTGGTAGCCGACCAGGGTATCACGGGCGCGGTTATCTGAGACGCTGATACGGGCATCCTGTGGAGCTTAGATGTGACGCCGCGCCGCCCTTCCTTTGTGCGTCGCGGGTCGGGGGTCGTTGGTTGGATGCCCGCGCTGCGCCGAGCGTGCGGCGGCAGGGATGGGCTTCGGGTGGGAACGGGGCTGGGAAGCAGGGCAGGAGTATTTGTTTTGCAGAGAGCTCATGATTGCTTTATGGATGAAAAACTATATATTTATAACTAGGAGGTTTAAGTATAACGGAAATTGTTATTTTACTCGTTATGATTTATTTTGTAAAATGTTCTAACTCACTTTTCTTACTGTTGCAGGTGAGGATCGCAGCCCGAGTGGGAGCGCGCGCCCGAGCACAGCTGAGGCCCCGTGCGTGAGTCCTGCGCCAGGCACACTGACACCAAGGAGCCGGGCGTGGGACCGTGTTGTCTCGGCCGCCCGTGTGCCTTTGTTGTGTCAATACGGAATTGTTATGTGTGTCAAGCGGGAAGGGGGGGGGGGGTGTAGCGAGGTGTATTGAGGTGTGAATGGCGTGCGCTGTCGGTGCACTGAATGCTTGTGTTGTGTGTGCCTTGATGGGGCTACCGCCGTGTGTTTGGATTGTGCGCGCGCTATTGGCTTGGGTTGGATATGGTTCTTTGGCAGGGATTGGCCGGACCCTTTCTGGCGTAGTGGGACGCCGTATTGCTCGGGAGGGAGGGCTGTTTATTTGTTCGTTATGGAGTGATTTAATGCGGCCCGCCAGCGTTTTTAAGAGTCACGCTCCGAGGGGGAGAGAACTTAATAATTCCTGATATTACGTTATTTTTTTTCTCCTTATTGATTCGTTTCTCTGTCGTCTCTTTCCTTCCGTTCTCTCTGGTGTAGTGCGGTAGTTCTTCCTTGTATTTATCTCTCATGTGCGTGTCAGTGCTATGGATCCGCAGGGGGTGTGGCTCCGCGGCTGGGAAATTCTTTTTTTTTCTTATAGAAGATAATCGTTTGCGTATTTCTTTATCGCGCACTGTAAAAGTTGTGTGTTTGTTTTTGTTTGTACGTGTATCCGCCCTTCCATGTGTGTGTGTGGGGTCCTTATCCCGTGCTTAGATACCCACACCCCTCGAGGTACACACAGGTAGAGGAGGGTGATGTATGTGCGTGTCATTGAGGTTGATATGATAGGTCTAGCGAGTCGTGCATTAGTTGATTAAGGTTTGATTAGATAGTGTCGACGGAGGTGCCACGTGACGGGCCCGTGGCTCGTGTCTCGCTGGCGTCTCGCGGGGCGCTACAGATACAGCGCCGCCGGGATTCGTGGCTTTGCGCTCTTGTTTTTTTTTCATGCGTAAATACATATATACATGCATGTGTTTGTATGTATAAATACTATTTCTTTGATATTATTATATATGTTTGCTTCGATCCTCATTGTTAACGTCCACAGCAGGTTTTAATAAAGAAAAAAGGAGAGTCGTGTTGGGAACAGAATATATGGCCTCGTTTTTTTTATTATATATATTTTTTTTTTGTGTGGGGGGGTTAGTGTGTGTGTGTGTAAAAGCGCTCGCGCGCATGCATGCATGCATACACTGGAAAATATTGATCCCAGAAGCAGGACGGCGGCAGGCTGCACAGGTTGCACAGGAGATTGCATGACCGTGGGATATCAACACACTAGTTTATGTTGATTGCATTCTTGCCCCCTCTTGCGGATGGATATTCCGAGGATTTTTTAAATATATATATTTTTTTATTCTGTGGTCTGCCTTTAATCTTAGCACGTTGCATAATTTAGTCACGGGAGTTCGAAATTCATTTTTTGGAAGCGATTCTTTTTTCCTTGACGAAAATCAGGTCGTACGTTCGTTGGTCTTGGCTAGGGTTTGTGTGCGGGTCAGGGGCAGAGGCCTTGGGAGTAGTTGTTTTTTCGGTTTGAACGAAACAAAGGAGAAACGCAGCAAGAAGACTTTGCGCACCTTGAGACATTGCTCCCTCCCTCCCCCCCCCTCCTCCTTCTCCTCCTCCTCCTCCTCCTCCTCCTCCTCCTCCTCCTCCTCCTCCTCCTCCTCCTCCTCCTCCTCCTCCTCCTCCTCCTCCTCCTCCTCTTCCTCTTCCTCTTCCTCCTCCTCCCCCCCTCCCACTCCCTCCCCCTCCCTCCCTTCCCCTTTCCACTAGGATGTAGTGCCATTACGTTACTCACCCTCGAGGCGTTCAATTATTCACCGGGCGTGCGTGAGTACCGATACTCGACACCTTTATCTTTATGAAGCTTTTGGTTGACCATTTATTTGATTATTTATTTATTGCGTTGCTACGGTTGGCCCCCCTGAGTGAGAGTGAGAGAGAGAGAAATTTTTCCTTTTTTTATTTTTATTTATTATGTATTTATTTATTTATTTATTTTATTTTTATTTCGTGTGAAATAAAAATGAATAAAAGTAAAAGCTGAACATGGGTATTACTTTTGGTTTCTGTTAAATTCGCTTACGTTGATTTTAAATTGCCCCCCTTATTCTTGTTCTTATTCTTGTTCTTATTCTTAATGCGGGTGTGAGGGGAAGCGAGGTATGATGTGCGCTGTCGGCTTCATTTTCCGGTATTTGACACTTGGCTTCACTGGGGTAAGATTATGGGGTTGGTGGGGGGGGGGGGAAGGGTCGAGGGGTGGGAGGGAGGGGAGGAGGAGGAGGGGGATGGATGTCAAAGGTCGGGCCACGAAACAGTGCTTTTTGCACTCGCCATAAACGGTGTCTTCCTGTGCCTGCTCCTCCCCACCCCTTTCCTCTTCCTCCCCCTCCTCCTCCCCCCTCCTTCCCTTTCCTCCTCCTCCTCCCTCCTTCCTTTTCCTCCTCCTTATCCTGGCGTCCTTTCCCCCCCCTCCTCTCCTCTTCTTCCCTTTCCTTCCGTATCCATCTTCCTCTCCCCTCTCCTCCCATCTTCCTCTGTCCTCTCCTCTCCCTCTCCCTCTCCCTCTCCTTTTACTCATCATCCTCATAAACAAGCGGTTTCTTTGGCCCGAGGAGGGAGGGTGACGGTGGGGGCCAAGGGTGAGGGCGTGCACAAAGGCCTTTTCCACCCTCCCTCCCTTCCACACTCCTCCCTTCCTCCCTCCTTTCCTTCTCCCTTCCTTACTCACCCTACTGCCTTTTCCCTTCCTTCCCACACCCCATCCCATCTCCCTTACCCCTTACCCCTCACCCCCCTCCACCTCCCTCACCCCCCTCCACCTCCCTCACCCCCTTCCACCTCCCTCACCCTCCTCCCACCCCCCTTCCCCCTCCCTTCCCCTCCTCACCCACCCTCACCCCCCTTCCTCCTGACAAGCCTCAGGCCACAGTCACGAAGGCCGGCTAAAAGGGCGAGCGTTCAACCCTTTAGCCGTATCCTGGATCCTTGATGGGGGGAGGGGGGAGGAAGGGGAAGAGGGGGGGAGAAGGGTGATTGGTTGGTTCGCTTGTGAGCTATGAGAGGGAGAGTAGGGGAGGTAGTGAGGGAGAGGAAAAGGAGGGGTAGGGGTGAAATAGATATAGATAGAGAGGGGGATGAGGGGGAGTTGATTATTATTATTATATTTTTTTTAGGGTGAGGATAGCCAAATCGGTCCAACAATCAATTAATTTTATACCCCCCCCCCTCTCCCATTTTCTACGTGCGTGCGACTGTGCCTACCATTCCATCTTATCGCCATGACACCCGAGTGTACACGCGAGGGAGCACGGTGGGGACGGTTCGATGGGGGAGGGAGGGAGAGGGGGAGCGAGGAGGACATTGAGCCTCCATTCCCACCGCTCTGACCCCCCCCCCCCTCAACTCCAAATTATCTTCATCCTCGCAACTTCATTCCCCTCCCTTCCCTCCCCTCTATCCCCTCCCTTCCCCCTCTCCCTCCCTCCCTCCCACACCACCACGGACGACTCGCGGCACGACCTCGTGGCAGAGAGCGAGCATTCAACTTGACCTTTAACAAGGTGTGTGCGTGTATGTATGGATATGTATGAATGTACATGTGTATGTATACTTATATGTTTTTTGTGGGGATCCACTCTTAATGTGCACAGGTCAGTCACGCTTCAAAACTTCAAAAGTCCGTATTCACACGAATGTGCGTATGTCTTGTGTGTCCATTTTGCGTGTCTGAGAGGCGAACGTACTAAGTGGGGAAAAACAGCTGATGGCAGGGTGGCGGTCGCCCAAGGACGAACGCTGTCGCCCAAACGGGTCACGGCGTTGTTTTGAGCTCGATTTGCTCTGACCGCGAGTGTTTGCCGACTGGGCGCTGCGTGTGCTCGTGTGAATGCTTTGCATGGTGACTCGCGCATGGTGTCCGCTGCATTGAGGCGTCATCGCCGCTTGAGACTTGGAGCCCATTAACGAGGGTCTTCGTGAAGGCCGCTCGGTTCCGGATAAGCAAGTGCGACCTTTTTGGCAAATCTCAAACGAACGAACGAACGATGCGACCTCTGTGGTGTAATGCCAGTGCCAGTTGCACCATCGCAGCGTAGCCACATGCACAGACGCTGTCATTCTCGAGTCTCTTCCTGGCACTCCTTCCTTCTGCCCCTCCTCTCTTTCTCCACTCCTCCTCCTTTTCTCCACTCCTGCTCTTCCTCCCTTTCTCCGCTCCTCCTCCTCCCTTTCTCCACTCCTCCTCTTCCTCCTCCCTTTCTCCACTCCTCCTCCTCCTCCTCCTCCCTTTCTCCACTCCTCCTCCTCCTCCTCCCTTTCTCCACTCTTCCCCCTCCTCCTCCTCCTCCTCCTCCTCCTCTTTTTCCTCTCCTCTAATGGACTGTTCCAAGGTATCCGCGATCTAGGCTAGGTAGTCTAGATAGGCTGGAGCGGGTGGGGGGGGGGGGTCTTCGTCGCCTCGAGTATCCCAACGTCAAGAAAGAGGAAACTCGTGTGCTAGTAGCGGGACTATGTGCTAGTAGCGGGACTATCTCTATTCAAGGCGGCGCGGTTTTAAGAGGCTGGACTTCGGAGAAAGACCAGAAGCTCCCGTGTCTTGCCTCGCGGAGTCGCCCGTGAGAACCACCTTAAGAGGGCTTGGGGGGAGGGGAGGAGGGGAGGGGGTTGCGGGGGCAGACTGAAGCTGTGGTCGGTCTCGCTCTCGGGTTCCTCAGGCGTGGAGATGGAGCCTGTGATCCCCTCGTGGCTGCGAGCGGTGTTGTATGGCTATCTGGCACCTCTCCCTCTCCCTCACCCTCACCCTGCCTCATCCTCCTTCACCTTCCCTCCCTCTCCTCTCCTCCTCTCCTCTCCTCTCCTCTCCTCTCCTCTCCTCTCTCTTTGTCCTTTCTTTCTCTCGTTCTCTTTATTCAATTATGGCCGTCATGTCATCCACCCCCCCCCTTTCTGCCCGCCCTTGTGCTGCATTATCTTGGGTTTGAGGTTAAAGATCCTTGTTAAGAAGCGAATTGCCCTCTTGGTTATATTTATTTACTTTTACTCTCGCTCGAGGGGAATATTAGGTGTGTGTGGGGCGGTAGGGGGGGGGAAGGGGAAGGGGGGACGAGTTAGGAGGGGGAAAGGAAGGGAGGGATGGCGTTTGTTGGGGAGGAGGGGGAAGGGTTAAGGTGGGGATTAGGGTGGGGGTGGGGTTGATGAGCATCTGAGGTGTCGGAGTTGAGGCAGTGACGTGACTAGAAGCACGTACACTCGGGGGGGGGGGGGATGGGGGGGAAAGGGGGGGTCACGACTTGAAGGATAGGCATTTAAAGATGGGTTGTTGAGGGGAGGGCGTGGGTGAGAGGGAGGGAGGAAGGAGGGAGGTTAGAGGTTAGAAAGGAAGTGAGAGGAAGAAAGGAATGGGAGGGAGGGGGTATGAGAAAGACAGACTTCAAGGTCAAGATCAATGTTTGCTGGAAAAAAAAGAAAAAAAAGTTTTGGGATTACAAAAAGAGAGAGAAACAATTGTTCTCTCCTCTTGTTCTCTTGTTGTTCTCTGTTATTTCATCGTGGAAGTTCTTATCTCCCTTACCACTTCATCGCACTCTCCCTTCTACCTCCTTCCCCATCTCCCCAGTTTCTCATCCTTCCCCCATCCTCATTCTTCCCCTCCCCCCCTATCTTATCCTTACCCCCCCCCCCTTAACCTCCGGAATATCCTTACCCCGTCGGCCGTGACGAAGAGTGATCGGTTAATTGGCAATGATGAACGGCGGCTGGAGCGATGGCATGTGATTAATTGATTGGAGGGACCGATAAAAGGTATTACCTGGGTATGTAAGGTAATGAATGACCTGAGGACGGGGAGAGAAGAGAGGGAGAGGGAGAGAGGGAGGCTGAGACGGAGCGGGGGGGGGGGAGAGGAAGGGTGGAGGTGGAGGGGGGGAATGGGTGTCAAGGGAGGGGTTGTAGGGGGAGGGGGAGACATGCACTCGGCCTTGGAGGATTTCGTCTTGTTTTACTTGTGGTTTGATTGTTTGTTTATTCATTTATTTATTTGTTTATTTATTTATTTATTCTTTCTTTCCTTCAAGAAGAAAAGTAGACTCGTTTTATTTGCTCGTTGAATTGCAAAGGGATTAGTTTCAATGTTTTCCCATTGCGTTTTTCTTTCTTTCTTTCTTTCTTTCTTTCTTTATGCTGAGCGTACTGATAAAAAAGCATGATGATTTCGTTGACAAAAGAGAGAGAAAGAGAGAGAATGAAAGGAGAAGAGACAGAGGATTATACCGCGACAAGGATTACAGGATAGCGGCTCCCACACGGTTGTCTTATCCTGGAGGAGCTTCTCGCCGCCGCAGACAGACCTTTATCCTTTGTCGAACGGAGGGGAAGAGGGGGGAAGGGAGGAGAGAGAAGAGGGAGGAGGGAGAGAAGGAAGGGGGAGGGAGGGAGGGAGAGAAGGAAGGGGGGAGGGAGGGAGAGAAGGAAGGGGGGAGGGAGGGTAGGTGACGGAAGAAGGGAGAGGAGGGAAGGAAGGAAGGGGGAGGAAGGGAGAAGAGGGAAGATAAAAGGCGGAAGAAGGGAGAAGGGGGGAGGGAGGGGGGGGAGGAGGTGGATTAAAGAGTATTTTTAGTGCGGAAAGTTCTCGAAGCTCCTTCTAAAGACTTTAGGGTAGTAGGGTAGTCTGGGGAGGGAGAAGGTGAAGGGGAGGAGGGAGGGAGGGAGGGAAGGAAGGAGGGAGGGAGGGAGGGAGGAGGGGTGTGAGGGAATGATGACTCGGCCAGAATGGGGAAGCGTGGGAGAAGAAATTACATGTTAAAAGGCGTTTCGGATTTTTTTTTTTTTTTCCATTTAGGTCATTTTTCTTCTTTCCCCTTCGTGCTTTATTATTATTTCAGAACATTTTGATTTGGTTTGATTACCATTCATCATTTGATGTTCTAATACGCTTTTTTTCTGTTTTATTGTTGTCCTTGTCCTGTGATTTGGGAGTGTCATTGCCCATTGATCTTTTTAATGAAGAATAGAAGTCTTTTTTTTTTTCTTTTTTTTTTTTCTTTTTTTTTCTTCCTCGTAGATATACTTCATCCATGAACCATGACCCGATTTTAGGGGGGAAAAAAATCTACAATCAAAGGATGAAAAATACAAAGAAAAAGTTTCCAATAGCAGATCTTCCGGTTAAGAAAATGCTGAGGAAAATATGCGATGATGATTAGAAAAGAAAAAAATAATTAAAAAAATGAAGAAATTGGAAGGAAATAGAGAAGAAAGAGGATAATATCCAGTGGAAATGAATTGTAGTTGTGAGAAAATTGAAAGGTGGTTGGACGGGCGGGCGGGCGTTTCCCTTGGCCTGTCGTGGGTGGTCATTGCCTGTTAATGGGCGGCGAATTAGGTTTTGATTTCTGGTAAAATGTTGAGGGTGTGTGGGGGGGGGGGGCTGTAAGTGGAAAGGGTTATTTGGTATGCATTAAAATCCTTTCGTTCCTTCTTATCTCCTTTCTATCTTTCTCTTTTCTTCTACTTATTTGTGTTTATGCGTATTATTGTTATTATTACTCGGTTATTGTTTTTACGATCTTTTATTCCCATGGTTGTATCATTTTCAAGGTTACGACTCGCAATCAACTTGCTTTTTTTCCAATTAGGTGCTTCCTCTCTTTTACTCCCCACTCGGCTTCCCGAACCCCATTCGGCACTTTTCCTCCTCCACCTCTCTCTCTCTCTCTCTCTCTCTCTCTCTCTCTCTCTCTCTCTCTCTCTCTCTCTCTCTCTCTCTCTCTCTCTCTCTAATTCCTTCTCATTATTCCACTCGGCCTCCATCACTACCCTTTTCTTCTCTCCTGTCTCCTCCATCCCTCCTTGTCCCTCCCTCCCTCCCTCCCTCCCTCCCATTCTCACTCACTAAAACCCTCAGAGCGTGACGGGTCAAAGGGTAGGCCTGGGGCTATAAGAGGGAGGGGAGGAGGAGGGTCATGGGGGGAACAGACTGGGGTTGAGGAGGGTTAGGGTAGGAGGTTGGGGGTTAGTTATCCCTTTGTTTACCCAGCGCGGCCGGATGTGGTGGCGAAGGCGCTGGCGGTGCTGGCTGGACGTATCTACCTGAGCAGGTGTACGATTTTTTTTTTTTTTTTTTTTTTTTTTTTTTGGGGGGGGGGGGGGGCTGTGTGGTGGATTGGGTGGGGAGTAGTTATCCTTTTTTTGTATTTGTCCGTTTTGTATTTTCTGAAATAGCATGTCTACCTGGAGATGGGAGGAGGGGGGGGATGGTGGGTTAGTGACCTGATACTATGTGTATATATGTTTTTTGCGTCTTCCATGTATTCGTCTTGTCCGTCTTGTGTGTCTTCCACGCTGCCTTAGTCCGGTTTGTGTTTACCGTGAATATATTTTCCTTCTAGTTTATCCCCCCTCCTTTTTTCCCCTTTTTTTTTCTTTTCTTTTCTCTTCCGTTTTTTGTCTCGTCGCTCTTTGTGGTGTCGCGCGACGCCCGCCCTTTGGCTCGGGTCACAAAAGCGTCGAAAGGTTAAAGGATGTTCCAATTACGGCCGTTAATCCCAGTGTCGTTTAATCCCCCCGGCCGGCGTGATCCAGCTTTTGGTAATCCGGGCGTCAGGTTGCCTCCCCGCTCGCCCCGTGTAATCTCTCCCTCGCGAGTGAGCGGGAGAGAGCCTGGGGAAGAAGGGGGAGAGGGGAGGGAGGGAGAGAGCCAGAGGAAGAAAGAGGGAGGGAGGGAGCGGGAGGGGGTCAGGCAGACGGTGTGGGAGAAAGGGAGTGAAAAGTCTCTTTTGGGTTGGTAGGTTTTAAGAAATGTATGAATGACGTTTTATAGGTGGATAAGGACGTCGTCTGTGTGTATGGGTTCTTGTTTGTGCATTTGTCTACGTACGTACTTGCGTGTCTGTGGATGTTTTTACGTTTAATTGGCCGTGCTTTTGGGGGGGGGGGTGCCAACACGTGCTGGAATCCGTGCATGGTTTGCGCGAGTCGTTCCGTGGCGGCCGTGCGCACTCTGGCGCTTCCTAGTAGCCCGTGCGTCTGTGGCGGGTGTTCGTCAGACTGGACCCAGAAAGTTTTTTTTTTTTTTTTTTTTTTTTTTTTTTTTTTTTTTTTTTTTTTGTCTTTCCGGCTGAAAGTTTAACATTGTATTTGGTGGGTATGTGAAAGGGGGGAGGTTATTTGGTGGGTATGTGAAAACGGGGAGGTTATTTGGTGGATATGTGAAGGGGGGGAGGTTATTTGGTGGATATGTGAAAGGGGGAGGTTATTTGGTGGGTATGTGAGAGGGGGGGGAGTCATTGTGCGGGGGTAGGTCTTCGTTGCTACGAAACCCGCGTCCAAGTATACCCTTTCTCCCGCCTCCATCTGCTCCCTTTGTGAATAACGGGACGCTGCAGGCTTCGTCTCGTCCCGTGTAATGAGATCCTTCGGTACTCCTCAAGGTCTCCGGCCAACCCAGCTGTGCAGAGGCTTTGGTCATTGCACAGATGTTTCCATATTATGCACTTGCAGAGGCAATCTTATCCCTCTACACCCCCCCCCCATTTGAAGTAGGATCTGCGTTCATTTTTGCAAGGCTCATGAACCGAAGGGCTGAAGGCCTCGGAGCAGGTGTACGCGGAGGAACAAGAGGTTCACACACGCACACGCGCACACACACACACACACACACACACACACACACACACACACACACACACACACACACACACACACACACACACACACACACACACACACACACACACGTGCAGAGCGAATGTGTGAGTTTGTGTGTGTCTGTGTGGGTTGGGGGCCGGGTGTGGTTGGAGGAAGGGAGGTGGGGGAGATTGGAGGGGGGGTGAGGGATGTGGGAACTAGTGTGTTTTAATGTTTGAAATTCGAGCATTCGCGCTAATTATTTAATGAGCGTGTGAATGGCTGTGAAAGCAGGCGAGGTGAGTAATCTCTCCTTCCCCACCCTCGCTTGTCTGGATAACCGTGCAACATCTCTGCATCGCCCTCCTCCTCCTCCTCCCCCCCTCGTCTTGTATCTCAATCAGCTGGTTGGGGTGCAGACTGGGGTCCCGACCTACACCACCTCCAAGCCTCCTGTAACCCTAACCCAACACCACCCGCACTGCTCAACCCTTTCCCCCTTCTCCTATCCTGTCTCGGGTGCGCGCATACACACACTCACGCTCACACACTCACGCATATCCGAAACACACACACACACTCATGCTCACACACTCACACACACACACACACACACACACACACACACACACACACACACACACACACACACACACACACTCTCTCTCTCTCTCTCTCTCTCTCTCTCTCTCTCTCTCTCTCTCTCTCTCTCTCTCTCTCTCTCTCTCTCTCTCTCTCTCTCCCCCCCCCCCTTCCCTTTCCTACACCCACCTCATTCTGTGTCCAAGCGCACTTAACTCTCGGTGCGTCGCCTAATTAGAGGAGGGGGACGAACAGTTGCAAACGAGCGTGTAATGGAGGGGGCTTTGTGTGGGCGGGGCGAACCGTAAGTGGGGGGAGGGGGCGCTGCATGTCCCTCTGCCCTAATGTGTCGGCTGCTCGAGAGGAGCGCTTATTACTAAGACGGTGTTGGGGTGATGCGCGGTGGGCTGGGGAGGGCAGTAAAGGGGAGAGGAGAAGGGAGAAGAAAGGGTTTGATCGGCAGGTAGGTAGGCAAGGGATAGGTTTAAGGTAGGGGGGGCGGGGAGGTGGAGGTTTAGATTTTATGGGCTTAGTGAAAGTTGCCTCCGCAGGGAAAGCGACGCCCCTACAACTACCGCATCCCTCCTTGGGTCCTTTCGACGTGTTGTCTCCTCCCCTTTTCTCCTCCTCCTCCTCCTCCTCCTCCTCCTCCTCCTCCTCCTCCTCCTTCGCCGTCGTCCCTCGCCATCGCGTTAATACTCCTGCAGTTGAACGTAGAGCCTCTGCCGACGCCCTCCTCGCTCTTCCGATCTGTGGGAACTCGCTGCGGCAGTGCTGGGCGGCGGGGACGAGGAGTGCCAAAATGGACTAGTTGGCAGTGTGGCCCAAGGTCAGGCGGACGCGCTGCCAGGATCGCGGCGTTTTTTTTTTCTTCTAATTTTCACACGGACATTATTGCATATATACGATATGATCTGGCGAAATCTCGATGGTGGGGTTTCTTGTTAAACACTTGGCAGAGCTCGCGTTTGTTCATCGCGTTCTTTGTTCCTTGATAAAGACTGCAGCAAAATAATTATTATTAATTATTATTATTATTATTATTATTATTATTATTATCATTATTATTATTATTTTACATTTGACAGAACAAGTATGAAGCGGATAAAGAAACATGCGCCAGAGGGTATGCGGAGAATTCGGTCTTCGAGGGGAAAGGCGGAGATCGAGATGCGCAAGGGAGTCGCTGAGCGCTTTTGTCTGTCAGTTGGTTGACGGATTGAGTGTTGATTGATCGTTTCGCGTCGGGATTGTGTGTGTGGGATTCGATTCGGATTGACACCTAGTGGATCCGTTGATAATTGTTGTTTTATCTTTTACTGGAACGCAAATTTTCCTTTCCCGTTTGCCAACTGGGGGGTCCTTTTAACTCGAGAAGGAAGAGTGGGAGAGAGACGAAGGAATAAGATGAATATTCAAATGAGGGAGCGTCCCTTCTTATGAACCTCTTTTGGATGTCTTTAGCCAAAGGGGACACGCCCTCCGTTGATTTGATATGCTAGCGAGATGTAAACGTTATTCGTCCAAACAGCTGATGCGGCGAGTAAACCTTGGAATGACTCAGGACGGCGTCAGGTGTGTTGACTTAACCCCGTGGCCTCTTGCTTCGTGAGGGATATCTTGTCGGCCTTTTTCCCTCTTTCTCCTCTTCTCTTCTTCTCTTCTTTTCTATACTCTTCTCTCCTTTCCTCTCCTTTCCCTCCCTCTCTCCCTCTCCTTCCCACTCTCCTGAAACCTTTCCCTTCGAGGCCTTCATATCTATCTAGGAAAATGAGATCGCCGTGATCACCTTGTAATTTTTCTTTCTCTCCTAGTTTGTCTGTTTGCTTTTGTGTTTGCTGATGTTTCGTTCTGCGGGGAAATTGGCCTTGTATTAGAGGCTTGTTTGGTTGTTTCTTGTTTTGTTTCTGGTTTTGTTTTGTTTTTGCGGCGGATAGAATGTTTTGGTATGTTTCCCAAGAGTTTCTCCCCCCTCCCCCTCCCTCCCTCTCTCCCTTTCCTTCCCTTCCTTTCTCCCTTTCCCTCCCTCTCCCACCCTCCCCCCTTCCTCGCTGCACCCTCTCCTCCTTCACGTCCTTGTTCTGCTTTCTTCTTCTCCTCCTTCCTTTCACCCCCTTCCTCCCCCCCCTCACCTCATGCTTGCTTTGACCTTCTGCTTTGCCCTGGATGTCATCCTCTCCCCTTTTTCCCACGCCCCTCCCCCGCCCCTCCTTTTCAGCGAGCGTGCATTGTGGGAGGGGAGGGGAGGGGAGAGGTCCAAAGTGTTGCATGACGAGGAGGAGAGGAGGTGAAGAGAGTCTAGCAACCTCATATAACCTCTGCAAAGTGCATAAAAAAATCGGTGACATTTAAACCCCTCTAGAGCTCTCTGGCTGATGGTTTTCATTTGTTATTTTGTTTTTCTGTCGCTTTACTCATGTTTCCCTTATTTCTCTGCTTGAGTAAGGATAGGAACAGAAGCGAGGCTTAGAGGTTTTGTGTTTATATCTACACTCCTCTTGTGGATGTTGGTCAGTGTGCCTGTAGTGCTTATGAGGAAAGGTGGGGGATGTCTGTTCCTCTCTCTTTGGAATATTATTCGGCCGTTTTCCTCGTTTCATTCTCCTCTTCTCCGTTCCTCCACTACTCCCTCCTCCTCCGAATGAAGCGGGGCGGAGTAGAGTCCTGAGAAGAGCGAAGGTTGAGCTGTGAGGAGTCGTTCTCCCGGCGGTTCGTTCACCCAGCCGAGCCGGCTGCGTGTGTTTCGTCACTCTCGCAAGACACTGCGGGTACATTTCCGGTGTGGCTGTGATTATTGTCATCCCGGCCTGGGATATCCCCTGGGGCCAGGGACCCTTCGCAGCTGGTCATTGCGCCGCTTCTCCCTCCTCCTCCTCCTCCTCCCTCCACCTGCCGCTCCAGCTTCTTCTTTTTTCCTACCTTCCTCTGTCCCTCGTTCTTTAATTCATTGTCCTCCTTTTCCTCCTCTTCTCCGTCGCTCTTTCTTCTCCTTTTGCCTCTCATGCTCGAACGGACATGCAAGTGATAGCCTGCAGGTGCAGCTGTCCTGCCTAAACAGGTATGCATGAATTGTGCAGGTGTTTCGTGCGCTTTAAACGCCCTGCTTGGCACATGCTATGTGGTTCTTTTGAACTAGAATGTGTAGTCACGCTTCCTCCCCCTTTCCCCCCCTCCCTGCGTCCCCACCTCTACGCCTGCCCCCTCCCCTTCTCTTCGCCTATCCTTCCCCCCCCCCCCCCTGTTTCAAAGGCCTTATGAGGGTATCGGGCAGGCTCCTCTGATGAATGGCTGGTCATCTTATCACCATGTGCCCTTTGTGTTCGCGACCCGCCCATCACTATATCTCCCTCCTTACCCTTCCTCTTCCTTTCCCGGGACCCGTCTTCTTCCTCTTTTTCTCCTCCTTTTTCTTCCTCATCTTCGCCCTCCTCCTCCTCCTCCTCCTCCTCCTCCTCCTCCTCCTCCTCCTCCTCCTCCTCCTCCTCCTCCTCCTCCTCCTCCTCCTCCTCCTCCTCTCCTCCTCCTCCTCCTCCTCCTCCTCCTCCTCCTCCTCCTCCTCCTCCTCCTCCTCCTCCTCCTCCTCCTCCTCCTCCCTCCCTCCTCCTCATCACCCTAGGTTCACGGACGTACCCATGCTTTTCATCTCCCGGGGATACGTAATGGAGGGCCCCATGTACCATTAACCTGTGCACTTGTGGGTGGGACGGACCCTCTCCTTCCCTGAAATTGTACCTCATACACGCGAGTAAAGGAAGATGGATTATATTATATGCACGCTTGTTGTTGATTGTTTGCTTGTTTGGAAAAAAGTAGAGGAAATGAACGGCTAGAAAGCGAAAAACTCCATCGGTTTGGCTTCTTGACTTCGTCTACACTGTTATTGTCCTGCCTGAGTACCTGCCCGTCTGTCCATCGTGTGTGTGTGTGTGTGTCTGTGTGTATGTGTATGTACGTATACGTGTACGCGTCTGGGTGTAACCCCGCCAATCTCCCATGTCTGTACCCTTCCCGCCGCCCAGACAGGGTTTCACGTTACCTGGGAGTGTATATGTAGCTCCCTCCCTTCTGTTGAATGGTGCATTGGTATTTTTAGGTATTGGTGGTAATGCTGGTTTGTGTCTGATTGCCCTTTCTCTCGAGTGTGTTGGGGGAGGCAGAGGGGGGTGAGGGAGAGGCCTCGGTACTTAGCAACGTGTTTGGAGCACTTAGTGGCCGTTTCATGCGATAAGTTGGCCTGTAAATAACACTTCGTAGGTGATAACGGGTGGGTGTCGTGGGCTTTGTTCGACGCGAGGGTCTTTGTTCGCGGGCGAGGCGCGACCTGCGGGCACCCGGGCTTCCTCCGGTAGCCTCCAGGAGGCGCAGCAGCAGCGATATGTCTGTCTGCTGTCTGTTTGTCTGTCCGTCTTTCTTTGTCTCACTTAGTCTGGTTGTGTGCATCCATGTATGTATGTATGTATGTATAAGTGGCTAAGTGGGAGGGCGTTAATAAGGCCTCCGTTTGTTCCGAAATACTCCCCAATCCCGCTTTGCCTTCCCCCTCCCCCTTCCCCCTTCCCCCTTCCCCCTTCCCTCTTCCCTTCACTCCACCTCTGCTTTCCCACACGCAGCCCGGCCGCGTGGCCCTCACCTCACCTTGCCCTTCCATCGGCGGAAATGTCAGACGAGAGAACTGGAAAAAAAAGTATTTACTTAATGGACTAAAACCTTTTGAAGGTGGAATCGGCTATTTTCTATATCGGAAATAGCGCCTATCTTCTATTTTTTTTCTTATCTTCCTTGTCTTTGTTATCCATAGTAGTATTTCTTCTCTCAGCCCTCCTCCTGGTGTTATATGTATTATAAGCACAACGTTGAAAGGATAAGTTAGGACAAGCCATCGCTGCCTCGTGTCTGTGGTGGCCGTATAGTAGCGTTGTTGCAAAGGGGAAGTGGCCCCGGCATAGTCAACATCTCTCGCCAGACACATTGGTCATGGGCGCGTACCAACCAGGATGTTGCACGGCGTTGGTTGCATTGCCCCATCTATGGTGTCTGGGGACGGGGGGGGGGAGGGAGAATGGAGGGGAGTGTGGGGGGAGGTTGAGAAGGAAAAGAGAGGAGGAGGGAGAGGGAGAGGTAAAGGGTAAAGGGAGGGGAAGATGAAGAGGGAGAAGGAGGGGGGGAGGGAGAGAGCGAGTAATGATGAGGGAAAGGTGGGCGCGGGCGGAGTCCTTGAGAGAAGGAAGGGGAAAGGAGAGAAAGACGGATGAAGGGGAGACGGGGAGGATACGAAGATGCAGGATGGGATAAGTGGGTTGGATAACGAGGTTGATGGCCTTGCTAAGATTAAAAGATGATAGAGCCATTCACAGATATGAAGTGTGTCTTGAAGGAGATAAGGAGGAAGTTGGGAGGGCGGAGTCACTGGTGCTTCTCCCTCTCTGTTTTCACTCCAAACATCGCCTCGCTGCAGTCCCCCCCCCCCCCTCTCTCTCTCTCACTCATCCCTTCTCTCTCGTCTCCTCTCCTCCCTCTCCTCTCTCTCTCTCCTCTCTCTCTACTCCCTCCTCTCTCCCTCTCTCTTCTCTCTCCCTCTCTTTCTCTCTCCCTCTCTCTCTCTTTCTCTCTCCCTCTCTCTTTCTCTCTCCCTCTCTCTCTTCTCTCTCCCTCTCTCTTCTCTCTCTCTCTTCTCTCTCTCTCTCTCTCTCTCTCTCCACACACACACACACACACACACACACACACACACACACACACACACACACACACACACACACACACACACATTCACTCACTCGCTCTCGCTCTCTCTCTGACTCTTTCACACTCACCCTTTTGAGGTGTAAGCTTTTGTCTCAATAAACTTGTCAAAGTCAAAAGTCTCTCTCATTGCTCATCCTTTTATTCCTTCTCTAACATCCTCTCCACCCCTCCTCCCCTTCCTTATCCTCAACTCCCCTCAACTTCGCTCTTCCTACCCTCCCCTTCCCTCTCCTTTCTTATCCTCAGCTCAACTCTCCCCTTCCCTTCCTACCCTCCCCTTCCCTCTTCCTACCCTCCCCTTCATACCCTTCTCTTCCTACCCTCCCCTTCCCTCTTCCTTCCCTTCCCTTCCCTTCCCACCCTCCCTCTTCCCCCCCTCCCTCTTCCCCAGCCCCTTCTTTACTTCCTCGCCTCGGCTCACAAGTTTGGGGAGCGAGATCAAAGTGGCTGTCCTTAGTTTAAAAGCGTTCCTGTGAGGCAAGCCGCTATTACTCCTTCGGTTCGGGGAGCCTTGCAATTATGAGGCCATTTTGGTGTGGATTCCTCGACGGGACTGAGGTGGGGGGGGGGATGCTGCTGCTGGGTGGGAGGGGGAGTTAGTTGGGTGGGGGTTTGGGGTTGGATTTTTGGTTATTATGAATAATTTGCACATGCCAAGGTTTTATTTGCTTCTGGTTTTTATACGCGTGTTCGTCGTCAGTTTATTTGAATTGTGTAATTGTTTTAGTACGTTTGACGATAAGTGCTTGTGACGTAATTAATTGGTGTCTCCATAATATGAACTGAATAATTGTTTTTTTATTATATCATATGTCTACCTTTGTCTAGACACTAATTTTTTTCTTGTCTTTCCAGGTATGAACAGAGGGAGTTAAAATGAGCCTATGCCGCAGTGGTAATGTAAAAAAACATATATGTGTATATATATTGATAAAAAAAACGTGTTTTATTGGGTGATAATAATCGTCGATGTGATTATTCCTCGTTTGTAGAGGGTTCAGTCAGCTCTTTAAGCTCACCCTCTTTGATGGTGCCACCCCCTCTCCCTCCCCCCACCCCCACCTCTGGCGCCTCCGACCTTAATAACCCGTGACCCCTACTCGACCTGCCTTTCAAGAATGGGCTTTGGCGTGGCGATCCGCTCTCGGGGAATGATGAAGGGCCCAAGCGTCTATGCCGTGGGCTGGATCGGCCGTACGGAGGGTTCCCCCCACCCCTACTTCAGCCTCTCGTTCTCCCATTTTCATTCTCTGCTCTCCTCTCTTCCTCTGCCACCCCTCCCCCTTCCCCTTCTCTCCCTCCACCTCCTCCTCCTCCTCCTCCTCCTCCTCCTCCTCCTCCTCCTCCTCCTCCTCCTCCTCCTCCTCCTCCTCCTCCTCCTCCTCCTCCTCCTCCTTCCCCCTTCCTCGTTTCCTCCTTTCCTCCTTCCCCCCTTCCCCTCCCCCTCCTGCTCAAAGCTAGAGCAGCCTAAGATGCCCTCAGCCATCATCACCTTGTTTTGAAAGCAGGGAGAGGGGAGGGAGAGGGTTAGCAGCGGAGTGAGGGAGAGAGGGAGGATTGTGGGGGGAAAGGGGGCGTAGAAGAACTCCTTTTTGTCATTTCTGTGTATCTCTGGTGTTTGAACTTTGCGTCGCCGGGCTCTCCTGTTGTACCCAAGGGGGGGAGGAGGTAGGGGGGTAACTAGGCTCTTGTACAGCAGGTTAGGGATGTTTGTTATGAATTACCGTCGCCTGGCTTCATAATGGATAGCAAGCTCGCCCGTCTGCGCTCGGCTGTTTGTTCGTGGTGCTGAATAAGTAATTTCGCTCCCCCCCCTCCTTTCTCTCTCTCTCTCTCTCTCTCTCTCTCTCTCTCTCTCTCTCTCTCTCTCTCTCTCTCTCTCTCTCTCTCTCTCTCTCTCTCTCTCTCGCTCTCGCTCGCTCGGCCATGCGTGGATAAGTTTTTTTTTTTTTTTTTTTTTTTTTTTGGGGGGGGGGTTGCCTTTGCTTGCAGTTAGATGGGAGAGAATTTATAGTAAAGGCAAGTATAGTAGTAATTATATTTGTTGAAAGAAAGGGATGAAACTATAGATATATCCAATGGCTGCGTGTCGGTCTGCGTCTTCGTGTCTGCTTTAATGCATATACGTCTCGCCAGTGCCGAGCAAGGCTTGGCTACCCGCACACGCCTCGTCTAAATGCCGCCGGTGTTTTCCGCGGATCGGGTACGAGCGTGCATGTCGATGCGGCCGTCAGCGCGGAGTCTGTCACTCCGTTGCCAGCATGTGAATGTTTAATTTTGTTGACACGGTGTCTTGTGTGCCGAGTGGAGGCGAGCCGCCCTCAGGAGCGCCACCGCCAGGAGCCGACGGGAGGGCGCAGGGTGGTTCCGCAAGGGCGCGGACTTTTAATATCATCGGCTGCATTCCAGCGACGAAGAGGGGGGGGGGGTAGTGGGGTGGAGGGAGTTGGGTCTGGAGAAGAGGCATGGGGTACTGGGTATGGGGCACGGTGGCGTTGGTGGTCGCGGCGTTGAAGGAGTGGAGGGCTGAGGAATGTTGTCCGCATATATTGTACGAGACGAATGAGAGCAAGGAAGTGGGGGGGGGGGGGGCGCGTCTAGATGGAAATTTTAATGAACAAGTACGATCTGCGATAAAGGAAGTTGTCATGATCAAGTCCTCCTTTGTTTGTCACTGCCTATTACGCTGCGTCGGCCTACCTCGTGGTGCGTCTGGACGAAGAGGGAAGTGGGATCCCGTATCGAGTAGGGTCGTAGGGGCGGGGATGGAGTTGGGGGGCTGCTTTGGGCGCGAGGTAGGCGTGACGGCGTGGATTCGGCGTGAGGTGTGTGTGGAGGTGGGCGTGGGACTCACATGTGTGGCGTACGTAAGGCTGGGATCATTGCACCCGGGCGAATCGTCAAGGTCAGAGCAACCTCAGCTCGTCCGCTCTCACAGTCCCCCCTTCCCCCTCCCTCTCCTTCTCACCTCTTTTGTTTTCCCTTCTTGGCCAGGGCTCCCCCTCGTTCTCCCGCTCTTCCTGTATGTCTAATCATCTATCTTATCTATCTTTCGTCCGTCCCTTCCCCTTTAAGATCTTTCTTATCTGTTTTCATGGCCTCTCCCTTTCTCTTGCACACCCCCTCCCCCCTGCCGGCTTCTCATCTTTAAGGATTCATGGCCGCCTCTTCTTTCACTTGGATATACCTCCCTTATCTCCTTATCGAGGACCCGTCCCGCTATCGCCGCCGCCGAAATTAAGACGCGCAAGATATCCTGGAGCGCGATAAGGACTCACCTGCGCGAGTGAATGCGCGCGGCCGGCGTGGGCCCCGATTATCCCGCTGCTTCTGTTAGCTGCTCCCCGACGCGGTTTGTCTCGCTTCGCCAGGCAGGCAGTCGGCGAAATCTGCATGAATAGTCTTTATCCCTTTGCCCTTGATGTTGCATGACGGCCCGGGTGATGGGTGACCCTTTGCACGCAGACGGCGGGCCAGGAGGGCAATAAACATTTCCTGTTCTCAGAGGCGCCTGACAAACCCATCTGCGGAGCCGCGCTTTGTTCTGTGCGGGGAGTTTCCCAAGACTTTTTAGGAGGGAGGAAGGGGGTGGGGGTCGAGGGGGAGGTGTGGGAGTTTGGTCAGGGTTGGGAATGTGCGCAAAGTGTTTGTTGATCTTGGAAGGTAGGGTGACGTCACGCGCACGTACATGCATTCACGTGCACACACGCGTGCATAGAATCGAGGAAAAACGGCCAGTTTTCTAACCCGCTCGTTCTCGCAACTAACCGTGTATGCATCGCCGTACACGCGTCTATGGGGCCCATTGCTGTGCAGGTGGGCATTTGCTTACTCGGGGCTGACATGGGTCGTTAATGCTTATGCCTCTTCCTCTTTCTCGCCTTATTCTTATTCCTCCTCCTCCACCTCCACCTCCTCACACTCCTCCAGGGAACAAGGCTGTGAGTGTCGTGCAAATGAGGTACGCAATGGTTGTATGACTTGTGGTTAATGAGCCATGCAAATGGGGGAGGGGGTGAAGGGGTGGCTTGCCAGGAGGCATAAATGGGTTGGGTTGGGTGGGAGGTTGGGGTTCAGGGGAGAAGGGGAGGAGGAAGGGGAAGGGGAGGGTTGAGACGGTAGGGCAATTTTTGAAGGACCGCCATTGTCAGCTGTTGCGAAGGTCTGTGAAGTGTGATTTTTATATATTTTATCTAACGTTGTACTTGCCGTGTTGAATGTGAGAAAGGGAGGGGGGAGGGGGGTTAATCTGTACTTCCGGTGCAGGTGGCAGGAATATGTAAGTCTTCTTGAACTCTTGACGCGTCTTTTATTTTTACAAAGGTCATCTCCCATCCAGCATTTTTATATCTCTATCTATATGTATATGTATCCCTTTACTCTCTTTTCTCTCAATCTATCTATATCTGACCTTCTCTCTTATCCTTTCTCCCTCGTGCCTTTTCCTCTCACACTCCCCCTCTCCCACCCCTCCACCCCCCTCTCCTCCCTCACACGGACAGGCGGAACGACCGTGTTTCCGGGAACGGCGGGCGGTCGTTCAGGGGAAGAGCCGAGACGAAACGAGGTTCCTGTGTTATATTCCCTTCCTTCTCTTCCTTTCTCTTGTCTTTTGGTCCTTCCATTCCTCCTCCTCTATCTTTCCTTTCCCTTTCCCTTTCCTTCTCCTCCCTTCCTTTTCCCTCCCTTCCCTTCCCTCCCTTCCCTTCCCTATCTTTTTTCCATTCTATTACTCCCCTTCTTCCCTGTTCCCTTTATTCCATTCCCTCCTTCCCTTCCCTTTTTTTTCTCCATCATTTCCCTTCCCCTTCCTTATCCTCTTCCCCTTCCCTCTTCCCCTTCCCTCTTCCCCTTTCCCACCCCCCGTCCTAGCGCGACCCCGTCGGGAAGCCCGAGTGTCGGCTTACGGAGCCCCTGTCCCGGCATAACAGACGTCGGATTACGGAGCGCCCTCTGCCGCGTGTGCTCTTGATCGCTCGCAGGATGAAGCGAAGTGTCCAGGGAGATGGATGCACGAACGAACGTGTGTGTGTGTGTGTGTGTATATGTATGTATGTATGTATGTATGTATGTGTGTGTATGTATGTATGTATGTATGTATGTATGTGTGTGTGTGTGTGTGTGTGTGTGTGTGTGTGTGTGTGTGTGTACACTTGCATATGCATATATACGAGGGCGTGGTGTAGCGTGCATGTCCCCCTTTCTCATCCCCCCTTTCCATTATCCCTTGCCAGTGCCCGTGTTCGTGCTCCGGGTACGCCGGGTACGCCGCAAAGCTCTCCTTGTGGGAAGAACAAAAGGCAAGTCATAGATGTTCCAGAGATCGCCAGGAGAAGATAATGGTAAATGTATACGGCAGCCATTAGTCAAGCGTTCCCTTTGATTTTATTGGGTCGGATTGTTCCCGGCCATTACGCGAGGGGATCGTTATTGGCGAGAAGATTACAGGCTCTACGCAATGCACCTGTGATTTAACTCTGCTGACCCTGGTACACTCCCCCCCCCCTTCTCCACCCTGCGCTCTCTCTCCCTTCCCCTGTTCCTGTCCTTCCCCCTCGAGCCCTGGACGTGCCCCGGGCAGGCTGTGGCCACGCCTCGGGGAATGCGATCTACCCCTTGCCATTGCCCCTTTTTTATTCGATTGAGGTGTGTAGGGAAACGAACGCCATGCATGGAGTAAAGTGCAGTGTTTTTTTTTCTCTTTCTTGCTGTTTGTTTATAGTAAGAAGTGCCAGTTGTTTATGTCTGGGTAGACGCCTAGACGCGAGCCAGACCGTAGGCGTAGACAAGGGCGTAGATAACAGCGCGCGGGCGGGGGAGCTTTTTGTTGCCAGGGTGTTGCTTGGCAGTGCGGTGATGTGCGTGCGGTATGTGTACATCTGTCTTGTGTGCACACGAGCAGGCTAATCTTAAGCGCGTGTAGCCTGGATGTAAAAGAGACAAGGTCAGGGGCAAGGGGGGGAGGGAGGGGAGGTGGTAGGTGGTGGGCTGGGCGTGGTTCAAGCCATATGGTTGATTACGGGCTTCTAGTTGAAAAATTGCACTTTGTCACTGTTACAAGGCTATCGGGGTGAGGGGGTGAGGGAGAGGGGGGGTCGGGCATTCGTATGCGTTTTGTTGCACGAGGAGGAGGAAGAGGAGGAGGGGGGGGGGAGATGGGGATGCAACGCTCCTCCCGAAAAGCGGTGATTCGGCGCTTGACGTGTTGCACGCCCTATCGCATTTCGTGCCGTCTGGCCTCGGCGGTGTCGTCCGCGCTGCCCTCGGCCCGTGCCCCTAGGCGACGGGTCGAGGGCAGTGCGGGAACACCTCCGTCGCTCGGGATGCTTCTAGAGATAAGTTTTAATTTGATGATTTTGCTGGCCGGGTGATCTTAATTGATCTCTGGAGTTATGTTCAGGGATAAGAAAACGCGGCACGGAGAGTGGCCGCACGAGCGATTTGTATGCAGCGAGCATGCCTTACACCTTTTTTATTATTGTGTTTTTATCCCCACATTCTAAGAATTGTGCATCCCTTCCCCCCCTTTCCTCTCTCCCCTTTTTCCCCTCCTCCCCCTCTCTCATCCCCTGCCCATTCCCCCCGTCTGCAGGTCAGTAAGCATCCCAAGGTCTAGCGCGGGCCCAGCGGCCTGCGTGCCTGCATGATTGCCGCGCATGATTGGTACCTGTTTGCAACGGCCATCGACACTGCCGTCTGGTGGGCGTACAGAGCTAATTGGGGGGGCGGTGACAGGTGCCCATTTTGCATGACGATGGATGGGGACCCACACCTCCGTGCATGTCAGGGTGGACATTTTTTTTTTCGCTTGCGTTTCTTGGGAAAGGCGGGAATTAGCGGGGAAGGGGAGGGGGGTAGAGAAGTCATTAAAGAAAGTGGGAGGGAGAAGAAAGAAGAATAAGCTTACAGACGAAGGTGCGCATAGTCTACCAGTGTTGAAGTGTCATCATCATTCACCCCCCCCCCCATCAAAGATGACAGACACCGCCGCGGTTTCATTGGCGACTATCGGCTCTGATGAGCCTGACGCCGACTGCTCGCTCGCTTGCTTGCCTGTCAGCCACGCCCCGTTCGTGTAAGATTTCCGCGAAGTGGATTTAATGGAGGCCACAGAAATGAATATATATATATATATATATATATATATATATATATATATATATATATATATATATATAATTTTTTTTTCCCCATTTCTTTCTTTCTTGTACGTTCTTGTTTTTATTTTTGGTTCGTTGTTTATTGATTTTGTGTTGCCCTTGATTTGTTTTCAGGTAACCTACGCTTTGTGTTTGTTTCTCAGAGGGTGGTTGTTGTCCTCTCGACCTCGTTTATTGTGGACGCTCGCTTGTGTGAGTGGCTGCTTGTTTAGGGTAAGGGTCGTAGGGAACGAAAGGGGAGGGAGGTAAAGGGGCGTGCATATAGGGGGCGAGGACGGGACCGTTTTGTTTGTTTTTGTACTTGTTTGTTTGTACTCTTAAGTGTGTGTAAGGAGAGGCAAGGGATGTTATTTATTTTCAGATGGTATATGGCAGAGAGAGAGAGAGAGAGAGAGAGAGAGAGAGAGAGAGAGAGAGAGAGAGAGAGAGAGAGAGAGAGAGAGAAGGAAAAGAAATAGGAGAGAGAGAGGTAAGGGAGGGGAGGGGAGGGGAGGGGAGGGGGGTCCTGCGTTGGGTGGGCGGCCAATCCTCCCCAAAGTCCAAACCCGGGGTCGTTGTTCAAGGACACCGCCGCTTGTTTGCTTTTCACCAGTACAGATGCTTTCACGTTTTCGTTTCGTAATGAGGATTCAAAGGATGGCGTCGTTTGCTAATAAGAGAGGTTCACACGTTCGAAATCTCAATGGATGAATTGTTTCTTTTTAATTGTTGTTATCATCATCATTATTATTATTATTGTTATTATTATTATTATTATTATATTATTGATGTTATTATTTATGGCACGTGCTGGGCGTCGGAATGGTTAAATGTTTCGTTATCGCGGGATCTAGCGAGGAGATCGTGGCATGTCCTGTCCGGGTGATGATTTACCCGCCTGTCTTTTGTGATGAATTGTGTGGTGTTTCTTGGTTGGTTTTGGGCCTCTTCTTTATTATTGCCCCCTCCCCTTTTCTTTCTTTCCCTCTCCCTCCCCTCCCCTCCCCTCCCCTCCCTCTCCCTCTCCCTCTCCCTCTCCCCCGTTTTATCGATCATGCAAGATTTCCTCGGATATTATTAAAGTGCCAGTCAGTCCTCACAAGAATTATACTCTTACTTCCACAGGACAAAAAAGAAAAAAGAAAGAAAGAAAGAAAAAAAGAAAAAAAAAGAGCAGCATCGTATTTTAATCACAATCGACTAGGATTCGATTTCCACTTAGAGCAAGCGATCCGCGAACCCGACCGCACCCGAGGGTCGCCAATACCCCGAGGGTTTGTGAACGGCGATTAATTGTCCCGTCGGTCGGTCGGTCGGGGGCCATTTAAGCTGGTTCACGTGGCAAAGATGATGCACAGAACGGCTCGGTTGCATCGCTGTCATGCCCGACGCGCCAGCAGAGATGTGGGTCACGTTTTCGCGGTGTGATGGTGGGATATATATATATATATATATATATATATATATATATATATATATATATAATACACACACATTTTAAGCGTTATGGGGAGAAACAGTGCAGATCGTGTGATTGATATCTGTGGGGGAGGGATTTTTTTTCTCTCTCTCTCCACGTGGTATTTTTTTGTTTAGAGAGAGAGAGAGAGAGAGAGAGAGAGAGAGAGAGAGAGAGAGAGAGAGAGAGAGAGAGAGAGAGAGAGAGAGAGAGAGAAGAGAGAGAGAGAGAGAGAGAGAGAGAACGGGAACATAAACTGCGATAATAAGTGCTCACAAGCATCATTTGTATACGTACCCACCCACCCTCGCCCTCATCCACCCACCCACCCACCCACCCACATCCACTCCCTCCCTCCCGCATCCAGCCACCCACCCACCCTCATCCAGCCACCGTCGCCCTCATCCAGCCACCCATCCACCCACCCACCCACCCACCCTCATCCACCCACCCACCCTCATCCAGCCACCCATCCACCCACCCACCTACCCTCATCCACCCACCCATCCACCCACCCACCTACCCTCATCCAGGCACCGTCGCCCTCATCCAGCCACCCACACCGCAGCACGGCGGGCGGGTCGGTGCATTGGGCTCGCTCAGGTCCACGAACTGAGCTGCGGCGGTGGTCGGGAGGCCGAGATTGCCGGACTTTCAAGGGCAGCCGGTCACTCACTTAACCCAGCCAGCCAGCCACCCTTTTTTCTTGTTCTGCGCCTTCCCTGGCCATTCTTTTTGATGGGGGAGTATTTATTTTATTTTTATTTATTTATTTATTTATTTATTATTATTTTTTTTTGGTAGGGGGTGAGTTTTCTTTTTCTTTATAACTGTCATTTGAGTAGAATGCGATGGGGTTAGGTGATATGTCAAGGTTATAATGAATGGGAGTCAGCGGAGAAGGAAGGGTGGATAGAGGAGAAGAGCAGATGGAGAATAAAGGGTGATAGGGAAGAAGGGTGATCGTACCCTAAGCACGTGAGAGAGAGAGAGAGAGAGAGAGAGAGAGAGAGAGAGAGAGAGAGAGAGAGAGAGAGAGAGAGAGAGAGAGAGAGAGCGAGCGAGCAAAGAGAGCGAGAGGTGTAATCCGCGATGGCGACGGGCCGAAGGAGCACACACCGCGAGTGACGCGAATGGCAACGCCCTCGATAAGACGCCAAGCTAATTCTCAAGGGCACCCGGTCGCTTAACCCAACCGTCCCGGGCCTGGTGTTTTTTTCTGATTTTTCTCGTTTTTTTTCGTATTCTCATGTTCTCTCTTTGCTCTCCTTCGTTGTTTCCGATTTCCACCATATTTACTTTTTTTGTATTCTCCCTTTCTCTCTGTCGCTATTGTCCGTCGTCTGTTTTCTCGCACAATATACCGTTGTTCGTGTTTACCAATCTTCTTTTTAATCGTCGTCTATCTCCCTCTATCTTGTTCTTCCTCTTTTTCTCCCTCCTGTGTAAACGGATGAGGGAAACGAGAGGCCCGCGATTCGACCGCGACCTCTGATAAGCTTCGGGCTCCCAAGGGCAAGGAGGACGTTCTTGTGGCTTATCCCCTCCCTCTCCTTCCTCCTCTCTCTCTCTCCCTCCCTCTCCCTCTCCCTCTCTCCCTTTCCTCCCTTCCTCTTGTTTTATCGTTTCCGACTTTATTTTTCTCCTGTTTCTCTTTCTCTCTTACCGATTCTTGTTCTATGAACACCGACGGGCGTTATGCTTCTGTCCTTGTTAATATTTTGTTTTGTTTTGTTTTGTTTTATTCTCGGTTTCGTTTCCCAGTTTTTTTTTTTTTTTTTATTTTGGGATCACTCCTTTTTGCCTTGTATGGATCTCTCGCTTGTGCGTGCGTGTGTGTGTGTCTGGGTCTGCGTCTATGTCTGCGTCTACCTGCCTGTCCCTTTGATCTTGGTGGTGGGCGTGGCGGTGCCTTTGCTTTGGATGCAGTGCTGTTCACTGTTAACACTGCCAGCTGATCGGTTTCTCCTTCCCTTCCCTTCCTTACCTCCTCCCCCCCCCCCCTCTCTCTCTCTCTCTCTCTCTCTCTCTCTCTCTCTCTCTCTCTCTCTCTCTCTCTCTCTCTCTCTCTCTCTCTCTCTCTCTCTCTCTCTCTCTCTCTCTCTCTCTTTTTCTTTTTCTTTCGTTATTTACCGCTGTCTTGTTCTTGTGTGCTCTGCCTTACTTTGTTTATTGTGTACACTAAGGATACGGTCGGGGCGAGGGGGGGGGGAGGTAGAAGTAGGTTTAACGGGTTACTGGGCCACCGGTAGTGAAAGTGAAAAGACCGGGACTTGAACTACCGGGATGGGCTCGAGTTAAGGCGATTATGTAAATGACAGATGGATGTTTCGATATATGTAACGGATCATTTCGCTAAGCAATCGTGGGAGAATCACCCTATTCCCCCCCCCCCCCCCCCATTCCTCTCCTCTCCTCTCGCTCTCCTTGAGGACTGGCTTCTCGCGTCTATTCCTCCTCTCCTGTCCTCTATTTTCCTATCCTATCTTCTCCTCCTTGTCGTCTATCCTCTTCTCTTCTCCCCTCCCCTCCCCTCCCCACCTCTCCCCTCCCCTCCCCTCCCCTCCCCTCCCCTTTTTTTGCGCACAACAAGCTCTCAAAATTGGTATAATTACGGGTGTCTCAGGGAAGCTTTATTTTTGGGGTTGCGGTAGAAGACGTTTGTTATGCTTTTAAGAGTTATTCAAGAAGATGCGTTTCAAGGAGGGAGAATGAGGAGTGTGGATGAGTGGGGGTGGAGGGGGGGGGGACTTACCTGTAGGATAAGAGGGCACTGTTAGGCATGAAAAGGGAGTGGGGAGGAGGGAGGGAGGAATAAAGGTAGGTCGGAAGAGAGCTGCAGTGGAGCGGAACAACACCAGCATCAGCAGTTGTGGTGTTGGTGGGTGGCGACCTTTCGTTAGCCACAAACCACGAGCTGGTACACGCTCGTTCGCTCGCTCGCTCGCTCACTCACTCACTCACTCACTCACTCACTCACTCACTCACTCACTCACTCACTCACTCACTCACTCACTCTCTCTCTCTCTCTCTCTCTCTCTCTCTCTCTCTCTCTCTCTCTCTCTCTCTCTCTCTCTCTCTCTCTCTCTCTCTCTCTCTCTCTCTCTCTCTCTCTCTCTCTCTCTCTCTCTCTCTCTCACGCACACGCACACGCACACGCACACGCGCGCGCCAAGTCTTTAAGATGCGCCGTGTATTTAGTCCATATACACAGGTATGTGTCCGTATGTATACACGTACGTAGGCGTGTATGTAAAGCCATGTATGAATGTCTCGCCTGCAACAAGAGCTCAGGAGGGCGGGATTGCAATAAGGGGCTGGGTGATGGGGAGGGGAGGAAGGGGGGGGTTGAAGCACTATGGAGGGAGGCCATATTTGCATGGAACACGGGGCTGCATTGCAAAGTAAACCGGTTTCCGCTGAAGACTGGATAGCCTCGGATGGTCATAGGAATTTACTAGTGGCTCGGCGTGTCCTTAGCTGTGGGGAGGAGGATGCGCGGGGAGCGGCGATGGGGCAGGGGGGATGAGGGGGGATGGGGAAGCTGTGATTTGTTTTCGTTTTCGTGCTCTTGCCTCGTCACCACCCTTCGTCGGGAGGTGATCGCTGTCCAGTGTAAAAGGAGAAAGAAGAAACGGATGTAATTATTAACAAAATCAGGGCGCGTCTTGTATCGTGAGTTATATCGACGTCTATTACGCTATGCAACCAAATCTGGAGGAGGGGGGGGGGGGGGAAGAAAGTGCTCCCCCGTCGGCCGCTTTCCAAAAGTAACGAGCGATTTCGGCGCGACCCTGAAACTTAATGTGGTCGGAGACTGGGCTAGTATGCTGGCGGCTCAAGGATAGGCCTCTCCCCGCTATTTTAATTAGGTTACTCACCGTATGCCCGCGAGAAGGAGGGTGGGAGGGGGGGAAGGGGGGGAATCTGTGCCTAAGCAGCGTGACGACGACGAAGACGACGACCTTCTTGTGACTTCCAGCGGCTCTCTCTCTCTCTCTCTCTCTCTCTCTCTCTCTCTCTCTCTCTCTCTCTCTCTCTCTCTCTCTCTCTCTTCTCTCTCTCTCTCTCTCTCTCTCTCCTCTGTTTTTCTTTCTCTCTCCCTCTCCCTCCCTCTCTCCTCTCCCCCCCCTCCCCACTTGCTTAAGGAGTCTCGCTCTCGTATGTACATCTTCTGATTTTTATTGCCTTATTAATAATCTTTCAACGTGATAATCATTTTTTGATTGCGCAGGTCGGAAGAGGTTAGGGGGAGGGGGGAGGGGTCTGTCACTCCTTGCCTCGCCATTCAGCGCCGGCCGCACGCCCGCACGCCCGCACGCCTCTCTCCCTGGCGGCGTTTGGCGCGGATGATTGGGTGTCTTGTGTCGGCGCTGCTTAATCACGGTTATTCTGTATCATTACGACGTTCCGAGCATTGCTAAAAATGATGATGAGAGAGAGAGAGAGAGAGAGAGAGAGAGAGAGAGAGAGAGAGAGAGAGAGAAGAGAGAGAGAGAGAGAGAGAGAGAGAGGAGGGGGGAGAAAGAGGGAGAGGGAGAGGGAAGGGGAGAGAATCTGACGAGCAAAAGAGGTGGAGGGAGAGAAGAGCATGCTAATCCTCCGGTCGTCGCGAAGGGCGGAGATTCCGATCGGGGAGAAGGGCCGGCTCGACCTTACGGCTTCTCGGCTCCGGCGCAGGGGATCGTACCTTGCGTAACGAAGGCGTCATCGTTTCGCGCCGTCACCCAAGCCTGCGATGCTGCTCGGGGCGCTCGGGCTAGTCACTGGGTCATTGGCACGAGGGGGGGGGGGCAGGGGGGCAGGGAAGGGAAGGCAAAGAAAGGGAATGACCTGAGGAAGAGAGGATGGGGACAGGGGGGGGGGAGGGAAGGATAGAGAGAGGGGAAGGTGGTCATCGTAGGAGGGGGGGAGGAGGGGGGCGGGAGGGGGTCATCCCAGGAGGGGACGGGTATTTATTGCGAGTGCAAGTGCTCTGTTCCAGGAGTTCTGTGCATCGGCAGCGAAAGCGCAAGAGACTGCAAGAAATGTGGAATGGTGCAGATGGCGCCCGGTGGGTTCGCTCGAGGAGAGAGTGAAACCACGCCCCCTCCCCCCCCTCCCCTCCGATCCCCAACCCGACTTCCTCCTACTCAGCGCACCGAGGAAAGTAAATGGGGATGCACGAGAAAGTGAGAGTGCCTAGTGACAGTGACTTTGAAATCCCGTCCGCCTGGCACACACGCACCGATGTACACCGACGGCCGCCTCTCTCTCTCTCTCTCTCTCTCTCTCTCTCTCTCTCTCTCTCTCTCTCTCTCTCTCTCTCTCTCTCTCTCTCTGTCTCCTCCTCTCGCTCTCTCTCCGCCTCTCTCGCTCTCTCTCCGTCTCTCTCTCTCTCTCCTCTCTCTCTCTCTCTATCTCTCTCTCTCTCTCTCTCCTCTCTCTCCTCTCTCTCTCTCTCTCTCCTCTCTCTCTCTCTCTCTCCTCTCTCTCTCCTCTCTCTCTCTCCTCTCTCTCTCTCTCTCTCTCTCTCCTCTCTCCTCTCTCTCTCTCTCTCTCTCTCTGCCTCTACTTTTATCTCCATATCTCTATCGCTACCTGTATCTATCCATCCATCTGTCTGTATTTATCTCTTTCTTTCCTTTAAACAAACGCGCACGCACACATACGAAAACTTATCCCCCATATAGAAGTCAAATTATAGGTATTATCTCCTTTTCTCCCCAGATTCTGGATTGCCGCTTATCTCCCTCGCCTTTCTCCTCCATTTCTTCACTCCTATTTCCGTGTTCTATGTGCGCAGAAAATCGTCTCTTTGACCATGACATTGAAGGGCGCTGGGTGATGACGTCAATAGTTTCCAGGACTGTTTCGAAGCACCTGCTGCTCCCTCCCCCCCTTTCCCTCCGCAAATCAGTCTCTCCTCCCCCTTCTCCCCCTTCTCCCCTCTGGATACCTTGAGACCCTCTCCCCTTCCCTCTCTTTCCTCCCCGTCCCCTCCCCTCCCCTTCCTTCCCCTTCCGCCCGTTTATCTTATTGCTTCTTCGGTATCGTCAGCGGATCGTAACGCGCCTGCCGAGTCATCATCATGTCGATTGCTGGAGATAATTTGGAGGGTTGCCTTCCCACGAGAGCGGCAGCGCAATTCGTCGCCGTCTTCGGTAATGGGGCCGGTTACGCACGCCCTCTGTCTAGTGGGAATGGTCTCCCAACTAGCAGACTACTAGCTAGGAGCTTCGTATTGCCTGTTGGATAAATTCGTTCGCTGAACGTTGTTTTGTGAAGAAGGAAATCATCACCAGTGTTATTTATGTTAGTTGTTTATCCAGCAGTTCGAACCGCCCACTCACTCTTCGCCATGGCCGGTGAGTTTACAAAGCGCGCAGTCGGAATACTTAGGGCTTGGGAGTGGGGGAGTGTAGGCTTATTAGAGAGAGAAGGTAATGTCTTCTTTTGTGTTGGCAGCCGCGGGCGAGAGGAACCCGTGTTTGCGTGCGCTCGAGCAGATGCGGTTGGCGGCGGCTGCGGCGAGGTTCCAGCGTTGGGCGTGTTGCAATACGAGGAAGGGAAAGTGATGGCAGTGACATTGACTTCGCTCTCCGGATGGCTGAGCGGCCAAGGTCGCTCACGGGAACTCTCACGTTCCAGCTGCCGTGCGCGCCTGTGTGTGGCACTCTGCGGCACCACCAGCCTGCCCTCCTTCCTGCCAGCCGTCCGGCGTTGGCCGGCCGTGAATGAAGCATGTGCCATCTGGGCCTCGTTTGCCGCTCCGCTGCCCTGGGTCTTTGCACCAGCTGCCTCCCGTGACCCCGCTGGGTTTCTCCGCCGCCTGACCCAGCTGATTCACGTGCGCCCTTCAGAGGAACGAGATAATTCATGGGCTTCAGGCGTTTCTGCTTCACCTTTTTGTGAGATGGCTTACTTGTATTGATCTTTATTGGGGCTTTTATCCCAGCAGTCGGCTCGCTTTCAAGTGGGAAGGTCAAAGTACTTGAAGGAATCCCAATTACTGCCATAAATATTGACGTAGGCCTATTGCCTTCAGCTTCCGGCCGGCCAGTGGCGATGGGACCGAGGGGGGGGGAGCGTACTCGGCGTAGCCTCGTTGCCGGCGCGGAGTTCGCCGCCGTAATTGCATTGTGACGGCGGCCGCGAGGGGGTCGACCGCGCGCCAAATTATGCTAATGCGATGCCGCTCGAGATCCCCGGACGGCGGCTCCGTAATGCACCAGGCGCTGCACCTCTCGCGGGGAGGCCGGCCATGCAGATCGAGGGGGGACGAGACGATCGCGGGCGGGATCGAGTCTAGTATCTTCTAGATCACGCCAGGCTTGATGGCGCCCCCAGCCCTCACCACAGTAGTTTTCAGGGAGGGTTATGAAGTAGGCGGATGGGGGAGCGGCGGTTTGGTGGGGATTGGGCCGAGTCTGGGGAGGGTAAGGGGAATGCTTTTGGCTGGACAAGGATGTTGGAGGGGAGGGGTGAACGCCCCTTCAGCTTTCTCCCCCGGAGGTGGAGATTATTGTATTGGAATTGACTTTTAAGATCTCGTCTATCCCATATCTTACTAGGATACGTTAATATATTTTTGAATCCGTATTTGTGTGCATGCATGTGTAGGTGTATGTGCGTGTCAGTCATAGCACCAGGCTGTGTGGTGAATGTCTAGCCTTGAACGTGACAGTGAAAGGCCTCGGCACACCTTCCACCCGTGAACTTTATGTAAACAAAAGAAACGATTATCCCCACGCTCTCCTTTATTTATTCTTTACCACCACCTTTCTGGAAGTAGTGGAAGGGCCGAGCGCGAAGGAGGCCCCGGGACCCAGCAGCGCCTGGCAAGTGGAGCTCTGATGGTCACTGGGTCATTGGCTTTGCGGAGCTGGGGGGGGGAGAAAAAGAAAAAGAAAAAAAGGAAGAGGAGGTGGTTGAGGTGGAGGTGGAAGTTGAAGTGGTTAAGGTAGAGTGGAAGTGTCATGTGGAGATAGCCACTGAACAAGTGCGTGCTTTAGGGAAATAAAATTAAACAATGTACTTTGGGTGCAATGGTAACTAAAACAAGGTTAGTGGGATAAGTTAAGGACAAGGTGGTGTAGATAGATGCCAGGTGGTATTGCAGCTGATGGTGATAGAGATGCTAACAGGTGGTGTTAATGACGACGATTATAGTGGTGATAATGACAGGTGGTGTTGATGTTGATGACGATTTGGTGGCAGGTGATAGTAATGATGATGGTGAGGATAGTGAGGGCGATGATAGCAGGTGGAGGTGCTAATGACGGCGGCAGAAGGTGGTGGCAGTGGTGGAGGAGGAGTGAGTCCAGGTACATCCGGGGGGAATGGTCTCGGCGGCGCCCGCACGTGGAAGTTCATGAACACCGAGGCCATTGTTGCAACAGCGCTCGGGAAGGCTAACGGAGGTGTCATTCTGGACGATTCGCTTTCTTTTTATACGGCCATATTGTTTTTTTCTCTCTGTTTTGTTATTGTATTGAATGCACTCCTGCTTTTTTGTGTGTGGTTTATTGTTTTGGGACAAACAACGCGTGTCTATGCCTATTGTTAGTAGTCTGAATTTAAGAGCCTCATAAAGGCACACGCGTTTCTAAGAGTGAATGAGTGAGTGAGTGAGGAGGCGAATGAGTGAGTGAGGGAGTGGATGGGTGAGGGAAGCGCGAGCACACCTGCGATTCCATGTACAGCTGCAGAGCCACAACAAGTGATGGAAAAGGATGAAAAAATTGTCGCCAGCAACACATGCGAGAATGAGTGTTTGTTCGGAAGGGCTGCCTTGGGCGGGTGTGGCGGTGGGCGGGCGGGTTGGATGGGTGTGATAAAAGCGCACAAGGGTTACTGCACGTCCCTTAAGTGCTGAGTGGCCGGAACCTCGGCATTATCCGCACACGCACGCACATGTACACATCCGGCCGTGTTCTTGCACGTGCGCCTCCATTGCCCTGTCGCCTGACAACGGGACATCTGCGTGGCGCTTAGATCCTTGTCCTTGCAGGAGGCACGTCACACGAGGCGCCGGGCCCTCCTCACCCCCCCCCCTCCTACTTGGAAATCCTGTGGATATTCTTTCACTCCCCTTTCCTTTGCTTTTTCTTTTAGCCCGCCCCCCAGTCATCCCCCCCCTCTCTCTCTCTCTCTCTCTCTCTCTCTCTCTCTCTCTCTCTCTCTCTCTCTCTCTCTCTCTCTCTCTCTCTCTCTCTCTCTCTCTCTCTCTCTCTCTGTATACCTCCCCCCAGACTGCGTGATATGTGAAACATTAATGATATATAGGTTTTTGCCTCTGCGTTCGTCCCTCTACCAACCCGCATCGATTTTTCATTACGAAGCCCAACTTTGCACGTCCTCTTTCGTTGTGCCGCCGCTGCCTCTGCTTCTGTTTCCGCGCGATATGTTGTTCTACGAGTTTAGTGGGTAATGGAGCCAGCAGGATCTAGTGGGTATCTTTGGAATTCCCCCGGCCGCCCACCCGCTCACCCACCCGCCCGCCGGACCTTCCATTTGTGCGATTGTTCTAGTGGACATCTCTGCTCCAGGAAAAAAAAAGAAAAAAAAATCGATTTTTCTTTTTTCCTTTTTTTTCACCCTTTGGGGTAGGTGATGATATTGTCTCCCCCCTCCCCCCCTTCCTCACTTCCTGCTTATACCTCTGTTCACTTCATATCCCATCATTCCTCTCCCCTTCCTCTTCTTTTCCCGTCAGCAGCCCTTCTCCGTCTGTACTCTTACTCCTTCCTCTTCTCCGTCAGTATCCTTTCCCCTTCCTCTCCCCCCGCAGCAACCCCTCCCTTCCCCTTCCCCTTCCCCTTCCGCCTTCCGCCAACCCGCTCCGCCCGTGTGTTTGCTGAGTCGCGATTTTCGGGCATTACCGGCGAGAGATTTGATTATTGGGATCCTATATGTAGCGCAATGACGGCGTCCCCTGGGGTAGGGGAGGAAGGAGGGGAGGAGCAGGAAGGGGAGGTAATGGATGTGGATATAACAGCCCACTGCGCTCCTGTTACTCACTCACTTGACAGTTTCGCGATGACGGGCTTTTTCAAGCTTTCTTTTCATTTTCCTGTCTTTTCTTTCGTCTCTCCCCCTTCCCCTTTTATGCCCTTTTCTCTCCCTCTCCTTATCCCACCCCCTCCCTCTCCCCCGTTCTCTCTTTTTCCATCTATACTCTCTCTCTCCCTCTCCCTCTCTCTCTCTCTCTCTCTCTCTCTCTCTCTCTCTCTCTCTCTCTCTCTCTCTCTCTCTCTCTCTCTCTCTCTCTCTCTCTCTCTCTCTCTCTCTCTCCCCTTCCTCTCTTCCTCTCTTGCAAACTTTCCTTCCGAATCTTTTACACGTTTCTCCTTCTTTCTCTTTCCTTTTTCCCTTATCTCTTCCTTGCAGACCCTCTCCGTGGGATCTCCGCCATTACAGCATGGATGTGACTATCGGGTTTTCGGTTCGAGGCGCGGATAAGGACTGTAATGGAATCCCCGATAGTGTATAGGTGGCGGCGGCTCCTTCGGGGTGCGTCACAGCGCGCAGTTTATGGGTGGGGAGGAATGGGAATTGCGGTGATAACGGGAGGAAGGGAGGGGTGGGGAGAGGGAGGGATAGACCAGGCTGAGAAATGAGAGAAAGAGAGAGCGAGAGCGAGTGTGTATGCGTGTATATATGTACGGATAAATATGTATCGGTTTGGGCGTAGGCGAGCTGAGCGGCGTTTGGACTCCTCGCGTTGCAATGCCTCCTCGTCCTCCTGCGGGATCCGTCGAAAGGCGTCGGCGAGCGGCAGGGCTCCGCGCCGAGCCGTATAAGGAGCGGCGGAGTGCGGGAAGGGCGAAAAGGGGCAGCCAGGAGTGCTTAAAGGGTTTAGGGGGACGGATAAATACTATGAGGCCGTAGATGGAGGAGAGAGAGACAGAGAAAGAGGAAGGTGAGGATGATGATGATGATGGGTAGGTATTGAGAGGAGGGGGGGGGGGTTATGAGGCGGTTGGGGGCTCTTGTCTGGATGGGTTTTGTCTGGCGTCTCTGTTGTGTCTGGAATCGGCGAATGACGTTTGTTGCCTGTGATAAGTGGCGTGCGTCTGGAAGGTGTCTAGGGCGCTCGACTAGGTGCTGTCTGCCTTGGGGTGGTCGTCACAGGTAACTTCATGAGGGTGGTGATGCTGTACCCTGCCCTTCTCTCTCTCTCTCTCTCTCTCTCTCTCTCTCTCTCTCTCTCTCTCTCTCTCTCTCTCTCTCTCTCTCTCTCTCTCTCTCTCTACAAGTCTGTCTATTTACTGTCCTGTCTTTTTTCGTCTGTCTCCCACTCCTCTTGTCTCCTCCTCTCACTGATTTCACCTCTTTGCTTTCGTTTTCATATGCGGCGCCGAGTGATTTCCGAAGACCCCCCCCCCCCCTCGGGCGAGTTTTCGAACTTTGGAGGAATGCAGAGAACTGATCCCCCCCCCCCCCTTCCATCCCCCTAAGTGATTTTCTGTGCTTTTCAAAATCTTGGGTTGTCGCAGCTGTCTGTTGGGGGAGGAATAATGTCTTCCCCCCCCCCCCCTTTTTTTCTATATGGTTGCGTTTTTTACGAGATGTTTATATCCTCTGATATGCAAATTGGAGGACCATGGATGGAATTTATCGATATTCTTTTTTTTCAAGCTTTTTCACCCAAGGCCCGCGACAGGGAACATTAGAAAGAGTGTTGTGTGTGTTAGTGTGTTTTTGGGTGTCGGCGTTGATCTAACTTTGGCGACGCGAACTGTTCCGTTGCCTGCCTATCTCTGGCATCTGTTGCCACGTCTCGTTAGTCTAGATAGTTTGTTTTACATAATGGGCGTTCGTTTTCTCTCTTTTTTGTTTATTTTTATTTTTGGTTGATTTATTTTTTCTTATTCTTCATTTCCTTTCTAGCTTTCTCTCTCTCTCTCTCTCTCTCTCTCTCTCTCTCTCTCTCTCTCTCTCTCTCTCTCTCTCTCTCTCTCTCTCTCTCTCTCTCTCCCCCCCCCTCCCTCCCTCCTCATTTTCACCCTTTCCCCCTCCCCTTGTCCCTTACATTCTCCCTTTGAAGGGGCCTCTTAAACCGCCCCTCCGCCCTTAACCCCCCTTACCCTCCCCCTCCCTCGGCGATGACCATCTACGTTGCCTCTTATTTCCATAATTATTTCTCCTTGTTGGGCAAAAAAGGCATTTTGCCAGACACTCTTAGGTTGCGCGATGGGTCAGGTGGGGGGGGGGGCGGAAGGGAAGGGGAAAGGGTAGGGAGAGAGAGGGGGGGGTGATAAAAGAGTTAAGAAGTGGAGGAGAAAAGAGGTGGGTAGATTATGGCTAGATTTCAGCGATTATTTTTTTCCCATTGTCATCATCCACGTTCCTCGTTCTCTCCCCACCTTGGCCTTTAGAAAGCAGGCTACATAATTGCGGTATGGAGGTTGGAAACGTTGTCGTGTATTTCTCTCTCTCTCTCTCTCTCTCTCTCTCTCTCTCTCTCTCTCTCTCTCTCTCTCTCTCTCTCTCTCTCTCTCTCTCTCTCTCTCTCTCATTTTCCTTTTTTCTTTTTCGTCCTTTGTTATATGTGCACTCTAGTGTCTCGGGCTCTTACGCTCATTATTAAAGCTTTTCTCTTGAATCCGTAATATCGTAGTGACCCCTCCCGCGCGACCCCCTCCCCCTGAGCTAGACTTCGCATTAGGGGAGCAAGCGAGACGGTGTCAGAGGAAGATAAGGAAGACGATCAGCAAAAGGCGCTGAGGGTGCGTCGAGAGAGAGGCGCAGAAGATGTGGTGTCATTATCGCGGCGTCGGGGGTGACGAGGCAGCGCGCGGCCGCCGAGGACCTTCCGGCGCAGGGGCGGGAGGGAGCGAGTAATGGCGTGTTGCATTGTGAGCGCTCGCCCGCCGTCACTCCTTTCTCCTTGGGTCTTTCGTCCCCCACTTAGCGCCGTAATAGCCTTCAAATTGGGCGGAGTTGCGGCCTGCGAGGGACCGGAAGGAGGCGAGGAAGCGGCAGAAGGAAGGGTGCCAACAGGGGGGGGGGGGAGGGGAGGGCGGAAAGGGTGCCAAGGGGTACAAGGAGAGAGATCCTGCCAGACGTTGACGGAAAGGGGCGTCTCGAGAGGAAATGCTCCTTCGGCGACGGGCGTGGTAAGGCCCCGCGCTGCTTGCATATGCTCGTGAGAATGATGGTGGGCTGGTGGGTGGGTGGGTGGTGGGAGAGGCCTGCCTCCACTTCCATAACCATCACCACAACCTTCTCCCCTTCCTCCTCTTCCTCCTCATTCCCCTTCATCCTCTTTCTCCTCTTTCTCCCCCACTTCCTCCTCCTCCTCCTCCTCCTCCTCCTCCTCCTCCTCCTCCTCCTCCTCCTCCTCCTCCTCCTCCTCCTCCTCCTCCCGAGCGAGAGGCTGCTCTCCCGTTCGCCCTGACGGGAGGCCCTTTTGTGATGCAGATGAGACCAGCAGGATATGCTCTTGTGGGGATATAACATTGCATATTGTTATGTGCCAGCATTTGTTCGCATTTTGCCTCGCTCTGTAGATGCAGGAGCTGGGGGGGTAGGGGGGAGAAGGGTACGTTTGCACTTGTGTTCTTTTTCTTGCGTCCGTGTTCTTCACGAGATGTAATCTTGCCATAGTATTTTAGCGGCGCGGGGACAAAGACGAGTATATTGTGGCGCATTTCCATGGAGCGTTGCAGGTGGGGAAAACAATTGTGCCGGGCGTCAGGTTGCCACGAAGGCCTGGGGAGGGGGGGGGGGTAGAGAAGGTCGTGTGTGCATACCATTAAGCCCACACCGTCCCCGACCTCTCTTGACCTTTGACCTTATTATTCGACACTCGAATATCTCTTCGTAGGTACACACATGGATGTTATATTTTTGCGATTCCATTTTCTTCCTGCTTTTGCTCATGTTCATCTTTTTCTTCTTCACAGGTTGCAAGATCAAGGCATTACGCGCTAAGACCAACACGTACATCAAGACGCCAGTGAGAGGGGAGGAGCCTGTCTTTGTCGTCACTGGTGAGTCCCGTGTGTTTTCTGTGAGTGAATGAGTGAGTGAGTGAGCGAGTGAAAGTGTGAGTTCGTATGTGCGCGTGCTTGTTTTCTGATCGTACAAGCGTAATAAGAGTGATAGCGTTTTTTTTTTATTTGTTGTATACATATATTATATGTTAGTCGATAGATTTAATGTCATGTAGTCATTCGAGCGTTTTAGCGACCCGGGATACATGATTGTATATCGCGGCGAGGGATGGTTTAGCTCGTGGGTAATGGACAGGTATTTCCCCTTCCTGACCCCCCCTAACCCCCCTATCCTTACCCATTCCCCCTCAACCCACCCCCACCCCCTCAGAACCTCGGAGCCGTCCCTGTGTTGGGGTGAAGACAGGTCACGGGCGTGGGTGTTAAGGGAGGTGGTTAGGGTGGAGTTAAAAAGGGAGGAAGGGGGAGGGGGAAAGGGGGGCAGGGGGCAGGGCGGGCCAGTTTTTACGAGTCCGCCCACCCGTCGACGTCGAGCACGACTCCTTGACTCATAGCTCTCACAAGCGGGCGGCGGGCGGCGGGCGGCGGGGCGTGGGGACGATGGGTGTTGGGACAGCTTAGGCCTGGAATCCATGCGTCGAGCCGACCGCGGGCTGTTAATGGGGATATTATGCAGGCTGGAGTTCGATGCGAGCCAGGTATAAATCTTCCATATTTGGCCTTGTGTGTTGGCGTGTGTGTGTTTTGGTCCCTTTTTTGTGTTTTATGCGTGTTCACTTCTTTTTTTGTGTGTGTTAGGGGGGGGGGGGTGACGGTGTTATTTTGTTGTGCGTGTGTGTGGGTTGTTCTTGTTTCGAGAGGTTTCTGAGATTGAGAGAACAAGAGGATTCATTCTCTCTCTCTCTCGCTCTCTTCCTTCTCCCTCTCTCCCTTCCTCTCCATCCCTCCTCGCCCTGCCCCCGTCTCTGACATCCTTCCTCCCCCTCCCCCTCCCCCTTTCTTTTATCTCCATCTTCCTCAGCCTCTTCCCCACCACTGCCATTTCCACCTAAACATCACCCCCCCCCCCTCTGCCACAGCCTCGCACTCCTCACCGGCCTGTCCTTTTTGTAATGCGTACCCAGACACCTTGCTCCCCCCCCCTTCTCCCCTCTCCACTCCCTTCCATTCCTCTCCCCCTACAGGCGTTCACCCCTCCCCCTTTTTGTCTTCTTTTTTCGCACCCAATATCCCTTTCTTTCCCCTCTCCACCCCCCTTCGTGAATTCCTCCGCCCCACTCTATTCTCCTGTCTCTTCCTATCCCTCCATTTGTGTGTTTATTCTCTCTCTCTCTCTCTCTCTCTCTCTCTCTCTCTCTCTCTCTCTCTCTCTCTCTCTCTCTCTCTCTCTCTCTCTCTCTCTCTCTCTCTCTCTCTCTCTCTCTCTCTCTGGGTCCCTTTTCTCTCCCTCTCCCCCCCCAATCCCCCTTCATTATGTGTACCCAGGGACTTGGGGCGGATTCAGTGGGGTGGGGGGCGAGAGGGAGGGTCGTTATGTAGGGAGGGAGTCGGGAGGGGTATCGAGCGTCATAGGGAGGTGGGGGGGAGGGGGGCGTTCCCGGCATTACCCCCGACGCCGAGAAAGATTAAGAGCGCCGTGTTGATGATCGCGCGATGACGCCCACCTCGCTCGGGCGGGCGGCTCTGCGGGACGCCCGTCTTCTCGCCCGATTGTTCTCGGGTTCCTTTGGGAGGCGCGGGGGCGTGTCGGGCGGGCGGTCAGGGAGGGGGGTGAAGGGGAGGCGTTTTTCTTTTGTATTTTTTTTTTGTACTGTGTATGTATGTGTTTGTTTGTCTAAGTTTTTTCTTGTATGAATCGATACGTTAGGCATCATACATCAAAGGCATTGCCATTCGCACCTTCTTTTAAACCATACCCCCCTAAAAGATGCCTCTCCCTATATTAGTCCCCCCCCCCCCCAATCCAAAATCGAAAGTAGGCGGCGGTGCAGAATCCCTCAAATTAAAGTAATGCTGGCGTGTTGGTGCTGACCGGCGTTGTGGCGGAGCGGGGACCCCTCGTGGGCGTTGTTTTTGGGCGGCGCGACAGAGAGTGTTAGTCAGTGGCCAGGTTTAGAGCGCGGTACTTCTCTCTCTCTCTCTCTCTCTCTCTCTCTCTCTCTCTCTCTCTCTGTCTCTCTCTCTCCTCCTCCTCCTCCTCCTCCTCCTCCTCCTCCTCCTCCTCCTCCTCCTCCTCCCTCCTCCCTCCTCCTCCCTCCTCCTCCCTCCTCCCTCCTCCTCCCTCCTCCTCCCTCCTCCTCCTCCTCCGGGTTGGACTCCTCCCAGAGACGCCTTCGACAATGCTATATACAGGCTCCTGTATTTATCTGTCTCTTAGTCTCGGTCTCTCTCTCTCTCTCTCTCTCTCTCTCTCTCTCTCTCTCTCTCTCTCTCTCTCTCTCTCTCTTCTCCCTTTCTGTCCTCCCTCCCTCCCTCCTGCAACTTTTTCCTTGGCGGCAACGGCTGAGGTGCTCTCACTTTCTTTCAAAGCAGACCTGCGTTCGGGGGTTGCAGTTGTGGTAGTAGGTGATTCATTCTCTCTCTTCTTCTCTTCCTCTTCCTGTTTCCTTTTTCCCTTTCTCCATTCCCCTTCTTCACTTTTGGTCTCTCTCCCTCTTCCTTTATACTTTTTTTTATTTTTCTTTCTCTAGTGTTGCGTAGAGGATGCGCCCACTGGTTGGTCGCCTGAAGCTATATAGTTCAGAGCCTCAGGTTTGTCGCCCGTCTGACGTGGAAGTGACACGTGACGTTTGCTGTGACGTGCGGGTTCTCTTCCCTCTCGTCTCTTCCCTCTCCCTCCCCTCCCCCACATCGTCTCATCCGCCCTTCCCCTCTCTCCCCAGCATCGTCCCACCCCCTTCCCCTCTCTCTCCTCCCCAGCATCGTCCCACCCCCCTCTCTTCTCTTCCCTCCCCTCCATCGTCCCGCCCTCCCACCCCCACACGTCCACACGTCAGTCCCCGCCACCTCCACACAGCTCCCACGCCAGCCTTGCCTTATTGGTCGCCGGGGGGGGGGGGGGCAAAAAAATATTGCCCCAACCCTTCCTCGGCATCTCGCACCCGCGGTCAGTTTCCAACTTGCAACACTTTGTTTTATGGACGCACATGTGTGCGTGTATGTAGGGACGAGTGTACGTATGTGCGCGTGTATGATTTAGACTCGGGGAGGGGGGGGGGAGGTCATGGGGTCAGAGATAATGAAATCGTGTCGTCGCCTCGTGTGCCCGGCCGTGAGGCTGACAACCGGTTCTTGTTCCACGGTCTTATTTCGCGCGCTCTCTTTCTCTCTCTTCTCTTCTCTTCTCTTCTCTTCTCTTCTCTTTTTTTCTCTTCTGTCTCTTATTTTCTCTCCTCTCCTCTCCTCTCCTCTCTCTCTCTCCTCTCTCCTCTCTCCTCTCTCCTCTCTCTCTCTAGCTCATAAATAAAGTAATCATTTCAACAACCCGTTTTTCGATTTTTAAGGGAGTTATCCACGCTTAAAATTCGCAGATTCTTCATCATGTGTGCATTCGCGATGTTCGTTCGTTCGTCCGCACCTACTCGTGACTCATCCTTCCATCAACCTCCCCTCCCCCTCCTTCTACCCTTCCTTCCTCTTTGTTTATTCATTGCCCTTGTTCCTCTTCCTTCTCCCTATCCCCGTCCACCTAGCCTCCCTCCCTCTTCCACCTACCCCCCCTCACACGACACCCTCGTCATTACCATAGGCTCGTCCTCGGCCGTCGCGGAGGTTGACCCTCGGGCAGTGCAGCATTCCAGGCTCTCGAAATGGGCGAGGAGGAGGAGGAGGAGGAGGAGGAGGAGGAGGAGCCGCTGCCGAAGGGAGCCCGTGGATCCCGGGACCTTATTCTGACCTCAAACCCCAGCCGTCCTTGTGGTGCAGGGGGAGGGGGGGGGTGGGGGAAGGGGGAAGGGGTGAAGAGACGACCAACCCACCTCCGTCTGGAAGCGTCTGGGTTGCTTGTCTGTGTTTGTTTGCTTTTGAGAGTTTATCGAAGTGGAAAGTCTTATTCTTTTCTTCTTTTTCCTTTTGAATTTCGAGTCGGAGCTCGGGGCTTTGGGGGGGGGTCCATGACTGACCTTGTTGGGGGTCCAGGTGGGTTTGGTAGGGGAGGGGGAGGCCGGGGAGGAGAGGGAGGGGTGCGGGGGTGTTTTGAATTTAGGGGTGGGGGCGTGCTTGCTGTTTCTGTGTGTGTGTGGGGGGGAGAGGGAAGGGGGAGATGACGTGCTCCTTGCGGGGGAATCGTGCTTGCGGTGGGGAGGGGGTCAGGTGAGCGACGGAAAGGGGTGGAATAGATGATGATCATCGTCGTCATCGTCATCATCATCGTCATCATCCATCATCATCCATCATCATCATCATCATCATCATCATCTCATCATCATCATCATCATCTCATCATCATCTCATCATCATCATCATCATCTCCTCATATCATCATCATCACCATCATCATCATCCTCATCCTCATCCTCATCCTCCTCCTCATCATCCTCATCCTCATCCTCATCCTCCTCGAGCAGAACACCCAGAACGATCGTGGCGTTCCGTGCTCCGTCAGATCACGCGTTCGACCCCCGTTTGACACGGAGGCGAGCGCGCAAGCCAAATCCCAAGGCCGGTGCTTGATCGGATCTGCTTGCAATATAAACACGTTCACTCAATATTCCATGTGGTGTTGGCGGTCCTAGCTTTGTGGGCTGGGTTGAAGTTTATTTTTATTTTCGGAGTTATTGTTGTTTGTATTATCGTTATTGTTATTTCTTTAGGAGAACCGGTCAAGGAAGGTGTGGGTATGATAATTGAGAGAGGGGTGAGGGCGAAGGGGGGAGAGGGAGAGGAGGAGGGGTTGAGAGGGAAACACCTTAGCTGCCAAAAGCCGACCAAATTATGTAAAAGATTTGAACGTGGGGGTTATGATAGCTGTGGGGGGGAGGGGGAGGGGGGGAGAGAGTGAGCTGGGCCCTCCTTCCCACTTGCGGTTATATGATCCAGGAGCGGTCGTTATGCTGTCTAATGATCCATAAGAGGTAAAGATTGCGTGCGTTTGTGTGTGTGTGGGGGGGGGGATGAAGGTCTATGTCAGGGCGGGCGCTGGGGAAGAGTTTGTTAGGATGTTACTCCCTGTTGGATTCTTGTTATCACTTCCCCTTTCGGTTGAGGTGTGCAGTTGTCCCTCCCGTTCCCACTCTCTGACACACTTATCTATCTATATCTGTTTGTCTTCCTCTCTCACTCCCTTTTCCTTCCCCTCCCCCTCCCCCTTTGACCCCCCTCCCCAGCGCCTGTGCCACGAGCGCGCGGAGGCCAGGCTGACACTTTTGGCCGTAGCGCCGTGACTCGTTTGTCTTGACCCGACCCGGCGTAGTTGACCCAAGTTGGCGGGGGGTCGTGGGGTGCAAGGGGAAAAAAGCAGCCGCTCGAAAGTGGGTTTCTGAAAGGTTGCTGCAAGCGCGATATGAAAGTGTATAATGAATTAGGCAGGGAGTCTCAGTGCGCCAGGGTTATTTGGTGCCGTGTTCAAGGATTTCTTGCGGAGGGTGTGGGGTGGGGCGTGAGAGCAGCTGCATTTGCGCTTTATTCGTTTTTTTTTCTACTATTGTTTTATTTGTAGGCCATTCATTTGTGTAGAAAACGTGTTAATGGGCTCCTTGGGATTCGGTGTTTACTTTTTAGTGAGGGGAACTTTTTCCTCCTCGGGATTTCTTAGCCGTTTTTCACCATGACGGGCTGTTGTTTAGGGGAGATCAGTTTTTTAATGTTGGTAAATAGTTTTTGCAATTTGTTGCCTTCTAAACGATTTCTTTGTCTCCGCCCGCAGGTCGAAAGGAGGATGTAGGGATGGCGAAGCGCGAGATCCTGTCGGCGGCAGAACACTTCAGCCAGATCCGCGCGTGCCGCAAGAACAACCTGAACGGGTCCATGGCGCCCGGCCCGCCCACCAACGTGCCCGGCCAGGTGACCATCCAGGTGCGCGTGCCGTACCGCGTGGTGGGGCTGGTGGTGGGCCCCAAGGGCGCCACCATCAAGCGCATTCAACAGCAGACTCACACGTACATCGTCACGCCGTCGCGGGACAAGGAGCCCGTGTTCGAGGTGACGGGCCTGCCGGAGTCCGTGGAGCAGGCCAGGAAGGAGATCGAGGCACACATCGCCATGCGTACGGGCGGCCTGCTGGACCAGGACGAGCCCAACGCAGCGGCCGCGGCGCGCCACCACGCCGACTTCCCCCCGCCCACGCACGGGCTCGACAACCTCTTCAACCCCCCTTCCTCAGAGCTGGTCTCGTCCCTCTACAAGCTCAATAATTCCTCGCTCAACGGACTTGCCTCCATCAACGGCATCGCCAACAGCGCAGGTCTGAACGGTCTCACCAATGGTCTCAGCAACGGTCTCTCCAGCGGCTCCAGCCTCAACGGCATCAACGGCCTGAACAGTCTCAGCGGCAGCGGTCTGAACAACTCGCTAAACGGCATGAATCTGAACAACACACTGAACAGCCTGAACACGCTGAACCAGCTCAACGACCTGAACTCCGCCTTCACGCTGCTCGGAGGAGACACCGGGTCTTCCCTCCTTGGCTCGTCGAACAAGGGCGGCAGCACCTTGGACTCGTCCCTGTTCTCCTCCTTCAGCGGCGGCGTCGGCAACACCAAGCTGGGGAGCGACGTGTCCGGCAGCGGCAGCGGCGGCCTCGGCCTGTACGGCGTGGACGAGGGCCTGGGCTCGCTCGGCTCCTCCATGGGCTCGTCGCCCTCCTTCGACCCGGCTCCCCCCAGCATTTGGGGCGAGCTCAGCCGGCCTCTGGGCAACAACATGAGCTCCACCGTCAGCTCCAGTTCCTCCCTCAGCTCGACCTTCTCGTCGCTGTCCTCCACTTTGTCCTCGTCCCTGACACGCAGGTCGTCGTCAGTGTCCGGAGCGTCCCCGCCCTCCTCCAGGCTGTCCCCGTCGTTAGAGTCCCACCCCCCCGCGAGGCGCATCAGCTCCGACCCGGCCCCGGGACTCGCGGCCGCGCCCTCGCTCGCATCGCTCAACTCGGCCCTCTCCGGAGGCCTGGGGGGACTACCTACCTCCTCTCCCTCCTCATCCTCACCAGCTTCCACCCCCGATCTCACGCAGCAGCTGAGCGCCTTCCAGTCGGTGCCCGGGCTGACGTCAGCGCCCGCCACCTCCACGGCGACCACCACCATCGCCAGCATGAACGGCCTCATGAACGGCATGGACGAGAAGAAGAGGTGCGTCACGTGCTGCGAGTCCGAGGTGGTGGCTGCGCTCGTGCCCTGCGGCCACAACCTTTTCTGCCTGGACTGCGCCAACAAACTCAAGTCCGAGGCGTCCGAGTGCCCCATCTGCCGCATGAAGGTCACTCACGCCATCCGCATCTTCTCGTAACGCGCCACCGCGTCACAGGCGGCAACGTCTCAGCAAGTACATTGCAACAAGCCAATGCGGCGCTCATGGGCATCTCGGCCCTCTAACTACCCCACCACCGGCTTATATAGAGTATATTAGTCCTTATATATCTGCAGATTGAAGAGTATTATCTTTAAAATCAATCATTAAATTTTTTATTCAAGTAGTGTGAAGATATTTTTATTTCATTTTCACTTGGAATGTAAGGCATTTTTATTGGTGTGCGTCGGGCGACAGTATGGCCCCGGGCAAGGTGTTCGTCCGGTGGCCGAGCCGTCGGTGCTGGTGGCGCGAGTCCTTCAAGTCAGAGTGGAGAACAGCTGTCGCTAGGCTGTGATAGGCAGGCCAGCGCCGCGCTCGCTCGCTCGCTGCACTCGCTGCCCGCCAACAACTGCCAGGGGGGGTCGACGCCCCCTCTCCGATCTCCCACTGTTTCCTGGGTACTCAGGTCGGCTCGGGCTGGGCCGGGCGGACCGAGGGTCACGACGGCGTGGCGCTAGACAACTCCCCACCCGCTCACCCAGATCTGAATCATCCGCCCGCACGCCCGCACGCCCGCCCCTCCCAGCCCCGAGGCCGCCTCACAACGAATGCTACATATCCTTCTCGAACACTCTACGTGAGCGTGACAGCCGCCCACCAACCAGCCCGCCGCCCGCACGCTTGCCCGCCCCAGCGACACATGGACGGAGTGCGGGAGGCTCGGTGGCCAGTGGGTAGTTGGGGAAGGCACCAGGAGCAGGGAACAACAACAACAATAACTACAACAACAACCACAACCACCACAGTAACAACAACAGTAACATGACCACCAACACCGCAGTCCCGATGTCAACAGCAGACAGACAACCTCGCGAGGCCGACCCTCCGCGGCCGCCGCCTCGCCGAACCACCCGAACGATCGACTCGTGCCTTGATCCCGTCACACCTGTTACCATAGTTCGACCCACTGCCTCACCCACGCCCACACGCCCATGCCGACTAATGTCCTTCCCTCACACCGACACCCATCCAGCATCCCACTCACTCGCCCGCCCCCGACCCCCATTAGATCCAGTCACCTTAGGACATCCCCCATAACCCACCCACCCCCACACGCCCATCCAGCCACCCACCCACATCCATAGCCCGCAGCCCACCACCCACCACCACCTCGAAGATGGACCATCCTCATCAGCCAAGAAAGGTGGGCGTGTGTGTGTGTCTCGAGGAACGATGCCGAAGTTCTTCTCCGTGTCTCGCGCCGCCCACACGCAGACGACCCCACCCCCAAAGGAAAGAAAAGTGAGAGAAACCCCGCCCCCCCACACACAAAATCAACACCCCCTACATCAACCACGCCCACTGAGCCACCAACCAATAGAGTTGACCCCTGCTTGTGCATTCATCTAATGGAAGCAATACAGTGATATTATCTTAGTCATAGCGCTTATCTAAGTTTTTGCTCATCATTGATATATAAATGGAAAATAATACAAAAAAAACTTATGAGAAGATGTGAGAAAAAAAAAAACTTTATTTTGTATAGAGAAGATGATGATGAAGAAGAGAGAAAGAAAGAAAAAATAATAACAGTATTCTAGACCAATCTTTAATTTCCAGTATATTTAATTATTATCAATGCCTTTTTGTGATAACGTTTGTTTTTGTCTGACTTGAAGGACTCCGAAGCGCCGCGCACGATGTATAGAAACCTCTTTTGTACAAGTGGAATATTCGCCAAGAAGCGCGACAGTCCGCCCGGCCGCCCGCGATCGGTGCCTGGCTGCCGTGGGCGTGTCGGGGGGGAGGGAGGAAGGGGCCAGGGGGAGGTAGTGTCTCTCCCGCCGTGGGCCTTCCCAGGCGTAGAGGGAAGTCGCGAAGGAGGCCCTTCTGAAGACTCCTTCGCCCCCGGAAGAATTTTAATAATAGTGGTTATTATTACGATTTTTTAAAAAATTCATTTCTTCCACCGTACGCCCGCCGACTGCTCTCTTCAAAAAGTGGAAAGAGAGAGAGAGAGGAAAAGAAAAAGGGAAGTAGAAACCCGCCCACGAAACCCCCCACCGCCGCCCCCCCTCGCCCAGCGCGGCCCGCCGGACTCTCGTGCTTACCCCCACTCCTACCCCCGCCCCCCTCGTCCCCTCCCCACCCGCTCCTTGACCCCCTCACCCCCATACCCCGAAGAAGCCAGATAGCCGTTCTGGTGTCACAAGAAAAAAAGTTTTGGTGAAGACGATGGTGATGATAATGATAATGAAGTGATTGATCAAAAAGAAAATTAAAAGGAAGTGTGTTTGAAAGGCCTCGGGTGTTTGCGCAGGCCGGCCCAATAGCATTATCATTATTATTATTATTTTTTTTTTTTAAGAGAGATACCCCCCAGAGAAAAAAGTATGGGGTATCGCTGTCCTTCCTTTGGGGGGGAGGGAGGGAGGGGGAGGGGGGACCTGAAAGAAAATGAAAAGAAGAAAAAAAAGAGTGAATGAAGAAGAGATATATACCAAGAATTTGCTGGTTTATATATATAGATGATATATCCACTGGTGTCGACTGCACACCCACCCCACCCCCCACCCCCTTCTTCGTCCCCCTCTCCCTCCTCCCCTCCTTTTTTTTCCCTTCCCCCTTTTATCACCCCCCCCCCTATTCCCCCCTCAACCCTTTCGACATCGAAGGTGGTTTTACTCTTGTTCTCCTGACACAAAGAAAGGACAAGCTTTGTGGTGTTTGCGTCTTGAGAGTAAAAAAAAAAAAAGAAAACAGAAGAACGTATTATTATTATTATTTTTTTGAAGATGACTGTTTAGTTTTTAAGGTAATATATATTTTTGTCCCTAAGATTTATATTTTTTTCTTCTCTTCTTTTTAATGGAAGTTTAAAGTTGAAATGTTTTAGTTCCTTTATGATATATTTTTTCTAGCTACCCATATACCGGGCAAACAACAACAAAGATTTAAAAAATGTATTTAAAAAAAGTGAGAAATGAGGAAATACATTACGGTTATAATGATGATGATGATGATGAAGATGATGATGATAATAATAATAATATTAATATTAATCCGAGATAGTGTATTATGTGTGTATATTTTGTGTAACGTGAGTGTGTGCTGTGTACGTCTCGGGCTCACCTCGCGACCCCAGCTGTGTATGTAAACTGTATCAATTTTTTTCTATATATTTCCCTCTCCCCCTCCCTCCTCCTCTCCTCTCCTCTCCTCTCCTCTCCTCTCCTCTCTCCCCTTCCCCATCTCCTCGTTCACTTTATTGCTCCCTAAACCCCTCTTCCCTCCCTCCCTCCCTCCCCCCACCCCTGTATCCAGGAAGCACTTCAATAATGTATATTTTTGTTATATAGAATTTCCTTGTATAAACCCGTGTATTCTCACTCAGTGTGTCGCTGAATTTTTTTCACGAGTAAATAAGATACATTTTTTTTTTCTCTTAGATAAAAAGATATAATGCGATAAAGAGCGCAAATCAATCGGAAAGTGAGACAAGACGACAGTGTGTGGATTCCACGGAAGGTAAATTTTTGAGATTATGTGAAGAAACCAGCTTGTCAGACCTCCCTTGCCCCGCCCTCTCTTCCGCCTCCCCCCCCTCTCCTCCTCCTCCCTCTTCTCTACCTCCTCCTCCCCCTCCTCCTACTCCTACTCCTCCCCTCGAACGTTTGTTTTAGGGAGATATATGGTCATTAACTGTGTAATAATAATAATAATATTAATAATAATATTAATAATAATAATAATATTAAATAATGATAATATATATATATATCTTGCTGCTCCCCCCTTCACCCCCCCCACTCCCCTCACGTGTGACACATTGACCCCCCCCCCTTTATTGTCCCTCCCTCTCCCCCAGTTTTATAATGATTATTATTATTACCACTAATAATTGACTAGTAAATGCGACAGACACCATACTTGGAGCGGGACGAGACTGATACTAAGAATTTTGACGATAAGAGAGAGAGAGAGAGAGAGAGAGAGAGAGAGAGAGAGAGAGAGAGAGAGAGAGAGAGAGAGAGAGAGAGAGAGAGAGAGAGAGAGAATATATATCAGGACGTGTTATGAATTTTGCCCTTTCGATTCTCAACCCGAACTCTTCATTGATTGTGTCAGTGTCTGCTTGGGAATAGTAGATGAAGTTTTTATTTTTTATTCTTTTATTTATTATACAGTATATATAAATCTATATATTTTTTTTTCTTTTCTTTTTTTTCGGTTCTGTGTTATAATCGGTCCATCGATGGTGGAGCTTGTGTCATGCGCAGGTTCCGTGTCAAAGTGTCGCTTGGTGAGCTCTCTCCTTTTTTTTTCCATTCCCTCCCTCCCTTCTTTTCCCTCCCCCCCTTCCCTCCTCAACTCTATTCAGCAAGCGGACGAGACCCCTCCTCCACCCCTACCCCCCAGAACCCTCCCCCCTTTCTTATATATATTTTAGGGAACCGTCTCGGTGACACAGGCCCCAAGATCGCTGAGACTTTTGTCATGTTTAAAGAGTTACAAGAAAGAAAGAAAGAGACAATTGCTGTCATTTTCTCGGGAGTCAAGAGGTAAGGGCTTTCTCTATACAACCCCCTCCCCCCATAACCCCCTTATGATGACCTTTCCCCTACCCCCTCCTTGTTTTTTTTTCTCTTCCTCTTCTCTTTTATATATATTCCCCTTTTTCATCGTCCTCTTCTTCGTCATCGTACTCTTACTCCTATTCTCCCTCCGCTTCCTCCTCCTCCCACCTTTTCTCCATCCGAGCCGAGATGGAGAGTGAAAAAAGCAAGGTGAGAATAAAGTGTCGGAGACGGAGGACTGCGAGAAAGCCCCTATCTCTCCCCCCTCCCCCCTCTTTATATAAAAACACTTATAATAATAATAATAATAATATTTAGAATAATATAATATAATACTATACCCGCCCCTTGTATCTTATGGTAGAGCACAACTTGATTGCTATTTACAGAAGATGAAAGTTTACGTAGTTTTTCATATATCTATTTTAATATATATGATTTAATAGAGGAAAAAAGTTTATCGTGTACTTTGTTTGTGTAGCCTAGATTGAGTGATCTAAGAAATTATTTTTATTACTTAATTTCTATACCGATTTCTGAGGACATCAGAATCAAGAAATTCAGGTGTCGCTGTCTCTATTGTATGTACGTGATGTAGAGGAGAGAAAAAACAACAAAAGGATAAAAAGCGTTATTTTTCATTCATTTTATAAAGCGCTGAAAAAAACAAAAAAAAACAAAACTAAAAAAAAAAAAAAAACACACATCGCCTTTGTGTTTGCTGTCGTGTGATGTGTATGTAAAGCACCAGTTTTCGGGCGACGTCGACAGAGGGCGTTTTTCCGAGCATCGCCTCCCCTCCCCCCTCGAGCCCCCCCGCCCCCGCTCCACTCCAGGGAAAGGAGGAGAGAGAGGGGCAGGGGGGGAGGGAGCCCCCCTGACGACGCCTCCGAAAAGCGTGGTTTTACCCTGCGCCGGGGATCCTTGTTCAGCTCGAGGCGTGAAACGACGCTGAGCCATAAAGTACGCAAAAATCCCTCTGAGATATATACAGTATATATATATATATGATAGATGATATATATATGTGTATATGTATGGATCTATATATATATCTTACGGTCGAAAATCCCTCGCTGGCAAGAGGCACCATGGACCTTCTTCATGACTTGTAAAAACCGTAGTAGAGAGAAGTGTTAACAGTAGTGACGCATTGCCTTGTGGCTTAGCACCTTTTTCGCCCCGACCTGCATGCTTGTCACCCCATCATTGTGGGAGGCAGAGTCCAGGTCCCGCATTCACAGTGTTGTAGCGGCAGCGGGCGGAGAGGACACGCCCCTACGCCCACCACAGCCTTGTGGCCCCCCGCCCGAGCCCTGTGACAGGTTCTGTTTTTTTGTACGTATTCCTCAAGTCCATCAGTCTGCGGGTTCGACCTGCCAAGTTTTTTGGGGATCGTCTCCTGCAGCCCAGCACGGCCGCCGATCGCTGCCGAGGGCGCGGCGGAGGAAGGCCTCTTGCTCGCGCCGACGCCCTCGTGCTGGCTGCTGTAGGGGGCGTGTAGTGTCGGGAGTGTGAGTGCCCTAAAAATTGTTAACTGAAAGTGGAAAAAAGTCACGATGGGAGAATTGACGCCCAGCTGTCCTCCCCGCCCTGCCCATAACCCCGCCCACTGGAGGCCCACCTTGAGGTCCACCTCTAAACACCCCCTTTTCTCCGAGCGAAGTGCGGCTCGCGTCACCGCCACCCACCAATCAGAGAGTCGCCAGCTGGGAAGTGACGTGGCGCGCCAGCCAATCAGTGACAAGCACCCGAGACTCGAGACGAGAGAGGGCGAGTCGTAAAACAAACAAAAAAGCCTCGAGAAACGAAGAGTCAACTCGAGCAAGGTTTGGGGTCGACCTCAAGGCTCAGCCTCGGTGGCGCTCGGCGGTTTTCCTTGATTCAGAACTCGATGGAAATGTTTCGTCAGCAGCTGCTTCGTTCCATGGGTCTTCCAGTACAGCGTTGAACAACTGTCGTCTGTGTCATAAGTTAGTTCACAATACCTATGCACTCTAATCCGTAATGAGTTTATTTTTTGTACTTTTCTACAACGCCGTATATATATTGTATGGTAATTTTTCATAAAATCGTAGTGTATACTTAGGATGATAAAACAAAAATGTGAAAAAATACCAAAAATATTCTATGCTTCTTCATCAAGGCTTCCCCACAGCAATCGGTGTTTACAGGGAAGTTTAAACTAGGGTGTAAGCCGCACGCCTATCATAAGGGCGAATCCATCGTTGCATTACGCACGACTCTCGCCTCTGTGACAGGCAGTGGGTTACGTTCGGGCACAACTTATTGCAATAATTGATCAATGATTGCTAGACTATTTTCAGATATTTTTTGTCACTTATGCAAGATTTAAAAAAGTAACTAAGTCTATATAATTACAAAACCCTGCAAGTCAATATTTTGCCAGCCAGCTTAGGAATCTTAAACCAAGAGAAGTCAGTCGGGTCACAGGCCTTTCGAGAGCCCACCTTCACACCGAGATCAAGAAGAAACTGTCTGCTCGTTCCAGTCGCGGTCTGGAAAAGACGGGAGAGAGAGGAAGAAAAAAACGGACATTTTTGCAATCGATTTTTTTTTTTCGTGCCGTCGGAGGCCCTTCGCCAAGGCCTTCCTGAGCGACCGACCGCTGTCCATTCCTCGACTGGAGGCGCACTTGGAGCATTTCAGTCAGATCAGACAGTGCTGTCCAGTCAACTCGAGTCAGATGCGTGTGGATCCAACCGAGGAAGCTGCTTAGAAAACAAAAAGACATTTATTCATTGTTTTGATCGTAAGAGGAAGAAGAAACATTGCGCGCTTTAACGTGGCATGGAAAGAATCAACATCCCACAATCTTTTGCTGACAATCCTTTCATTGTTGGTCATTGTGCATATATTTATTTTTTATTGATTGTGTAGGGACACGTGCTGGCCCTGTGGGTGGGTTTCGAGGCATTGATCGAATAGGATATTTTCACCATTGCAAGTGAACGAAAGATAGGCCTACTTAAATTTTCATATAAATCTGTCCTGCGACTCGTCTCCCTTTTTCTCCTCCTCCTCCTCCTCCTCCTCCATCTCTTTCTCAAACACTTACACTGACATACACGTCCACACCACCACTCTTTATTTACTTTGACACCCACACCCATACCAACAGACTGCAGCGCTTGTGGGAGGCCCAGTAGCATTGCAATGATTGAAAGTTGATTGCCATAAGACCAAAGTTTCCCCCTACAGGACCGCATTCCGGCTTGCACCTGCTCAGTATTTTTATATGTCAACTAGTGTCTCGTTTAGTGTTGGGATATAATGAGTTAAAACAGGTTAATGATAATGATAATTCATGTGTTGATTGCAGGAACATCAGCGTTCTTATTGATCCCGTTGAATTTTGTAAAGGACAGCGAGTTTCCATAAATAACTTTTTTTGAGAATTCAATTTTTCTTAGATAGGTATGTCAGTTAAAGAAAAAAGCAAGAAAAAAATAAATTTGCCACAAAGACCACCAGTAAATCAAAGCAAGGAAAAAAAAAAAAGATACACGTTTGTTTGCCACAAGGTTTCTTAAGCAGAGCAAATGCCAAGTAGAGTCAAGAAACGTCGACAGCGTTACGTGTCCCGCCGCCGCGCCTTTGAAAGGAAGTTTGATGACAACTCGCCGACAACTTCCGCATACTACCGTCATATCCCCTTTCCCCGTCATAGTTCTATATACATATAATAATATATATTTCAGTAACAACTATATTCTCGTAGAGCTCAGCGTTCGTACTTCTATTACAGTATATGGTAAAACAGGTGAATAATAATAATAAATAATAATAATTAATAATAATAATTATAATAAAGATATTTAAGTGATACCGTAGTTGCGTCGTCGCCGGAAAGCGTGTATTTGATAATGAAACTCAATGTTCTTCAGTTTTTGGTTAATTCTTTTGCAATTCTCACTAAAAAAATGTCTAGGTTTGGCATTCGGAGTCGCAGCGTTCGGTTCGTCGCCGGCGCTCGCGTAGAGGAAAAAAAAAAGATGTAGAACAACAAGAAGACTACTACAACCGCGAGAAGAAACATCTTTGAGCAAAGGACATCGGAGTCCGCTTTTCTTGGCGCCAGCTTCGATCGGATCTGGCCCACGCGTCGCCCCGGTTCGGCAGCAACCTCCCGGAGTCGAAAGCCCTTCTCATGAGTTCACAAACCCCCACATATTCCCCTTCCTCTTTTTAAAATTTATCGATAGAGAGTAATCATTATAAGCAAAACTTTTTATTATTATATCTGGTATATGCCATATTTTAGTTTAAATATCAAATAATGTTGTAGGCCTCTTTACTAAACAGTAAATCTCTGCCGCAAACACCTGAGTGTTTATCGTATAATCCGGAAGAAGTTTTACGAAAGGTTTTTTGGTACTCGAGATTCAAATGAAGTTAAATTTTGACTTTTCGTGTTAATGGGGTACTTCTCTCTAAATTTGATTTTCTATTCTTGTGGCTGGGAATGATGCGAGTTAAGGTATTTGCTATTAAATCATGCTAATATATACATGTACGTACATTAAGGGGATCTTTTGCGGATTATAGATAAAATGTTTAAAGTCTGGAGTATAAAGCTAACCACAGCAAGTTGCAGCAGGGAGGCTCGCAAGGCCAAAGCATATGCTCATTATTTGTGACTCGCCAAGCCATTACAGCCGGCGGGGCGCCTCGTCTCCGGCCAGTAAATTTCCGCCGCGCCGGTGTCTCCGTGGGCGGGGGGGGCGCGGGGACAACCTCGCCGCCCCTCGCTCCTCGGGGCTCCGGCCAGACTTCCGCATCTCAGGACGTCGCCGCCTCCCGTCAGAATCCCGCGCGAGTTCCGGGGACGAGGTCCTCCGGCAGGCTCCTAATGGCATGTCAGGGGCCACATTATTTTTCCCAGTATTCAGATGTGAGGCCGCGCCGTGGCTAGGGCGCCCGCCGAGCCAGGCACACCCGGACGCAGAGGTTGCCGCGAGTCGCCCCGTCCCTTCGACCTCCAAGGCTCTCTGCTCTCCCCTCTTCCCGGTCAGAGGTCATTGCGTGTCACAAAACAAGCGAGGGAGAGAGCAAGGGTAAGGGCATCGGAATTGGGCATCGAGAGAGCTCGCTCATTGGATTTCTCAGGAGGCCTTGGAGGCTTGCCTCGCCCGGACGAGGGTTTGTGTCTTGGGGGTGCCGGCGGCGCTACGCGAGCGGCCCTCCCACACGCGGCCTCTTGGATCTCTTCTCGTGCTCTTTGGTATTGTTGCCTTATATCTGGAAGTTGATGGACCTACGCCCTCGCTACCACGCCCGCTGGACCAGCCAAAGCACTCAGAGTCTGCCCGCGCTGGCGTGACGGGCGCCGTCACTGCAAATCATCTCACTGCCTCATCTCGTTTTCTGTGAGCATTCATGTCATCATCTGGTCCATGGCTTGGAAGACCGGCACCGTCTCTCAACTTCTTTCTGGCCATCAATAGTTAATAAATATTTATAGTTATTATGGTAATATATTCTTTATAATGCTGATATAAAATGTTTAAAAAACCGAGCAAAAAAGAATAGCCCCCCCCCCTCCCCGAAATATATCTAGAGAGTGTGACTTCGTCGTCGAGTTTGGGATCCGTGGGTCGTGGCGGCCGTCGCCCTGTGGCTGGACCCCCACGGCCGACCTCAGGCTTCTCTAGGGTCACCGTGAGGCGTCCGCGCCCCTTCGCGCGCCCGCACGCCCACGCCCTCGCGTCCACGCACGCGACTTCCCTCCCCGGCGGCGGAGCGCCTCGTCCACTGACCGCTTCGTTGTGCATGTTCCGATGTAAACAAGTTTGGATCAAGTTCAAGAGAGAGAGAGAGAGAATGAGTTCCAGAAATGAGTCCTTTTTGAGCCGTGTGTTCAAGCCGTTTCTAGCGCGCCGTGCGAGAGGTAATACCGCGAGAGAGAAAATGCTGTCTCAAGTACTTAGGCTTTGTCTGAGGGAGATTCGCGAGTCACCTGTGCCGCGTTGGCAGCTCGGAAGGCCTACCTGCTCGGTGGTGTGTATCTGCCTTTATTTCTTTTGTTTATTTGACCTTACTTTTTGATCATTTTTGCCACAGGTTGTTGGTCCGCACACACCCTATTCAGTTCTTTTTATTATTAATATCATTATTATTATCATTATTATTATTATTGTTTAGACGAATCGTCTACATCATTTTTTTGTTTCACCTTTGCATTATAACTCATTTTACAACCACATGCATTTATCAAAATGAAAGAAAAATTTAGCTTTTTGTTGTGTGCTGATTGTCCCCTTGATTTCTTGATGTTTGCATTTAAGTGTATACATTATTATTATTATTATTTGGGGGCCGGGGATGCTATGCGCATATCTTCCCGTGCGCCCCCTCCTCCTCATCTTCCTCCTCCTCACCCCAGATAGCCGTGAAGCGAGAGGAGCAGCTCTGATTGCCTGTAGTTCAACCTAAGTTTTTATTTTTTTGCTTTTCAAGCTCTACCCCCTTTTTCCCCTTTTTTTTAGTTTCTTTATCTATACTTTCTTAGCATTACTGCTGTTAATGCTGGCATCTGATTTCATACGTTTGATATTCTAATTTTCTGTTTTATTAGATAGGCCAAGTGTATGATAATTTTTATTTAGTTTTATTTTTGTAGTAGAAAACATTTAGTTATGTTCCTAAGTGAATTTAGTAGAATGGTTGTTTAATTTTTAATTTTATAACTGTAAGGAGTATTGTTTTTTATTCCTCTGACTCGAGTGCTCACTGTCCATTTATTAAAAGCTTTTTGTGTTCTCCCCCTTTGTACCGATTTTTTTTTTATTATTATTTTTTGTTTTTGTTTTTGTTTTTGCGGAGGGCCGGGCGTTACAAATGCCTTTGCAGGTGACTTTCATTAGCTCCGCTCTACTACGTCACTGCGAACTCTCCGAAACCCGTCTCTGTGATTGGTCGATGCATTTCGATGGATAGAAAGAAGTAGCGAAGGCGAAATGATACAAGGAATGATATTTAGTGATAATCAAAACCGGAAAAAAGAAACATTTGAAGCGTGCGTTGTTGTTTTTTTTCGGAGTCGTGTGTTCGCTCTTTTAGGCCGGGCGCGAGAGTCGGGTTCAAAGCCAGAACAACAAACAAACAAACAACCATAAGCCAGCCAGCCAACCAAACAAAGCAACCAAGGGAAAAACGAGGCGTTGTCATTCCTCTCGAACTTCTCACGCGGGAAAGGCGTGTATTTCCACCCACGAAATCCAGGGCGAATCGCGATCAATGCAGACAAGCCCCTCCCTTCCCTTCCTCACTCCCCATCCTTTCCCCTCCACTCCCTATTCCTCCCTTCTCCTCCCTCCCCCCCCTTCACTGCGCCTCCCACCCCCTTCTAAAAGATTGCGTTGTTGCGAGAGTGGTTCCTGTGGCCGTGACGCGGGAAGCGGTGTGAAAGATAGTGTTATCTGCTGTTCAATTTGCAAAGGAAAATGAATAATATCCCCATCCCCTTCCCCTTCCCCCTCCCCCTTCCCCCTCCCATCACCTCTTTCCCTTCCCCCTTTGTGGTTTTTCTCCTCTCCCCCTCCTCACCCTTTCCCGGCTTTCATGGAAGGTAGATTTAAAACGTCTCTCGTGATTTCTTTTAGATACATTTTTTTGTGCAGATATTATGATGTTAAAAGAGTTTAGATATTTAAGAGATTAAGATAAAAAAAACAAATAAGAAATAAATTTATAGTATATTATTGACTTTGAGAAGAACCTATTTTGCAATTTCAGCATGTGCATATAACAATGTCATAGCGCAACGTATGTAGTGAAAATCCTTGTATGCCAAACTGTTGACTGATGGCGCGCCAACCCCCCCCCTCCCTCTACCCCCTTTTCATCTCCCCGCCCCGCCCCCCTCCTTCAAAGGCATGACTTTACCCCCCTCCTCTCCCCCTTTCCCGTTACCCCCCCACCCCACCCCCCACCCCAGCCCTTAACCAGCAAGAAGATTCTAGATATTACAGGAGATTCTCTGAAGACCTCTTATAAGAAAAAAAAGCAGAATATTTCCTTCACTTTTAACCCGAAAGCAATAACATATACTCGGTAGTGTGTACATTGTCAACTTGATATTGTGAACATAAAAAAAAATAAGATACAAGTAATTATTTTCAAGGACGCCACGAAGGGTGACGATGTGAACTCACCACCACCCCCACCCACCCACCCAAAAAGTGTAAAAAAAAAAAAAAAGAAAAAAAAAAAAGAATCAGCCATTCTTTTTTGTCATTCATACTTAGTAGTGAGACATTTTCACTTTCATGACCAAGTGGCGTGTTGTGCTGTGTAGCTGAGAGTGTAGCTGTCGACAGTTTTGGTTGTGTACTAGCCAGCAGCGCTCACGTGTAGATGGCAGAAGGGGGGGGAGTATTTTGGAAGGGGGGGACTGGCCCATCCACACCCCCCTTACCCCCAATATTTTTTTTTTTCCTAATTACCTGAGGCCTCGCTGACACTGAAATTTGAGAACGAAGAGAAATGAAAGGAGGGAGGGGGGCGGGAGAGCCCCTCCCCCCCTCTTTATTTATTTTTAATTTTATTTTTTGAGTCACAGAGCCGTTTGTAGGTCATATCGGTGTGTCTATATACATATATACATATATTTTCTCTAGTGATCTATTTTTCACTTATTGGTGTTCCGTATGTTCAAAAGATGTGTAATGAAAAAAAATGTAGAATTTAAAGAAAAAAAAAGTGTACAGAACTTCATAATACTCATTAAATGGGAAGAACGAAGTCGGATAGGTCTATAGGCCTACCCTCCTTCGCCGCCCCCCCCCTCTCCCTCGGTTCCCCCCCTTCTCCCCCGATGTACCACGTGAGCTCTGCCGAAAACGTGTCTACGAGTCCATGGTCCATATTTCCGGGTCGGACTCTCTGAGCATGGGTCAATATATCCTGTTGTTTTTTATAGCATACTCATTATATATGGATCAAAAAAAAGAAAAAAAGCCGATATTTCTGTTGATACCTTTATGTCTCTATAGCTGTTTATCCTTATGGAGTATATATAAATATATATATGTATCCCGTATCATGATTTTTCAAGAGCCACATTTATTTTTACACTATATAACCCCCCCTCCTTGCTCCCCCCCCCATTTTATAGCCATGTTGGTATACTATCCCGGTTTGAACCCCACCCCCCCTTCCTCACCATTGAAACCCTACCCTCCCCCCCTTTCATCATCACCCCCATCCCCTCCCCTGCCCACAAGAGTCCGCCCCCCCCCCTCATCCCCACCCATCATCACCATCCATTCCGTAGAACAAGGGTTGTGTCCCCTGCACCCCCCCCCCCTTGCCCATCCCTACTCCTGTACCCCCCTCCTCTACCCATCTTTTTCGTCAACGGTAGAACTACTTTTAATTGATGTTCATTGCGATACAACGACTGTGGTGATTTTGGAAAGAAATTATTCACTTTGGATGAACTTAATTCTTTGTTTTTGCTGCCACTTCCTCTTTTTCCTTCTCTTCCTCTTCCTCTTCTTCGTGGTCTCTTTGAAGACTCCTCCTCCTTCCTTCTCCCACTTTCATTCTCCCTCTTTTCACTTTCCCCCTCCATTCCACATTCCTCCCCCCTCCCCCTCCCCCTCCCCCTCCCCCATCTTTCCCCCTCCGCCACTACCACCCACAACCGCCACTACCACTACCCACTACTGCCCCCCCCCCTCTCCACCACCACCACCACCCCCTCTCTCTTCGTGGTCTTAATTGCTATATATTTTGCTACCCTCTTTAATAGTTAATAATCAAGTTATAATTATCAATATGTACATTTATTACCTAGGTTTAATTTGTTAATATTATTGTCGCTATCACTGTAAACATATAGTACTTTTTTCACACGGGCATCTTAACTATTACTACAATTAGGTGTGATTGAATTATTTCAATGGAAGCCAGCTGTTTCAGGCTCTCTAAGGAATTGAACACTAGTCAAGGATTTCATATTTTTTAAAAAATAAACCTCATGTTTTTTTCCCTTGTTATTTCAGATATGTGTTGATTTAAAAGAGATAAAATAGAAATTGGTTGGTTCATCAGGCTGTTTTATTTTTCGAATGAAAAGCTATATATATGTATATTTTTTTTCTTTGTTTTGGCTCTCGTATCTGATAAATGATTGTGCTTAATGTATTATTCGCGTTAGAATTTTTTTTTTGTATTTATTTTTTATATATAAATCTCAAGATGTATTCTGTTGATTTGTTTTCTCATTGCCAAGGACCATTACTGACTATTGAGAGCTAAAAAAAATACTAATTAAAAACCTATGTACTGTGTATATATATTATATGGATGAGTCAGGATTGTGTGGCCGCGTACAATGACCCTTCCTTTCCCCCTCCCCCTCCTTCCCTTACCTACCCTGTCCTATCCCATCCTATCCCTGGATGTCCTACCATCCCAAAGGAATTTCTCACCTGAAAAGTGATGATCTTGAGAGCGGGAGAGGGAGAGAAACAGACTATAGACGCAGGAAATCCCACGAGGATCCCCCTTCTCTTTCTCTCTCTCTCTCCTTCAGTATATAATTATTATTATTCTTAGAACGAAAGGTGAAGCTTCTTGTCCCCGGCCACCTCAATCCACCCCCTTTTTTGAAAGACTCAAAAAATTTTTATATGGATCACAATATTTTATTTTCCTACTATATTTGTGTGTTTTTATTTTGAATAGCAATATTGCCTATGTGTATATCTCTCTTTTTTTATTGCTTGAAGCCTGTTTGTTTGTTTGTTCATTTGTCAGCCAGGAAAGGGGGGGGTTTTGACCATGTATTTTCGGCCGCACCCCCCGATGAGACATGCAAGTGAATAACATGAAGAAAACCCTCTAACCATAAACCGTAGTTCCATATTAAGATAATGTATTCCCATATATTTTTATTATTGATGTTTCCATATGCATATTATTAAAAATAAATGAAAAAAAGAAGTATGAACAAAGCATATTTTGGAGTTAATACCTCTCTGTGGTAATGAACCACTCCGGTACTTAAAAATAATATATGTATGGTTAATTTTTCATGTTTGCTAATAATTTTATTTTCTGATTTTTGTGAGAGTGATTCAATAGATAAATAATAAAGTTACATGTATTAAAAATGTGTATGTTTTATACCTTCAAAAAAATCCCTTTTATGGAATCTCTTGGTATGTGAATTGATGAAAAAAGAAAGATTGACAGATTACAAAAGAAAAAATAAAAAATAAAATATAATAATAATAATAATAAAATAAATAAATAAATGAATAAATGGAATAATTTGAAAAATAGACAATGACAAAATATTAATGATAACTTAAAGAGTAAAAGATGAATAAAAGAAAAAAATAATCAGACTAAGATGTACTTCATAACAACAAAACCTGATAAGTACAAAAATGGAAGCTGAATCAGTGACAAAGTACACGATAAAGAGTGAACTAGAATAATGATGAATTACAGGACACAGAATCAAACTGAAATATAAGCAAAGTTGAACAAAATTGACTTGGAATTTATCAATTCTCAAATGAATATATTTGAACAAGAAATTTGCCCAAGGACACGCACTGAACAATAAAGTAATACAGTACGAAAGAATGTACGTACATAAGCTCAGAACATTTAGAAAAAAAGAGAAAAAACTAAATATATTTATAGATTTGGTTACGAGAACAGGTAACTTGGAGACGAGAATGGCAGAATCTTGCAAGAACAAAAATATTAAATCGATTAAGGAAATTCAGATACTGGTCATGAGAACATAAATGAAGAAAACCGTCATAAAATAACAATAAAAAATTAAAAACAGGAAAAAAATAGACCCATCTTAAAAAAAAAAAATAATAATAAACAAACAAAAATCTTTGTTGATCTATTGATAACACCCCCCCACCCCCCACGCCACCAGCTAGGCCTCCTTCCAGCTGGGTCGGTCCCAAACAACTCGCCCTCGATAGGCCTATGTCGCCCTGGAACTGTGTGCTTTCGGGGTTGGAGCTTCCTGCGCCCTCCTCCGAGCTGCGCTTTTCCTATTTCTTTTGTCATTCTGGCTTTCTTGCTTCCCTTTATCTCCGTTTTGTTTCGTTTATTGTTTATCTGTTTTGTCTTTTCTCTTGTTCTTGTTTTTTTTCTCTTTTTTTATTCTACTTTCTTCTTCTCGCTACGTTCCTGTCTTCTTCCCTTCCTCTCTCTCTTCAGTCTTACCACTAACTCTTTCTATTATCTTCCTCTTCATAAGCTTTATCGCCTTCCTACTCTTTCTCTCCCTCCTCCTCCTCCTCTTCCTCTCTCCTATTTCCTCTTCATCTTTAGTTTCTCCTCCTCTTCCTCTCCCTTAGTTTCTCCTCCTCCTCTTCTCTAATGTCTCATCTACTTACCTCATCTTTATCTCCTCCGTCTCCTCTCCTTTTCTCTCGATCTTGCTCTACATTTTTCTCCTCATCCTTCTTTTTCTTCTTCTTCTCCACCACCTCCTCTTTTCCCCATTCCTCTTCTTTACCTTCTTCGTTTTCTTGCTCTTGCTCTCCTCCTCTTCTTCCTCTTCCACCAGCTCCTCCGCTTCTTTCCTCTCTCTGTTCTTATCCCTTTCTCCTTCTCCTCCTCCTCCTATCTCTGCTTCTCCTTCTCCTCTTTCTCGTCCCTCCTCTTCTCCTT
>NC_051392.1:50059652-50062152 GCF_015228065.2 Penaeus monodon
ATGAGAGGGAGAGGGAGAGGGAGCCGACGGAGAGGACGGACCCGAGAGGGAAGAGAGGGACGAGGGGGAGAGAGGAGAGAGAGAGAAGATTATTAAAGAGAGAGAGAGAGAGAGAGAGAATTATAAAGAGAGAGAGAGAGAGAGATGATAGAAAGAGAGGGAGAGAGAGAGAGAGAGATTAGAAAGAGAAGGAGAGAGAGGGAGAAATTAGAGAGAGAGAAGAGGAGAGAGATTAAGAGAGAGAGTAGTGAGAGATTAGCGAGACGAGAGGACGAAGATTAGAGAAATGAGAGAGAGAATTAGATAGATAGATAGAGAGAGGGAGAGAGAATGAGAGAGGAGGTAGGATACGTAGAGAGAGAGAGAGCGGGAAGAGAGAAAGAGGGGAGAGAGAGAAAGAGGGGGGAGAGAGAAAGAGAGAGAGAGAGGAAAGAGAGAGGAGAGGGAGTGGAAGAGAGAAAGGAGAGAAAAGAGAGAGAGGGAGGAGAAAGAGGTAGAAGAGCGAGGAGAGGGATGAGGAGAGAGAGAGGCGAGGGGAGAGGAGAGACGAGAGAGAGAGACTCAAGGGAGAGAGAGGATGAGGGAGAGAGATAGAGAGGAGCGAGAGAGAAACGGAGAGAGAGGAGACGCGTGGAGAGATTGAGATGAGATAGGGAGGAGCGTGAGATTGAGCTGGAGACGAGAGAGGGTAGAGAGAGATAGAGGGAGGAGAGGGAGAGAGAGAGAAAAGAGGAGGGAGAGAGAGAGAGAAAGAGAGGGAGAGAGAGAGAGAGAGAGAGAGAGAGAGTTATAAAGAGAGAGAGAGAGAGAGAGATTATAAAGAGAGAGAGAGAGAGAGGAGAGCGATTATTAAAGAGAGAGAGAGAGAGAGATAGAGAAAGACGGGAGACCGAGAGAGGCGAAAGAGAGAGAGAGAGAAAGAGAGGAGAGAGATAGAGGGTGAGAGACGGAGAGAGAGAGAGGAGAGAGAAGAGAGCGAGAGAGGAGATCGATGAGAGAGGACAACGGAGAGAGGGGAGAGACGACGAGAGAGAGAGAGAGAGATGAGGAGAGAGTTTTTTTAGTTTTAGTTTAGTTGGTTTGGATTCCTATTGATACAATGGATATTTTTGGTGACATACTGTCTGCTTGATTTTGCTCACGTGTTGTCAGCTGCTGCTGACTCGGCGGAAAACCGAGTCCTTGCTCCGCAACCCGTGGTTGCCCGCCACAGCAGTACTCCAGGCGACAGCAAAAAACCAATTGCAACTTCTCGCGCCTGGGCGGGAGCGCGAACCGCCGACCCCCGGATGAGAGGCGACACGTACCCACTGTACTAGCCCGAGGCTAGAGAGAGAGAGAGAGGGAGAGAAGAGAGAAAGATAGGGAGCGAGAGAGAAAGAGAGGGAGAGAGAGACAGAACGAAAGAGAGGGATGAGAAGAGAAAGAGAGGGAGAGAGGACGAGAGAGATGGAGAAGTAAGAGAGAGAGAGCGAGAGAGAGGAGAGAGGAGGAGAGAGGGAGAGAGAGAAAGAGAGAGAGAGAGGGACGAGAGAGAGGAGAGAAGAGAGCGAGAGATGAGAGAGAGAAGACTAGAGAAGAGGGTGATGGAGGGAGAGAGAGAGAGGAGAGAGATAGATGAGGATGAGAGAGAGAGACGAGAGAGAGGAGAGAGGGAGAGAGGGGGGGGGAGAGAGAGAGCGGAGAGGAGAGAGGGAGAGGAGGGAGAGAGGAGAGGAGGAGAGAGATAGAGAGAGAGAGAGAAAGAGATTATAAAGAGAGAGAGAGAGGAGATTAGAAAGAGAGAGAGAGAGAGGAAAGCGAGGAGATGAGGCGAAAAGAGGATGAGAGGGAGGAGAGAGAGCGGGGAGAAGAGAGAGAGAGAGAGGAGAGAGAGAGAAAGAGAGGGAGAGAGGGAGAGGGAGGAGAGAGAGAGGGATGTAGAGAGAGGGAGAGAGAGCGAGAGGGAGAGGAGAGAGAGAAAGGGAGGAGAGACGAGAGAGAGGGCTTGGTGAGAGGGAGGAGAGAGAGAGAGACGAGAGAGAGAGAGAGGTGAGAGAGAGAGAAGAAGAGAGAGGGAAGGGAGAGAGAGAGAGGGAGAGGAGAGGGAGAAAAGAGAGAGAGAGAGGAGAGAGGGAGAGGATGAGCGAGAGAGAGAGAGAGATTAGAGAGAGCGAGATTAGAGAGAGAGAGATTAGGAGAGAGAGAGAGAGAGAGAGAGGAGGAGAGAGGAAGAGAGAGAGAGAGAGAGAGATTGAGAGAGAGAGAGAGAGATTAGAGAGAGTGATTAGAGAGAGAGAGAGAGAGAGGACGAGAGAGATGAGAGACGGAGAGAGAGAGATTTAGAGAGGAAGAGAGATGAGAAGAGAGAATGATGAGAGAGAGAGAGAGAGTGAGAGAGAGAGAGGAAGAGAGGGGAGGGAGAGAGAAAGAGGGAGAAAGAGAGAGAGAGGGAGGGAGAGAGAAAGAGAGAGAGGGAGAGATTATAAGAGAGAGAGAGAGAGATTAGAGAGAGAGAGAG
>NC_051392.1:50069652-50072152 GCF_015228065.2 Penaeus monodon
TTTACATATTTTTTGTAATTTCGAAGCCTACAAGATCTACCTACCTTACCATACAACGTTCCATCACCAATAGACAACGGTTTTCCCTTTTCTAAAGTCGAAACTTGCCCTGTATCTAGCACTCCCGCTGATATTACGTAGCAAGGTGAGTGTCAACTGCGTGCATGCTGTAAAGAACTGACACCTGCACCGATCCATTAGGGTGACACCTCCCCACAAACAAATACCACTTTGGTCCTTATTAGGCCCCGCTCTTCGCTTTACGTGTGCCAAAACGGGAGGGAAGCAGTGCCATGGCAGTCCATCCATCTCCTCTGATAATATCTCGTGTATAAAATTATTTAAACCTGCGGCTGCACGCTAATACGCTGACGAACACTCAGACTTACTACGACAAATACACACACATGCAAACGAACAATCAAATATTCAAAGAAAAAATGCATAAAAAGATAACAGAAAAAAACAAGATAAAGAAATAAAGTCAAGGAGACAAACAAGCAAACAAAAGGTAAACAAACATTGATAAGCAAATAAAAAGACTTTTACATCCAACGACAGTGAGTGTCTTGAACAGGTGAGCGAGCGAGCGAGGAAGATAATAAGATATAGTGACAGTGGCCGTGTAAGGGGACGGGGTGAGGGGAAAAGGTGAGGGGAGGGGAGAGGGGTGCAAGGGGTAGGGTGAGAAGAAAGAAAGAGGGATAAGGGAAAAGGGGAGAGGTAAGCAGGAAGGGAGGAGGTTAGAGGGTATGGGAGAAGGATAGGGTAAGGTGAAGGGGATGGGGAAGGATAGGGTAAGGTGAAGGGGATGGGGAAGGATAGGGTAAGGTGAAGGGGATAGGGAAGGGTTGAGGGTAAGATATAAGGGAAGGAGTAAGGGCAAGATGTAAGGGGAGGGAAGTGGGTAGGAAGTAGGGGAGAGACCATAAGGGGGTGGGGGTAGAGGAGAAGGTAGGCGGCAGAGTGGGGGAGGGCGGGCATGCAAGGTTGGTGATACCTGCCACCAGCCCGACCTAGTGACATGGTGATGTTGGCAGCCAGTGGGCGGGTGCTGTGTGTGTGTGTGTCAAGGGGAGGGGGTGAGGGGGAGGGGGAGGAATGCGGATACACACGTTGACATGCCTTGAGCTGACGTCACGACCTCTCGCTGGCGGCAGTCGAGGGATGTTCCATGTCGTGTCGAAGTGGACAGGAAAAGAAAAGAAAAGAAAAAAAAATCACAGTACTACATAAATAAGATAGCGAGGGTGGAGAATTGAACAAGAGGGGGGGGGGGGCAGAGGAGGGGAGGGTAGAAGGAGGGGAAGGGTAGAAGGAGGGGAAGAGTAGAAGGAAGGAAGGGGGAAGGAAGGGGAAAAGGGAAGGGAGAGGATAGCGGGAAAAAGATGGAGGAAACATGCCAAGAAATTGATTTATTGACTATAGTTGTTGTCTTTGCAATCTTGAAATATATTTTGGAAGAAGAGAAGCAAGTCTCACAAGAAAGCAAAAGAGACACACAACGTATCTAAAAAAAAGAAAAAAGAAAGAAAAAGAAAAAGAAAAGAAAGAAAGAAAAGAAAGAAAAGAAAGAAAGAAAAGAAAGAAAAGAAAGAAAAGAAAGAAAAGAAAGAAAAGAAAGAAAGAAAGAAAGAAAGAAAGAAAAAGAAAGAGAGAGAGAGAGAGAAAAAAAAAATATATGTATATATATATACACATATACACACACACACACACACACACACGCACACACACGCACACACACACACACACACACACACACATTTATTTATATATATATATATTTATATATATATATATATATATATATATATATTATATATATATATATATATACATATATATATATATATATATATATATATATATATATATATATATATATATATAATATATATATATATATATATATATATTATATATATATATATAAAATGAAATAAAGTAATACGAAAATACCTGAAGGACAGACTGTATATAAACAAATAGATCTATCATTTTCAACAAACAACAAAAGCTAAAAGCTAAACCAAAGAAATGGGGGCAAGAGCTGATAGAGACGCGTATATGTAATAATTCGAAGGTGATGAACATGAGTGATGACGTAAGCAGTGACGTGCGTAACAGGCGAAGGAAGCTGTGAGTGAATGATGAATGATTTAGGCCAGCCATTGTGGTGAGAGAAATTAAGTGTGCGGAAAGAGAGTGAGGAGGCGGCACGAGTCCTGCTGCGTATGTTCATCATTTTAATGGCAGGTAAAGTTCTGCGCAAAATGTTTGAAGGTATGGTCATCAGGGGAATTAATGGAACGGAGACTAATTATCGAATTAGAATAATACATCTAGACGTATAGGAAAACGTGCCAGGTAATTACCAAAGTATAAAATGGGAGGGAAGAGGGAACAGCCAGGTGTGTTTTCTCTTCAAAATTAACGACCTGTACTGCATTTCAGGTATGTGAACAAGGGGCTGGCGTTCGAACAGCATAACATAAGC
>NC_051392.1:50084778-50089778 GCF_015228065.2 Penaeus monodon
GAAAAAGAAATCAAAAGCAATATGAAGAAAAAAAAGAAAAAAAAAAGAAAGGAAGAATGAAAGAAAGAAAAAAGGAAAGAAAAGGAAAGAAAGAAAGAAGGAAAGAAAGAAAGAAAGAAAGAAAGAAAAATAAAAATAAAAATAAAAATTAAAAATAAAAAAAGAAATAAAAATAAAAATACAAATAAAGAAAAGAAAAAAAACAACAACACAGGTAAAACCGCCCCCTGAGAAAGTGGCGTAATTACCCCATTCCCTTGGCATCAGGTCAGCCACTGAGATGTCTTTATCCCGACGCCGGTGGCCCAGCGTTCCTCAGCCTTCCATAAATTTTCCCGTCGATAAATCACAGTAAAGGTTCGCCATAAATCCGAGGAAAAGAATATATATTAAGGCGGGGCTATCCTTCATTCAAGGGGGGTCGGGGTGGGGGGTTGGAGAGGGGGTTAGGGAGGGATGGAGGGAAGGAAGGAGGTGGGGAGGGAGGGAAGGAGGGAGGTGGGGAGGGAGGGAGGGAAGGAGGGAGGTGGAGAGGGAGGGAGGAAAGGAGGTGGGGAAGGAGGGAGGGAAGGAGGTGGGGAAGGAGGAATGGAGGGAGGTGGAGAGGGAGGGAATGAGGGAGGTGTGGAGGGAGGTGGGGAGGGAGGGAGGGAAGGAGGTGGGGAGGGAGGGATGGAGGGAGGGGAGAGGGAGGGAGGGAGGGAGGTGGGGAGGGAGGGAGGGAAGGAAGGAGGTGGGGAGGGGGGTTGGAGAGGGGGTTAGGGAGGGAAGGAGGGAGGTGGGGAGGGAGGGAAAAGAGGGAGGTGGGGAGGGGGGGAAAGGGGGGGGCGGGGGGAGGGGGGGGAAAGAGGGAGGGGGGGAGGGGGGGAAAAAGGGGGGAAGGGGGGGGGGGAGGGAAGGAGGGGGGGGGGGAAGGGGAAGGAGGGAGGTGGGGAGGAAGGGAGGGAAGGAGGGAAGTGGGGAGGGAGGGAAGGAGGGAGGTGGGGAGGGAGGGAAGGAGGGAGGGAGGGAGGGAGATAATGGAAGAAGGAAAGAGAGTGAATGAGAGAGGGGAAAAGAGAGGGGAAAAGAGAGAGAGAAAAGAGAGAGGGAGGGGAGAGAGAGGGGGGGAAGAGGAGAAGAGGGGAGGAGAGAGAGAGAGGAGGGGAAGAGAGAGAGAGAGATAAATTGCTAATTTAAACCTTTTTATTACAAATCCCCCGCCTTTTAAACATCGTTAGTATTCCGAAAAAAATATAATAAGGGAACATGAGGAAACCCCGGGAAAACGAAAAAAAAAAGGGACAATAAAATGAAAACCCATAACGTTTTTCATTTTTTATCCCAATTATCATAGTCACAACCTACCTTTTAAAAAAACGACATAAATCACGATCTTTCTCACCTCCTTTCATCCTCTTTTCCCCTCTTTCCTCTTAATTCGCAGATTTAAAATTACTTTGCGGATGGGGGTGGGGGGGTGGGGGGGGGGTTTAAGGGGGGGGGGGAATGGAAGAAAAAAGCAAAATAATTACAAATTTTTATTTCATAATTTTTTAAAAAGCGCCCGGGGGAAATTTAAATGCAAATTTCCCTTTTAAAAATTTCCTTTTTTTAATTTTATTTTTTTTTTATTAAAATAAAATAAAAAAATTTATATATTCTTTTATTTTCGTTAAATGTTTGTATGAGCGCGCGCGACAAAACACACCACACAACACACACACCCCACACACACACACACACCCCCAACACACAAAACCACACACACACAACACAAAAAAACCCCCACACACAATCAAAAATATAATTAATATTTTATATATATATAAATATATATATTATAAATATAATATTATAAATTAAAATATTTATATATATATATATATATAATTATATATATATATATATATATATATAAATATATGATATATAAATATATATATATATATATATAAAATATTATATATTAATATATAAAAATTTTATACATATAAATATTTTATATTTTATTTTATATATTATATTTTATATATTTTATATATATAATTTTATATATATATATAGATATAGTATAGATAGATAGTGTAGATAAGTAGATTGGGTAGATAGATAGATAGATGATACATACATCCTACTACATACATACATACATACATACAACATACGTACATCATACTAATATAATTTTCAACATGCAAAATATTATAAAATAAAATATATATATATATATAATATTAATATATATATATGTATATATATAATATAAAATAAAATTTTAAAATATATATATATATATTTTATATATTATAGTACATAGATGTAGATGATGATAGATAGATAGTAGATAGATAGATGAAAGATAGATAGATAGATAGAAATAGATACATTTCAAATACATACATACTACATACATACTACATGCAAATTAAAAAAATTTAAAAAAATACATACCTACATACATCTCCCTACTACATAATACATACATACCCTATACATAATCCCTATATATATATTAAGTATATATTATTATATATATATATATATATATATAAAATATATGTGGTGTGGGTGTTGTGTGTGTGTGTGGGGTGGTGTGTGGTGTGTTTTGTGTGTGTGTGTGTGTGGGGTGTGTATACATATATGTGTACAAACATACACACACACAAACACACCACACACACACACCCCAACACCCACACCCCCACACCACCCAAAACACCCCCCACACACACAAAACCCCACAAAAATATAAGAAAATATATATATTATATATTATTTTATATATTTATGGGTTTTTATTATTTATTTTTATATATATATATATATATAAAATATAATATATTTCTTTAAAATTATATATATATATTTTACAAAAATATATTTAATATATATATATATATATATATATATATTTTATATATATTTTAATATACATATATATGTATATTGATTTAAAGTGTTTAAAATATTATATACATATATACATTAAAATACAATAAAGTAGAACACACCACACACACACACACACCCCCACACAAACACACACACAACAACCCCCCCACCCCAACAACCCCAAACCCCACACAAAACACCCCACACACACACACACACACACAGAGACATGTACATGGGTTTATTTTTCGTTTTTACATGCAAAAATCAAAAGGAATCGCAGCATTCTTTAATAAAAAAGGGGGTTTATGTGTCATGAATTTTGGGTTTTCTTTGCATAATACGTATAACGTGCCTGCATCCGGGGTGTCCCACATGGTGCCCACTGTCCCGTAAAGCAATTTTCGCGCGTGTGCATGAAAAATGAATTTGAAAGGTGGCTGGCGAAGGGGGGGGCGGGGCCCAGATTTTAAAAAGGGGATAGTGGGCGGGCCGAGAAAAAGAGGGGGGGGCCAATATCCCTCTTTTTCCCAAATGGCCATTTTTCCCTTTCCCAAATTTTCCCCCCGGTCCCCTTTTGCCATTTTTTATCTTTTTAATTTTTTATTTTTTTAAAATCTATTTTTGCTCCGTTTTTCTTTTCTTTTCGAAGTTTTGGATTAAATTAGGCCATTTTTTATTAACTCATTTATTTACTGTTTTATAGGCTTGCACTGGCATTGGGAGAATTAAATAATTGAATCAATATTTTTATTATTGTATACTTTTGAAATATTTACTTTATAACTGCATTTGTTTACACTCAAATAGATTCACACACACACACACACACACACACACACACACACACACACACACACACACACACACACACACACAATACAACACACAACACGCAACACGCAACACACAACACACAACACACTACACACACACACACACACACACACACACACACACACACACACACACACACACACACACACACACACAAAACACACACTCATGCAACCTAAGATGGCACAAGAACGCGACCAATATATAGATGACCCAAAGACGGAAACATGTATGCAAGAACAGTATCCTGCATCTTGTTAAAACTTTGCAATATCACACTTTTCATAACTCAGCATAGATCGATCAGCAACAGGAATTCTAGATATGAATATTAACCACTTTTTTTCTCTCTCTCCCGTCTTCGTTCCCGTTACAAATAGGGGATAACAGACTGAGGAATATCTTGAGAAATAACTAGCATTATTATTTTTTTGCTTCTTAAAGACAAGGATAAGGTATAAGGAGTTAGTCGAGGAAGAGCAGGATAGATATGCGAAAGAGTTGGCAATAAGGAAAATAATCTTCTTTCTGGAGTTTATTGGGACCGATTTTCGAGCTGATGGCAAAATATAACAAGGTACTTATGTAGTTGATGAAGTCATTATGCAACCAGGGAAGGAGCGGTGGTATACAATTATATAAGAGTGTAATGACAACGCAGAGTGAAATTGGTAGAACGTATCCGTGAATGAATCATAAGGTAAAAAAAAAAAGTATTCAATAAAGAGAATTCGATACCATTAATCAAGGGAGGAAGGGAATTGAATACGTTAACTTCAAAGGACGATCGAGGGATGCTAGATGTATTTAAAAACTGCAGATGCAAATGATCTTAGGGGTTGCAATGTCGGGTGCTGTGACCCGGAAGATATCAGATTGACACTGTAATCATGGCCTGACGAAGATCAACTAATATTAAATCGAATATATATCGAGGCGTTTCATGAGAGGAATAAGAATAATGATGATAATTTTAGCGAAAGAAGAGAGAAGAGAGACCGTAATTGCGTGTTTTTTTTCTTCTTCTTTTTTCCACTCATAGACAGTGAAATATAGCATCTCTGTTAAGCTGGTTTCTGCACATGTAATTTGAGTTGTTGACAAGGAGTGAGTCCTCTGTGTTTTTGTTTTTGCTTTCTTTTTTTAGTTATCGTAACTTCAGGAGAAAGTGTTTTTAGTGTAGATTCTACAGCATCATACACAACACAAGTTGAGAAGAAGTAATTCAAGAAACAGAATGAACCATGATTGAAAACGAAAGTAAGAAGAACAACAACAATAATAGTAAT
>NC_051392.1:50097278-50102278 GCF_015228065.2 Penaeus monodon
TATATATATATATATATATATATATATATATATATATATATATATATATATATATATATATATATATATATATATATATATATATATATATAGAGAGAGAGAGAGAGAGAGAGAGACAGGCAAGAAAATAGAGAGATAGACAGGCAAGCAGATAGCTGGATAATTAAATAGGCAGACAGACTGTTAGACACACAGGGAGGCAGATAGATAGATAGACAGAGAGACAAGCAGACAGACAGACAGACAGACATGCAGATAGACAGACAGACAGACAGACAGACAGATAGATAGACAGAGAGACAGACAGACAGAGAGATAGACAGACAGGCAGATACACAGACAGACAGGCAGACAGATAGATAGACAGACAAGCAGATAGACAGACAGACAGGCAGACAGATAGTGCTGCACTGGGGCGATTCCCGTGACACTGATTCCTGGGGCGCGGAGGCCGGAGACAGAGTAGGTTACGTACCCTAAGTATCACCCTCTACCCCCTCTACCCCCTCTACCCGATCCCCTCCCCCTCCTCCTTCCCCTCTTCCTTTCCCCTCTTCCCCTTCTCTACCATCCTCCCCCTTTTTTGGGGTTCTCATTAGCTCTCTTCTCTGTCTCTGTCTCTCTTTCTTTCTCTTTCTGTCTCTCTCTCTCTCTCTCTCTCTCTCTCTCTCTCTCTCTCTCTCTCTCTCTCTCTCTCTCTCTCTCTCTCTCTCTCTCTTCTATTTCATTCCCCTTCCTTTTCTCGATCTTATTTTCCTTCATCTTCCCCTCGAACCCTCTGTCCTGATTTTACTATTCCCCCTTTATCTCCTTTTCCTCATGCCTTCTTGGCTCTTTCCTCTCTTTCCCTTTCCTCTTTCTTCTTTTCTCTTCCCTCTTCTTGCTTTTTCTCTTCTGTTCCTCTCTTTCCCCTTTTCTCTTCCCCATTTTCCTTCCTTCTTCCAGGTTCTCCGTTACTTTCTCTCCCCTTCCTCTTCTCTTTTCTCTTCTCCCTTCTTTTCTTCCTCCTTTCCATTCCCTTTCCCTTTCCCCTTCCTCCTCATCCTTTCTCCCATCTTCACCCTCCCTCCCTTCCCCCTTCCCCTTCCCCTATCCCCCTCATCCTCCCTCCCTTCCCCCTCATCCTCCCTCCCTCCCCCCTCATCCTCCCTCCCTCCCCCCTCATCCTCCCTCCCGTCTCCCTCATCCTCCCTCCCTTCCCCCTCTCCCCCCTTCCCCCTCATCCCTCCCCCTCCCCTTCTCCCCTCTCCTCCTCCACGCCGAAAATAAGCGTCCGATTTACTGTTTTGGTGCGAATCTCGACTTGAGCTGAAGAATGATAATCGTAAAAAGATATAAAAAGAGGGGAAAAAAGGGGAGAGGTGAGGGCTTGGGCGTGAAATATGAGGGAGCTGGGATGGAGAGGGAGCTTGAAATAGCGGCTAGAAGGAGAAGGGGAGGGGGGAGAGAATAGGTAAGGGGGTGGAGGGGAAGATGGGAAAGGAGGGGAGAGGGGAGGGAGGGGAAGAGAATGGGTGGGATCAGATGGGGTGGAGGGAGAAAGAGAGGAAGGGGTGGGGGAGAGGGGAAGGGGAGGAGGGGTAGATAGGGAGGGAGGGAGGAAGGAAGGAAGGAAAGGAGGAAGGAAGGGAGGGAGGAGGAGGAGGAGGAGGAAGAGGAGGAGGAGGAGGAGGAGGAAGAGGAGGAGAGAGGGAGGAGGAGGAGAGGAGGAGGGAGGAGGGAGGAGGAGGAGGAGGAGGAGGGGGAGGAGGAGGGAGGAGGGAGGAGGAGGAGGGAGGAGGAGGAGGAGGGAGGAGGAGGGAGGAGGAGGAGGAGGAGGAGGAGGAGGAAGAGGGAGGAGGAGGAGGGAGGAAGAGGGAGGAGGAAGGAGGAAGAGGAGAAGGAGGAGGAAGAGGAGGAGAAGGAGGAGGAGGAGGAGGGAGGAGGAGGGAGGAGGAGGGAGGAGGAGGAGGAGGAGGAGGAGGAGGAGGAGGGAGGAGGAGGAGGAGGAGGAGGGAGGAGGAGGAGGGAGGAGGAGGAGGGAGGAGGAGGAGGAGGAGGAGGAAGGGGGAGGAGGAGGGAGGAGGAGGAGGAGGAGGAGGAGAGGGAGGAGGAGGAGGGGGAGGAGGAGGAGGAGGAGGAGGAGGAGGAAGAGGGAGGAGGAGGAAGGGGGAGAACGTTATAGGAAAGAAATGGATGTAGAAAATACGACAATGGCCTGCGGACGTGTTTCAAGGAGAGGGAAGCCATTTGAGTCGACGAATTGAAGTGGCGGAGAAGGAGGGAAGGAGAGAAAGAAGGAAGCTGGAGGAAAGGGGAGGAGGAGAGAAAAGGGGAAGAGGGGAGAAGGGGAGGAAGGAGAGAAAGAAGGAAGCTGGAGGAAAGGGGAGGAGGAGAGAAAAGGGGAAGAGGGGAGAAGGAAGGAAGGAGAGAAAGAAGGAAGCAGGAGGAAGGAGGGAAGGAGAGGAAGGGGGAGGAGGGAGAAAAGGGGGGAAGGAGAGAAAGAGGGAGGGGGTAAGATAGGGAAAAGGGGAGAAAGAAAAGGCAGAAAGAGTGGGAGAGGAAGAGTGAGGAAAGGGAAAAGGGAGAAAAAGGGAGTAAAGGGGAAAAAAAGAGAAAAAGAAAAAGGAAAGGGGTGGAAGAGAAAAGAGGAGGAATGGGGAAAAAGAGAGAAAGAAAAAGAAGAGGGAGTGGGAGAGGGAAGTAAAGAAAGAGAAGGAGAGGGAAAGGAAGAGAGAGAGAGTGAAACAGGGTGAGAGACAGAGAAAGGGAGAACAGAAAGATTTAGATGAGATAGAGAGATAGAGAGAGGAAGGAGCAGTGGGAGAGGGAGAGGGCGGAGAGGGAATGGAAGAGAGGAAAAGGCGGAGGAAGAAGGAAAAGGAGAAGAAAGAGTGGAAGAGGGAGAAAGAGCGAAGAGGGGAAAAGATGGAGAGGGACAAAGAGAGGGAAAGGAAATGGAGAGGGAGAGAGGGCGGTAGAGGTACAGAGAGAGGGAAAAGGAAGAGGGAAAAGGAGTGGGAGAATAAAAAGGACACAAAGGTGAAAAAGAAGGGAAGGGAGAAAGAGAGGAAGAAGGAAATGAAGAGGAGAAATAGAGAAGAGGGAAGAAGATGAAGAGAGAGAGAGAGGGGGGGGGAGGAAAGAAAGAGGGAAAAAAATAAAATAGAAAGGAAAAAGGAGTGAGAGAAATACCAAGACAAAAGAGAAACGAAGAGAAGAGAAGGCAAAAAGGACAAACATATAAACGAAAGGAAAGAAAAGTCCAGAAATAAAAGGATACATCCCGAGGAAAACTGAATCGCAGCTCCCTGCACTTAGTTGCGAAACAGGGGTTGTCCACCGTAGAGTTACTGTCAGCAGGAGGGGCAACGGTAGAAGTTGTCAGCTGTTCCCGCCTGTGCCTTCCCGGATCGAGGCGGAAGAGGAAGGGGAGAGGAAAGAGAAAGAGAGGAGAAAGAGGGGTTAAAGGGAAGGGGAAGAAGCGTAAGAAAAGAGGGGGAAAGGAAAGAGGAAAAGAGGAGAAAGAGGGGTTAAAGGGAAGGGGAAGAAGCGTAAGAAAAGAGGGGGAAAGGAAAGAGGGATAGAGGAGAAAGAGAGGTTAAAGGGAAGGGGAAGAAAAGGAAAGGGGGTAAAGAGAAGGGGAATAAAGGGGATGAAGGGAAGGGCGGGAGGAGGAGAAAGAGGGATAAAGGGCAGTGAAATGGAGGAGAAAGAGGGGATAAAGAAAGGGGGAAAGGAAGAAGAAGCGTAAGAAAAGAGTGGGAAAGGAAAGAGGGATAGAGGAGAAAGAGGGGATGAAAGGAAGGAAAGGAAGAGAGGAAAAAGAGGAAGTAAAAGGGGAGAAAGGGGGATAAAGGTGAGGAAGGGAAGAGAGGAAAAAAAGGAGATAAAAGGAAGGGGAGAGAAGGAAAGGGGACAGGTTGGGAGGGAAGAGAGGAAGAGAGAACCAAAAGGAGAGAGGGGATGGGGGATAAAGATGTGGCAAAGAAGGAGAGAGGGAGAGAAAGAGGGAATTGGGAGGGAAACGAAGAAAATAAAGAGTGAGGGGAGAGGGAGGAGAGTGAGAAGGGGGGGGGGATAATGGAAAAAGGGAGAGAAGCCAGATGGAACGGAAAGGAAAAAGGGAACAGAAGAGAAAGATAAAAGGAAAATGAAAATGGACGAAAAGGAAGAAAAAGTAAGACGGGAAGCTAATGGAGCAAGAGGGGGGGAGGAGGGGGGAGGAGGGGGAGGGGAAAGCAAGGAGGAAGGGAAGGGAACGATAAAGCAATGAAGAAGCGATAGACATGAAAGCTTAAGATTGAGAAAGAGGAAGTAAGGAGAAAACGAAGGAAATAAGTAAAAATGATGATAGAGGGGAAAGACGTACGGAGGGGGAAAGGAAAGAGGAAGAAAAGGGAAAGATAAAGAGGAGAGAGAGAGAGAGAGAGAGAGAGAGAGAGAGAGAGAGAGAGAGAGAGAGAGAGAGAGAGAGAGAGAGAGAGAAAGGAGAGAGCGAGAGAGAGAGAGAGAGAGAGAAAGGGGAAAGAGAGAGAGAGAGAGAGAGAGAGAGAGAAGAGAGAAAAGAGAGAGAGAAAGAAGAGAGGGAAAAAGGGGAGCGAGAGGAGAGGAGGATGAGAGGAAGGGGAGAGAGAGAGGAGAGAGAGAAGAGAGGAGAGGAAGGGGAAAAGAGAGAAGAAGAAGGGGGAAAAAATGAGCGAGAGAAGGGTTTGCGAGGGGGAGCGGGAAGGGGAAGAACGAACGCAGACAGTGAAAAATGACCTTAGTTGCATGTTTTTGAAGAAAAATATGATCCCGCTGAAGAAATACCTCGCCAAAAAACAGAAAGGGTTTAATAATAATTGCTATTTCAAAAGGAAAAAAGGGGAAATTTACTTTACGTTCTTTATCAAGGACACGATTGGAAGCTTGGAGTGGAGTTAAGAAGTAAAGGAAATGTTAATGCAAAGTAATGTATTCGTGAAAAAGAATAACGACCATAGAATAATAATCGCGATACTATGTGACACAAAATAATA
>NC_051392.1:50107278-50112278 GCF_015228065.2 Penaeus monodon
TCTTTCTCTCTCTCTCGCTGTCTCTCTCTGGAGAAAAAAAAAGAGAAAAAAGGGTGGAAAATTAAAGAAAAAAAAAGAAAAAAAAATAAACAGAAAAAAGAAAAAGAAAAAAAAAAGGGAATAGAAACGCCTAAAAGAAACAACAACGCCCAACGCCCGAGAGAGCGAAGCACCTCCTTTCCGCACGTAACAACAACAACGTAACAGCGTCGTCTTTAAGTATTTGCGAATCGCGGAATGACAATTCGCAATGGCCGTGAGTGGTGCGTTCCCCTAAGAGACCCATGAAACCTAATGTTCCACTCACGGCGGCGCGGCACGGCTGGCGAAAGTCCCGTTCGTGGATTTGTGCGGATTCGCGATTCACGAACGCGGGCGGATGGCTCGTTTTTTTCGTGTTTTTTTTTTTTTTTTTAAAGATTTTTGTTCTTTTTCTGGTTTCTGTTTTGGATTATTATTTTTTTCATTTCGTTTTTTTTTCTTCCGTTTTCTTCATTATGAGATGGTTATCACCAGAGCCTTCTAGAGATCATTAATCTATTTTTTTTTTTATATTAATCATTTCTTTAATATTATCATTGCTCGCGTTTCTATTCTTTATCTTTGTATATATATTTTTTTCTTTTAAATTTGCAAGATATTCCCGGCATGAAAACGTAAACAGGCTGTTGGTGTTTTGTGCCTTATTTATTGGCATATTATTTTCCGGCGTTGCAGGGGCGGGTGGGGGGGAGGGGGAGGAGGGAAAGAAAGAAGGGAAGAGGAGGAATGAAGGGAGGAGGAGGGAAGGAGGAGGGAAGGGAGGGAGGGGGTGAAGGGAAGGCGAGGGGAAGGGAGGGAGAGAAGGAAGAGAGGGAGGAGGAAGGGAAAAGGGAGGGAGTAAGGATGGTGGTGGGGGAGAGAAAGTAGGTGTTTGGGAGGGGGAGGGGAAGTGAAGGGGGGGAGTGATGGAGGAGGGAAGGAGGGAGGAAACAGGGTGGTGGTGGTGGGTGTTGGGGGAGGGAGGGGTAAATATCAGGAGGGAGGGGAAGTGGGAAGAGGGGGAGATGGATGAGAGAAGGTCTGGGGGAGAGGGGGAAAGGAGAGGGGGAGGGGGAGAATGAAAACTGCGGTGAGAAAGACGAAGGGAGGAAGATGGAGAGAAAGGGGGAAGGGGGAGTGGAGGGGAGAAGGAGTGATAATGAGCATTTAGGAGGGGAAATGAGAGGGTGTGTGGAGGAGGATAGAAAGGGTAGTTGATGATTGAGAAGAAGAAGAAGAAGAAGAAGAAGAAGAAGAAGAGGAGGAAGAGGAGGAGGTGGAAGAGGAGGAGGAGGAGGAAGAGGAGGAGGAGGAGGAGGAGGAGGAGGAGGAGGAGGAGGAGGAGGAGGAAGAGGGGGGGAGGAGAATGGGAAGAGGAAAAGGAGGAAGAGGAAGGGAAAGACGAGAATAGGAAGAGGGAAGAGAGGGGAGATACAGAGAGAAAGAGAAAAAGAAAGAGTAAGAGACAGAGACAGAGAGAAAGAGAGACAGAGAGAGAGAGACAGAGACAGAGAGAGAGAGAGAGAGAGAGAGAGAGAGAGAGAGAGAGAGAGAGAGAGAGAGAGAGAGAGAGAGAGAGAAGAGAGAGAGAGAGAGAGAGAGAGAGAGAGAGAGAGAGAGAGAGAGAGAAAGAGAAAGAGAGAGAGATAGAATACAAGTCAATCCAACCGCAAAGACAAGTACTCCACACAACACAGAGAAAAAGGCATCGCCACTAAAGCTCTTTCGCGAATGGCAAATCGAACGTAGTCAGGCAATAAAAAAAGACGGGTTTAGTACTGTAATAACTATGAATACTTGAGTGTACTAATCGATATTGGGGTGTACTTAACATGGGCATTTTACGTTGAGTGTTTTTAAGTTGTATCGTACAAGGAGATGGATAGATAGATGGATAGATATATTGATAGATTGATAGACAGATGGATAAATAGATTGATAGACTGATGGATAGACTGATAGATAGACTGATAGATAGATGGGTGGATAGATGGATGGACATATAAACATATAAATAGATGGTTGAATAGACGGACGGACCGACTAATCGACAGACAGATAGATAGACAAGCAGACAGATAGACAGAAACACACACACATGCATAGATAGATGAATAGATAAGTAAACAGTTAGAGAGATAGATAAATAGATAAAGAATAATGGAAAGCGAGAGACCATGTGCTATATGATTTAGAATAAGGGTAAAGAGTGGGGTGGGGTGGGGGGGGGAGGTAGTTAGGTGCATTATTTATTATAGTATCTTGTAATATCAACATTGATTATTTGGTCTCCAGCGCAAAAAAGAAGGAAAAAAAAAAACAAGAAGAAAGATGGAAAGAAGGGAAGCTACGTCACACACACACACACACACACACACACACACATATATATATATATATATATATATATATATATATATATATATATATATATATATATATATATATATATATATATATATAAATATATATATATATATATATATATTATATATATATATATATATATATATATATATAATATATATATATATATATATATATATGGCCAAGGTGGCCGAATGGTTAGAGCGTCGGACTCAAGACTGTCACGACGGCAATCTGAATTCGAGGGTTCGAGTCACCGACCGCCGCGTTGTTTCCTTGGGCAAGGAACTTCACCTTGATTGCCTACCTAGCCACTGGGTGGCCAAGCCAGCCCAAGTCAAGTGCTGGTCCCAAGCCCGGATAAATAGAGAGAATGATTACCTAAAAGGTACCACCGGCACTCTGTGACCACGGCGGCTCAGACATGAACCTACCGTTAAAAGAAGAAGATATATATATATATAGATATATAATATATATATATATAGATATATATATATATATATATATATATATATATATATATACATATATATATACATATATATATACATATATATATACATATATATATACATATATAATATTATATATATATATATATATATATATATATATATATATATATATATATATATATATATATATATAAACTGCCAAAAAAACTCAAACAACCAACGCTAACACAAAAACTTGAACTAGTATACAGTCAGACTACGACAGCAGTAGAGATAGATAGATAGATAGATAGATAGATAGATAGATAGATAGATAGATAGACAGATAGACATAGATAGACAGACAGACAGATAGAGAAAGAGAAAGAGAGAGAGAGGAGAGAGAGAGAGAGAGAGAGAGAGAGAGAGAGAGAGAGAGAGAGAGAGAGAGAGAGAGAGAGAGAGAGAGAGAGAGAGAGAAAGAGAAAGAAAGAAAAGAAAAAAGAGAGAAAGAGAAAGAAAAAGGAGAGAGAAAGAGAAAGACAAAGAGAGAGAGAGAAAAAAAAAAGAAACACACACACACACCCACATACAAAACTAACTAAAACAAACACGCAAAACCAAACCAAACAAACACCAACAACAACAAAGCGACAATGACCGTGCACAGGCGCCAAAGAACCTGACATTGCTAGCGGTCCATCGACTCGACGATAATGCAGCTAGACCATACTAATTCGTGTTTTTTTTTTTTTTTTTTTTTTTGAATGGGGAGTAACATGGGCTTTTGCTTTCGAGGATGGAGGGGGGGGGAGGGTGGATATAGTGGGGATGGGGAGAGGGGGAAGGGAGAGGGAGAAAAGAGGGGAAGGGGAGGAGAGGAGGTGAGAGGAGGGAGGGGTGATAAGAGAGGGTGCGAGGGTGAGAGAGGAGAGGGATGTGGAGTAATGAGAGGGAGAAGGATGAGAGGGAGGGATGAGAGAGAGAGAGAGAGAGAGAGAGAGAGAGAGAGAGAGAGAGAGAGAGAGAGAGAGAGAGAGAGAGGAGAAAGAGAGAGAAGAAGGAGAAAGAAATATAGAGAGGGGAGAGGAGGAGTGAAGGGGAGTGAGTAGGGAGAGGAGAGAGAGCGAGAGTGTGTGAGCGGAGAGGCTTGAAAAAAGTGGGAGAAAGAGGAAGAAGCAGTAGAGGAGAATGAGATAGAAGTAAGGGAGGAGGGAGGAAGAGAGAAGGCGAGAGGAGAGAGGCGAGAGGTGAGGTGGGAGAAGATAAAAGAGGGGAGAGGGGTGTAAAGACGGAGAAAAGCGGAGAGAGTGGGAGAAAAGAAGAGAAAGGGATAGAAGGAAAGAGAGTAGATGGAAGAGCGAGAGATAGATAGATAGATGTATAGATAGATAGATAGAGAGAGAGAGCGAGAGTGAGAGCGAGAGAGAGAGAGAGAGAGAGAGAGAGAGAGAGAGAGAGAGAGAGAGAGAGAGAGAGAGAGAGAGAGAGAGAGAGAGAGAGAGAGAGAGAGAGAGAGAGAGAGAGATAAATAGATAGATAAATAGATAGATAGATAGATAGATAGATAGATAGATAGAGAGACTGTGAGAGAGAGAGAGAGAGTATATATGTATATATATATATATATATATATATATATATATATATATATATATATATATATATATATATATATATATATGTATATATATACACACATGTATATGTATATATATGTATATGTATATATGTGTATATATATATATATATATATATATATATATATATATATATATATATAATATAGATAGATAGATAGATAGATAGATAGATAGATAGATAGATAGATAGATAGATAGATAGATAAAGAGATAAAGAGATGGACACAGACACAAACATAAACAGATAGATATAGATAGATAGAGAAAGAAAGTAAGAGAAAAACCGAGAAACCAGCGAATGAGACGCGAACGTTCCTGAAAAAAACGTTTCGTGTCGCTGGCCCATCGACTCCACCGCCGCCCCTCGCTCGATGACGCTCGGAACATAACGTCACATATGGTACCCTTTATTTCGTGTTTTAAAATTTATACACACACACACACGCACACACACATTGTATATATATATATATATATATATATATATATATATATATATATATATATATATATATATGTATATATACATATA
>NC_051392.1:50134778-50144778 GCF_015228065.2 Penaeus monodon
ATAATGATAATAATAATAATAATAATAATAATAATAATAGTAATAACAATAATAATAATTATATTAATAATAATGATAATGGCAATAATAATTTCAAAATAATTATGTAATAGCCATAATAACGATGATAATGATAACAATAATGATAAAATAAAATAAGATAATGATACTAATAGTAATAATGATAATTAGAAATATGTAATATTAATCGAATAATAACAGTAATAATAATAATAGTAATAATAATAATAATAATAATAATAATGATAATGACGATGATGATGACGATGATGATGATGATGATGATAATAATAATAACAACAATAATAACATTAACAAAACCAACAGAAACAACAACAGTAATGATAATAATGATAATAACAACAATCATATTAACGCTAATAACACGATAATAGAAAAACACCAAAACCAGAAAGACTTGAGGCTTAAAAGAGATCATTGAAGGGGGGGGGGGGGGGGTAACGGGGAGGTCTTCGAGGTCAGTTAAGGTCAAGATTAAGGGTTTAACTGAGGGATTAAGAGTGACGGTCAAGTTTAATGGGAGGGATGGAGGGAGGCAATTTATGGGGTGGGAGAGGGAGGGAAGGGTGGGAGGGAGAGGGAAGGGTGAGAGGGAGGGAGGGAGGGAGGGAGGGGGAAGGGTGAGAGGGAGGGAGGGAGGGAAGGGTGAGGGGATGGGGATGGAAGGAGGGAGGGGGTGGAGGGAGGGAGGGAAGGGTGGGAGGGAGGGTGGGGGAGATAGGGAGGAAGGGAGGGACGGAGGGAGGAAGGGAGGGTGAGAGGAAGGGAAGGAGAGAAGGAGGGAGGAAGGGAGTGAGTGAGAAGGAGGGGTGGAAGATGACGAGGGAGCGAGGGTGATGGATAGAGGAGGGGAAGAGGGGAGAAAAGAGAGGGGGTGAAGGAGAAGAGGGAGAGAGGGGATATGAGGGGAGAGAGGGATGTGAAGGTGGAAAGGGGAAAGGGGAAGTTTGTGGTGGTGGAGGAAAAGGGGGAGGCGGAGGGGTAGATGAGAGAGATGAGGATAGCGAAGTGGAAGGGAGAGGGGGAGTGGGATATGATGTGGGAAATGAATTTATGAAGTGGGGGAGGAGGAGGAGGAGGAGGAGGAGAGGAGGAGGAGGAGGAGGAGGAGGAGCAGAGGAGGAGGAGGAGGAGGAGGAGTGAGGAGGAGGAGGAGGAAGGAAGAAGAAGAGAACAGCGAGGAGAAAGAGGAGGAGGAGGAGGGGAGGAGGGAGGAGGAGGAGGAGGAGGAGAGGCAGGAGAGGAGGAGGAGGAGGAGGGAGGGGGAGGAGGAGGAGGAGGAGGAAAGAAGAGGAGGGAGGAGGTGCTGGAAAGGAAGAAGAAATAAGAAAAAAAAGAAGAAAAAGAAGAAGAAGAAGAAGAAAAACGAAAAATCAAAAGAAAAAAAAGGTAAGAATAAAAGAAGAAAAATGATAATAGGAGGTTGAAAATAAAAATGAACAGAGGGTGCGAGAGATCAAGATAAAAAAAAGGAAATGACAAGCAACAAGGAGAGATCGAAAGAAAGAGACATAAGAGAAAATGGCCGATTAAGAAAGCAAGTGGGAAGAAGAAAGAAAATAAAAGAGAAAAGAACACAAGAATAACCAAAGAGAGTAAACAGAACAGTAAGCAAAAGGAAATAAGAACAACAGCCGAAATGAAGGAGAGAAAGAAAGAGGAAAGGAAAATAGAAAATAAAAACAAAGAAGAAGAAAAAAGAAGAGAAAATTGAAAGAAAGAAACACCAAACGAGAGAGAAAGAACGGGAAGAGAGACCGACGAATAAAAGCCAAATACAGGGAGCAAGAAAGAAGAAAGAAGAAACACGACTCACGAAAGAGAAAAGGAAAATAGATGATAAAATAGAGGAAAAAGGAAGAAAAAGAATTTAGAGGAGAATAAAAATCGGAATGAAAGTGAAAATAAGGATGAAAATGGACTTGAAAATGAGGAAGAAAGCGGATGAGGAAGAAGGAAAAAAGAGAAGGAAAAGAGATAAAGTGATAAAAATGAGGAAAAAGGAAGAAAGGAAACTAAGAGGGGAATAAAAATCGAAACGAAAATGAAAATAAGGATGTGAAGGGAGCGAAATGGGAATAAGAAAGAAAGTGAATGAGGAAGAGGGAAAAAAGAGAAGGAGAAAGAGAAAATGATAAAATGGAGGAAAGGGGATAGAAAGAAATTTAGAGAGAAAGGAAAATTAGAATGAAAGTGAAAATAAGGATGAAATAGGAGTGAAAATGAGGAAGAGAGTAGACATGCGAATGAGGAAGAGGAAAACACAGAAGTAAAAAGAGAAACTGAAACTGACAAAAAGGAGGAAGTGGGTAAAACAAAGAAAATGAAAATAAGGACGAGGAAGAGAGTGAAAATGAGGAAGAGAATGGGAATAAGGAAGAGAGTGGATATGGGAATGAGGAGGACAATGAAAATAGGAAATGAGATTAAGAAATGGAATGAAAATGAGTAAGAGATTGGGAATGGAAAGAGAGAGAGAGAGAGGAGAGTGGAAGGAGACTTGATTCTGAGGGACTTTGAGAGCGAGATTTTTTTTGAGTTTTTTTGTTGAATGATGGGAGTTTTCTTTTTTTTTTTTTTTTTTTTTTTTTTTTTTTCTTGAGATTTTTGTTATTTTTTTTTGAGAGGAGAGAGTTTTTTTTTGTTTTTTTCTTTGTTTTGATTTGAGGTGGAGAGAGGAGAGGAGGAGAGAGAGGATGGGAAGATGATGATTTGTAGATTTACGATGAGGTTGATTTGAGAGTCGATGAGAAGAGGGAGCGGGAGGGAAAGAGAGGAGAGAGAGAGAGGAGAGAGAGAGAGCGAGAGAGAGGAGAATGGATGAGAGAGAGAGAAGAGAGAGAGAAGAGCGAGCGAGGGAGAGAGAGAGAGGAGAGAGAGACGAGAGGAGAGACGAGATAGAGACGAGAGAGAGGGAGAGAGGAGAGGAGCAGAGAGGAGAGATGAGAAGGATGAGGAGGGAGAGGGAGATGGAGAGAGTGGTAGAGAGAGGGAGAGAGGAGGAGAAGAGGAGAGGAGAGAGGAGAGAGGAGATGAGAGAGAGGGAAGAGAGAGAGAGGAGTGAGAGAGCGGAGAGAGGAGAGAGAGAGAGAGAGAGAAGGAAGGGAGGAGAGGACGAGAGAGAGATAGAGAGAGAGTGGGGCTAGAAGCAGGAGAGAGAGAGAGAGGAAGAGAGAGGAGGAGGAGGAGAGAGAGGAGGAGAGATAGAGGAATGAGAGAGGACCGAGGAGAAGAGAGAACGAGAGATACGAGCAGAGGAGGAGGAGAGCGAGAGAGGAAGAGGAAAGTCGGAGAGAGTTGAGGTAAGAGAGAGGATGTAGAAGAGAGAGGAGGAGAGAGCGAGAGAGGGGACGGAGAGGAGAGAGAGGAGGAGAGGAGGAGAGACGAGAGAGGAAGAGTGAGAGAGACGCGGGAGAGGAGAGGAGCGAGAGAGATGAGAGAGATGAGGGGAGAGGGAGAGAGAGAAGAGAGAGCAGACGGAGAGAGAGAGAGAGAGAGAGAAGAGGATGAGGAGAGAAAGAGACAGAGACCGAGAGAGAGGAGAGAGCAGGCAGGGTGACGACGGAGTCGATGAAGAGACGAGGAGAGGGAGAGGATGGAGGGAGAGTGAGAGGGAGACGAGAGAGACGAAGAGAGAAGACACGGAGAGAGAGAGAGGATTGAGGTGGGAGGAAGAGAGGAGAGAGAGAGAGGTTGAGAGAGATGAGACTTATGAACAAGAAATTGAGATGAGATGACAGACCGGAGGTGGGAGGGAGAGAGAGAGAGAGAGAGAGGAGAGATCGAGAGAAGGAGACGGAGAAGAGAGGAGAGAGAGAGATGTAGAGAGAGAGAAGAAGAGAAGAGGATTTCGAGAGAGAGAGAGGCCACCCAGAGATGGAGACGAGGAGAGAGAGAAGAGAGAGAGGATGCGAGAGAGAGAGGAGAGAGAAGAGAGAGAGAGAGAGGAGAGAGAAGAGGAGAGAGAGAGATGAGGAGATGAAGAGGAGAGAGAGAGAGGAGAGAGCGCGAGGAGAGAGAGAGGAGAGAGGAGAGAGAGAGGAGAGAGAGAGAGGAGGAGAGAGAGAGAGAGAGGAGAGAGAGAGAGGACGATGAGAGAGAAGAAAAGAGTCTCGAGAGAGAGAGGGAGAGAGAGGAGGGAGACGTGACGAGAGAGAGAGATGAGAGCGAACGGATGAGAGTGAGAGGATGGAGGAGAGAGAGGGACGAGAGTGAGAGGAGAGAGCAGAGATGAGAGAAAGAGACGGACTGGAGAGAGGAGAGAGGAGAAACGAATGTGCGAAAGAGAAGGGACGCCGAGAGAGAGGAGAATGAGAGAGGAGAGAGAGAAGAGGCCGGAAGAGAGAGAATAAGAGGAGAGAGAGAGAGAGAGAGAGCGAGGAGAGAGAGAAGACAGGAGGAGGGATGTGAGAGAGAGAGAGGAGCAGAGGAGGGAGAGAGATGGGAAAGAGGGAAGAGAAAAGAAGGAGAGATGGGAATGAGAGAGAGAGAAGAGAGGAGAGAGAGAGAGAGAAAGAGAGGAGAGCCGAGAGAGAAGAGAGAGAAGAGCGAGGAGGAGGGGAGAGAGAAAAGAAAGGGAGAAAGACGACGATGGGACGAGAGGGAGGAGGAGAGAGAGGAGAGGAAGATCTAGAGGAGAAGGGACGGAGAGAAGAGGATTGAGAGAGAGAGAGAGATGAGATGACGACGGAGAGAGCAGAGAGAGAGAGAGAGAGAGCACGAGAGAGAGAGAAAGAGAGAGAGAGAGGAGAGAGAGAGAAAGGAGAGAGAGAGAAGAGAGGGAAAGAGAGGAGTGAGAGAGGAAGAGATGAGGGAGAGGTGAGAGGAGAGAGAGGAGAGGAGAGAGAGAGGTCCGAGAGGAGAGATGGAAGAGTGAGAGAGCTGAGAACGGGAGGGGGACGAGCGAGGAGAGAGAGAAAGATGGAATGAGAGGAGATGGAGCACGGACAAGCGAGAATAGAGAGATGGGAGACGAACGAGTGGAGAGAGAGAGAGGGAGAGAGAGGAGGAGAGATGAGAGAGAGAAGAAGTGAGAGATAGGGGGAAGCGAGGACGAGAGAGAGAGAGAGAGAAAGACGAGAGAAGGAGAAGAGGAAGGAGGCGAGAGAGAGAGGAGAGAGAAAGAAGAGAGAGCGAACGAGTGGAGAAGAGAAAGAGAGAGTGAGAGAGAGGACTGAGAGAGAGAGAGAGAGAGGAGATGGAGCTAGAGGAGAAAGAGGGGGGAGAGAGAGAGAGAGAGAGAGTTTTGGAGAGAGAGGGAGAGAGATCGACGAGAGCGAGAGAGGAGAGAGGGAGAGAGAGAGAGGAGACGGAGAGAGAAAGAGGAGAGAGAGAGAGGCGGGAGAGAGAGACGGTGAGAGAGAGGAGAGAGGAGAGAGAGACCCGAGAGAGAGAGGGTAGACGAGAGAGATGAGAGAGAGCGAGAGAGAGGAAATGAGTGGAGAGGAGAAAAGAGATTTTTTGTTTGATTTGTGTGAGAGGAATTGATGAGAGATGAGGATCGGAGGAGAATTTAAAGGAAGAGAGTGAGACTGAGACGACCTTTGAGAGATTAGAGACGATCGGAGAGTGAGAGGAGAGAGAGAGAAAGAGAGAGAGAAAGGAGAGAGAAAAAAGATGAGAGAGAGAAAGAGAGAAATAGAAAAAAGACGAGAAAGTGATGAGAAAGAGGGGAAGAGGAAAGGGAGAGGAGATAATGGACGAGAAAGATGAGGAGTGGACCCTGAGAGAGACATTAGGAGAGAGAGAGAGAGAGAGAAGAGACGGAGAGATGAGAGAGAGAGACGAGAGAATAGAGAGAGAGAGAGAGAGACTTTTGAGAGAGATAGAGAGAGAGAAGGAGAGAGGAGAAGAGGGAGTGCAGAGGGAGAGAGGAAGAGGAGGAGGAGGGAAGACCGAGAGAGAGGAGGAGGAGTTTGAGAGGGAGAGAGAGGAGAGAGAGAGACCGGAGAGAGAGAGAGGAGACGAGGAGGAGGAGGAGGAGAGAGGACGGAGAGAGGGATAGAGGGAGGGGAGGAGGGAGAGAGAAGGGGAGAGAGAGGGTGGGGACGAGGAGAGGAGGGGGGGGGGGAGAGGAGAGAGATGAGAGAGAGTGAGAGAGAGGAGAGAGAGAGAGAGGATGGAGAGGAGAGAGCGGAGAGACGAGGGGAGAGACGACGAGGAGAGAGAGAGAGAGAAAGAGGGAGAGAGAGACGAGATGAGATGAGGGGAGAGAGAGGATGGAGGACGAGAGAGAGGGAAGAGAGTGATGACGAGAGACGGAGAGATGAGAGAGGGAGGGGGAAGGGGGGAGACTGAAGAGGAGATAGATGAGAGACCAGAGGACGAGGAGAGAGAGAAGCGAGATAGAGACGGGAAGAGAGGAAGAGAGTAGTATTGAGAGGAGTAGAGAGAAGGAAAGAGCAGAGATGAGCGACGAAATTGAGAGATATCATGAGAGAAGAGGAGGAGCAGCAGAGATGAGAAGAGAGGAGAGGGAGAGAGGGAGATGAGAGAGGAGGAGAGAGGGGAGTGAGAGAAGAGAGAGAGAGAGGAGGACGGAGAGGGAGAGAAGGGATGAGAGGGTGGAGGAGAGAGGAGAGAGAGAGATATCGGAAGGAGAGAGATATGAGGAAGAGAAGAGAGAAGAGATTTCGAGCCGGGGGAAAGAACTGAAGGAGAGAGAACGAGGAGAGAGAGAAGGGAGAAGGAGACGGAGGGAGAGAGAAGACGAGGAGGCCCCGAGAGAGGAGAGGAGAGAGACGAGAGAGGGGGAGAGAGAGGAGGAGAGAGAGAGAGAGGCCTCGATGAGAGAGAGATATGAGAGAGAGAGAGGAGAAGAGAGCGAGAGAGATGAGAGAGAGAGGATGAGAGAGGAGAGAGAGAGAGAGGAGAAGAAAGATCGAGAGAGAGTGGAGAGAGAGAGACGGAGAGAGGAGAGAAGGAGAGGAGAGAGAAGAGAGAGGAGAGAGAGAAAGAGAGAGGAGAGAGGAGAGGAGAAAAGAGGGTAGAAGAGAGAGAGAGAGAGGGAGAGGAGGCGAAGAGAGAGACGATGAGAGAGGAGGGGAGAGGGAGAGGGAGAGAGAGAGGGAGAGAGAGGAGAGGAGAGAGAGATGAGAGAGAGAGATCAAGAGAGAAGAGAGAGAGAGAGAGAGAGGTTGGGGAGAGATGAGAGAGAGAGAGAGAGAGAGAGCAGGAGACAGAGAGAGAAGAAGAGTAGAGAGAGAGAGAGAGATGGAGAAGAGAGAGACGAGAGATGAGGGAGAGAGAGAGAGAGAGAGAGAGAAGAGAGAGAGGAGAGGAGAGAGAGAGGGGAGGAAGAAGAGGGAGGAGAGAGAGAGAGAGGGAGAGAGAAGGAGGAGAGAAGAGAAACGTACGAGGAATGGAAGAGAGAGAGATCTGAGAGGAGAGAGGACGAGAGGATGACCGGAGGGAGGGAGAGAGAGAGAGAGAGAGAGAGAGAGATGTGAGAGAGAGAGAGAGAGGAGAGACAAGAGCGAGAGGAGAAAGAGAGAGAGAAAGAGGGAAAGAGAGAAAAGAGAGGAAGAAAGACGAGAAAGAGAGAGTTGAGAGAGAGAGAGAGAGAGAGAGGAGAGAGGAGAAGAGAGAGAAGAAAGAGAAGAGGAGAGAGAGGAGGAAAGAGAAAAAAGAGAGGAGAAAAGAAAGAGGGAGAGCAAGAGAAAGCGTGAGGTGAGGAGAGAGAGAGAAGAGATTGGAAGGAGACGAGAGGGCGGGAGAGGACGAGGATAAGAGGAGAAGGAGAGACGAGAGAGACGAGAGAGAGGACCCGAGGTAAGAGAATCCGAAGGCTCGAGACCGAGAAGAGAGAGAGAGGCGAGAGAGGAGACCGAGACGATGTGAGATCGGAGAGAGAGAGAGAAGAGGGAAGAGAGAGCAGAGAGGAGGAGAGAGAGGAAGAGAGAATGAGAGGCGACGAGAGAAGAGAGATGAGGGGAGGAGGAGAGGAAAGATAAAGAGAGAGATAAAAAGAGGGGAAGAGAAAGAGGAAAGAGGACGAGAGAAAGAGAGGGAAAGATGAGAGATTCAGAGAGTGCAGAGAGAGAGAGAGAGAGAGAGACGAGAGAGAGGAGAGAGGAGAGAGAAGAGAGAGAGGAGGATTAGAGAGATAGAGAGAGAGAGAGAGAAGAGAGAGGAGTTGAGAGAGGGAGAGAGAGGAGAAAGAGAGAGAGAGAGAGAGGAAAGAGAGAGAGAAAGAGAGGAGAGAGAGAAGATTGACCGAGAGACAGAAACCGATGAGAGAGAGAGAGAGGAGAAGGGGAACGAGAGAGAGAAAGACAGAGAGATGAGAGAGAGAGAGAGATGAGAGATGAGAGATGAGAGAGAGAGGAGAGAGAGAGGAGATAGATAGAGAGAGAGAGAGAGACTGAGAGAGATGTGGAGAGGAGAGAGAGAGAGGAGGAGAGAGAGAGAGGAGAGAGAGAGAGCGAGAGAGAGAGAGCGGATGAGAAGAGAGAGAGAAAGGAGAGAAAAAGAGAGAGAGGAAAGAGAGAGAGAGGAGAGAGAGGGAGGAGAGAGAGCAGGAGAGAGGACGAGACGAGAGAGAGAGAGATTGAGAGAGAAAGAGAGAGGGACGAGAGAGATAGAGAGAGAGAGAGAGAGAGAGAGCAGAGAGAGAGAGAGACGAGACCGAGAGAGAGGGAGAGAGAGAGAGAGAAAAGAGAGAGAGAGGAGAGGAGAGAGAGACGAGAGAGAGAATAAAGAGAGAAAGATGGACGGACGTGATTAGAGAGGGTTGAGAGAGAGAGAGAGAGAGAGAGAGAGAGAGGAGATCAGAAGGAGAGGAATGACGAGGGAGAGGGATCCGATGAGAATGATTTGAGAGAGGAGAGAAAGAGAGAGAGAGAGAGATGGATGAGAGAGAGAGAGAGAGAAAGACGAGAGAGAGGAGAGAGAGAGAGAAAGAGGTGGAAGAGAGATGTCGAGAGAGAGAGATACGAGAGGAGAGAGAGAGAGAGGAGGAGAGAGGAGAGAGAGAGAGATGAGAGAGAGACTATGGAGACGAGTAGAGGAGGAAAGATGGTGAAGGAGGAGGGGAGGAGAGAGACGAAGAGAGGAGAGAGGATGAGGAGAGAGAAAGGAGAGAGAGAGAGAGAGAGAGAGAGAGTGAGAGAGAGAGAGAGAGAGAGAGAGTGACGAGAGAGAGAGAGAGAGAGAACAGAGAGAGAGAAGAGAGAGAGAGGAGAGAGAGAGAGAGAGAGAGACGAATCGAGGGGAGAGGAGAGAGAGAGAGAGAGAGAGAGAGAGAGAAGGAGTTGAGAGAGAGAGAGGAGAGAGAGAGAGAGAGGAGAGAGAGGTAGAGGAGAGAGAGAGAGAGAAGAGGAGATGAGAGAGAGAGAAGAGAGAGAGAGAGAGAGAGGAGAGAGGGAGTGAGAGAGAGAGAGAGATAAGGAGAGGAGAGAGAGGAGAGAGAGGAGGAGGAGAGAGAGAGAGGAGGAGAGAGAGAGCGAAGGAGAGAGAGGCAGAGAGAGAGAGAGACGAGAGAAGAGCGAGCCCGAGACGAGGAGGAGAGAGGGGGAGAGAGAGAGAGAGAGGAGAGAAGAGAGAGAAGTGAGAGAGAGAGAGATGAGAAGGAAAGAGAGGAAAAAGAGAGAGTGAGAGAGAGAGCAGAGAGAGAGAGAGAGAGAGAGAGAGAAGAGAGAGAGAGAGAGAGAGAGAGAGAGAGGGGAAAGAGAGAGATGAGATGAGAGGAGAGGAGAGAGAGAGAGAGAGAGATCGAGACGAAGGAGAGGAGAAGAGGATGAGAGCGAGAGAGGAGACGGAGAGATTGAGAGACGGAGAGAGAGAGAGATGTAGAGAGGAGGAGAGAGAGAGAGAGATGATGGAAGAGAGAGGAGAGAAAAGAGAAGAACGAGAGAGAGACGGAGAAAGAGGAGAGAGAAAGATGGAGAGAGAGAGACGAGAGACGAGAGAGGAGAGAGAGACGGAAAAAGAGGATAGAGAGGAGGATGGAGAGCAGAGA
>NC_051392.1:50154778-50159778 GCF_015228065.2 Penaeus monodon
AAACACACAAACAAACGCACAAACAACAGGCCACCATTTTTTTAGACGAAAACATCTCCCTTTTACAATTAGTCTCAAAGAAAACATTTCTACTGTCTTAATAAAACCCAAAGTAATCAATCGCAATCTGACCGGGTAGAGAGAGAGAGAGAGAGAGAGAGAGAGAGAGAGAGAGAGAGAGAGAGAGAGAGAGAGAAGAGAGAGAGAGAGAGAGAGAGAGAAGAGAGAGAGAGAGAGAGAGAGAGAGAGAGAGAGAGAGAGAGAAGAGAGAGAGAGAGAAAAAGAGAGAGAGAAAAGAGAGAGAGAGAGAGAGAGAGAGAGAGAGAGAGAGAGAAGGAGAAGAGAAGAGAGAGAGAGAGAAGGAGAGAAGAGAAAGAGAGAGAGAGAGAGAGAGGAGAGAGAGGGGAGAGAGAGAGAAGAGAAAGAGAGAGAGAGAGAGAGAGAGAGAGAGAGAGAGGAGAGAGAGAGAGAAAGAGAGAGAGAGAGAGTTAGAAGAAGAGAGAGAGAGGAGGAGAAGAGATGAGAGAGAGAGAGAGAGAGAGAGAGAGAGAGATGAGAGAAGAGAGAGAGAGAGAGAGAGAGAGAGAGAGAGAGAGAGAGAGATGAATACTTTAAAAAAATTGATTCTTAAAGTACATCTTAATATCTAAAGTTAATATAAACTAATCTAAATAGTAAGATTTTTTAAAAGACCCCCCCCATCATCTCCCTCCTTACCCCCCCCCCCTCTTTCCCTCAAGTTGGATAATCAGTCTTTTTTTCCCCATAAACTTCTTCCCCTTCTTTGTTTCTCCTTTCTCCTATCTTTCCTTGTCCTTCTCTCCACTCCTCTTCTCCTCTGTCCTTCGCTTCCTCTCTTTTACTCCTTCCCCACTTTTTTTTTGTCCTTCTCCCCTCCTCCTCTCCTCTATCCCTCGCTTTCTCTCTTCTACCTCTCCCTTCTCCTTTCTCCTTTCGTCTCTTCTCTTCATCCTCCCCTCTTCCCCTCCTCCCTTTACCCTAACCCCTTTTTCCCCTTTTCTTTCGTTCACTCTTCCCCTTTCTCCCCATACATTCTCATCCTTGTTGGAGCCCTCTCCCTCCCTCCTCCTCTCCTCCCTCTCTCCTCCCACCTTCCTCTCTCATCCTGTTCTTACACCCCTTCATTACCCCCTCTCCCCCTCCTACCTCTCAAATCCCCCCCACCTCCTTTTCATTACCTCCTCTACCTTTCCCCTCCCTCCTACCTCCTCCTTCCCCCTCACTCCTCCCCACCCTCCCCCTTCCCCTCCTACCGTCCTCCCCTCCTACCTCCTCCTCACACTCTATTTCCCTCCTTCTTCCACTTTCCTCCCTCCCTCCCCCTCCTCCCTCCCCTCTCACGCTTCCACCCTAAACCTTTTACTTAAACCTACCCTTTAATACCCCCCCCTCTCCCCTTCCCTCCCTCCTCCCTCCCTCTACCTCCTTTCCCTTCTTCTCCCTCCCCTCCTCCCATATCCCCCCTTCCTCCCTCCTCCCCTCCCCCATACCTCTTCCCATACCCTCCCTCTCCCACTCCATTCCCCATCTCCCTCTCCCCTCCCCCTTCCCCCTCCCATCGAAGACTCTTAAATACCATCTTGACTGTGATTAAATTCCCAACGGCTTTCTTTGGGGCCTTTAATGAATTTCAGCGTCCGGACGGCCCCCGCGAAGCTTAATGAACAGGCCGGATTCCTGCGGCTCCTCGCTTATCCGGACGAGGGAGGGGCAAGGGCGAGGGGAAGGGGAGGAGAAGGGGGAGGATGGGAGAGGATAGGGTGGGGGGGATGGAGAGGGAGGGTGGGGGGTGGTGGAGGGGGGGTGGGGGGAAAGGGAAGGTAGGGAAGGGAGGGGAAAGGAAAGGAAGGGGGGGGAGGGGAGGGAAAGTCGGGATGGAGAGGTAGGGTGGGGGTAGGAAGGGGAGGTTTGGGAGAGAGAGGGGAAGGGAGGATGGGGTTAGGAGAAGGGAGGGAGGGAGGGGGAGGGAAAGGCAGGGAAGGGGAGGGGGGTAGGGGGTGAGAGAAGGAGTGGGAGGGAGGGGGAGGTATGGGAAGAGAAAGGAAGGGATGAGGAGAGAAAGGGAGTGAAGGGGAAGGAGGAGGAGAAAGAGTGGGAGAAAGAGGAGGAGAAGGAAGGAAAAGGAGAAGGGAAAATAGTAGTAGTAAAAGTAGTAGTAGTAGTACTACTAGTAGTAGTAGCAGTGGTAGCAGAAGTAGTGGTCGTAATTGCAGCACACTAGTAGTAGTAGTAATAGTAGCTGTATTCGTAGCAATTGTAGTAACAGTAGTGAACATAGTAGTAGTAGTATTAATAGAGTAACAGTAGTAATATCAGTATTAGTAGTAGAAGTAGAAGTAGTAGTAGTATCAGTAGTAGTAATAGCAGTAGTATAAGAAGCAGCAGCAGTAGAAGTATTGATTAGTGGTAGCAGTAGTAACAGCAGGAGTATTAGCACAACAATAGTAGTAGCAGTTGTAGTATTAGAAGTAGTAGTAGTAGTATCAGTAGTAGTATCAGTACTAGTAGCAGTAGTAATAGTAGTAGTTGTAGTAGTGCAGCAGCAGAAGCAGCAGCAGTAGCAACAGTAGTAGCAGAAGTAGTAGTAGTAGTAATAGCAATACTATAAGTAGCATCAGTAGTAGTAGTAGTAGCATCAGTAGTAACATTAGTAATAGAAACAGTAGTGGTAGTAAAAATAGCAGTCGTAGTTGAAATAGTAGTAGTAGTAATAGTTGTCGTAGTAGCAGTAGTAGTAATCGTAGCAGTGTCATCATCATTATGTTTTTATTATTATTATTATTATTATTATTATTATTAGTAGTAGTAACAGTAGTAGTAATAGCTGTAGAAGTAGTAGTGATAACAGTAGTAGCAGTAACAGTAGTAGATTTAGGAGTAGTAGTAATATTATTAGTAATTGTTGTTGTTGTTGTAATATTAGCAGTAGTAATAGTAGGAGAAGCAGCAGCAGCAGCAGTAGTAGTGATAGTAGTAATAGAATAATAGTAAAATAAATAGTAGAAGTTGTAACAATAATAGTAGTTGTAGAAATAGTAGTTGCAATAGCAGCAGAAGTTGTAGAATACAAGGAAGAGCGGGAGGAAGTGTAGCCGAAGGAAGGGGAGGAGGAGGGAGAGGAGGAGGAGGAGGAGGGAGAGGAGGAGGAGGAGGAGGGAGAGGAGGAGGAGGAGGAGGGAGAGGAGGAGGAGGAGGAGGGGGAGGAGGAGGAGGAGGAGGAGGAGGAGGAGGAGGAGGAGGAGGAGGAGGAGGAGGAGGAAAGAGGGGAAATTAAAGAGGGGGAGGGGAGCAAGATAAAGAGGAATGGGAGGGAGAGATTCAGGGGAGAAAAGTTTATGTGTCTCAGAAATTAATGGTTGTATGGGTTTGTTTAAAGGGGAGAAACGGAGGAGAGGGGGAAAAAAGGAGAGAGGGGGCGAGAGAGAGGGACGCGGTGGAGGAAAGGGAGATGGAAGGAGGGAAAGAGGGAAAGAGGGAGGGAGAGGGGGGGTGAAGGAGGGAAAGAGGGAGGGAGGGAGGGAGGTAGAGGGGGAGGGAGGGAAGGAAAGAGGGAGGGAGAGGGGGAGTGAAGGAGGGAAAAAGAGGCGGAGGGAGGAAGGGAAAGAGGGAGGGAGGGAGGGAGGGAGGGAGGGAGGGAGGGAGGGAGGGAGGGAGGGAGGGAGGGAGGGAGGGGGGAAGGGTAGGAGGAAAAGAGTGTGAATGAGGAAAGAAAGGAGGGAGGGAGGCAGAAAGATAGGTGAAAGAGAGGGAGGGAAGGGAGGAGGGTAAAAGAGGAAGAGAGAGAAGAAGGAGAGAAGAAAAAAGGAAGTTAGCAAAGGAAAGAAGGAGGGAAGACAGGTCAAAAGGAGAAAGTGAGAGAGGGAGATAAAGTTGCAAGGATGGAGAAAGTGAGAGAGAGGGAGAGAAAGAAAGAAAGAAAGGGAGAAGGAGAAAGAGAAGGAGAAAGAAAAAGAAAGAGAAAACAAGAGACACAGAGAGACAGAGAGAAAGGAAAGGATAGAGAGAGAGAGAGAATGAGGAAGGAGGAGAGAGGGAGGGTGGGAGGAGGGAGAGAGGGAGGGAGGGAGGGAGAGGATTTATTCGCGAGGGGAGATAGAGGGAGAAGTGTTATACAGACCGAGGAGAGGGGAAGGAGAAATAATGGGTGCGAGGCGAAGAGGGAATGTGAGGGGCGAGAGAAGAAGCGGAATGAGGGGAGAGAAGGAGGAATCAAAGGAGGAAGAGAAGGAAAATGAGATAGAGAAGAAAAAGCAAAAATACTCTAAGAGAAAGAAGACGAGGCTTAGGAGACAATAAATGAAACCAACAAATGAAGAATAATAAAAGAAAGGAAGTGACAAAGAAAGTATGATAATAAGGATAAAAGAAGAAAAGCAAGAATAAGAGTGAATAAGATTAAGAACATGTATGTAAATGCATATAAAATGAGAATAAACAAGGGGATAAGAAAAAAAAAAAAAAAATTGCCATAATGATGAATCTTCCTAATTACAAAACTAATTATTTTTTCTTCTCCAGTCTTTATTTCTTTATCTCTTTATCTCTGTTCATATATTCTTATTTGTTTTATTCTATTAATTCTCACCTGCTCTGTATCCACCCTTCGTTCCATTTATAAACAAACTTCAAATATCACATATCACACGAGGCGACTGTGAATGTGCGTTGTAAATACATACCTCAGCTTGCAACATAACAATTACTTAAAAATACTTATTTGCAACGGCGCATTTGCAACACCCAAATGTCCCTGCGGAGAATGTCACTGCTTGCAACGAGGGAGTGCCTGGAAAACGCCCGTGCTTGCGAGTCTTTGCCGGACATTTCTTGCAAGCACTGGTCAACAACAGGGCCCACTTTCTCTATTATAAGTATTGTTATTATACATTCATTTATTCAATTATCCGCGTTTAGTTTTATTTTCGTGCGAGAGAAAGTGGAGATAGAGGAAATGTATTCATATACGAAAGCAAAATTAG
>NC_051392.1:50172278-50184778 GCF_015228065.2 Penaeus monodon
TCTTTTCATTATACACTCTTTTTCACGTTACACTTACACTCTCTTTCACCCTTTTCATCATACACCTTTTTTCAGTTTACACTTACACTCTCTTTCACCCTTTTCATCATACACCTTTTTTTCAGTTTACACTTACACCCGCTTCCTTTCTCACATCTAGGATTTCTCGCGGGTTTTCCTTCGCGAATCTCCGTGTGGATGCGTGGATATGTGGATATGTGGATGCGTCTCTCAAAAAAGTATCTGTGCCTTTGTTTATTATTATTATTGTTACTATTACTATTATTATTATTATTATTATTATTATTATTATTATTATCATTATTATTATTATTATTTATTTTCATTTGTTGATTTATTTTCTTCACTGTCGTAGCTACTGTATTTATTTGGTCTAGTTCTATTTTTTATACGTTTATTGTTCTAAAAAAATCTAACTTTCATCATTTTTTCATCTTGATTTATTTTCTCCCTTGAATATGATTTCCAACACTTTGACAACAGTGTCACATTTTCTCTTGCTACATCACTCTCTCTCTCCTCTTTCTGACAACATCGCTGCTTCGTTATTTTTTTTCCATCACTTTATTCCAGCATTCCTCTCCCCTCTGTTTATCACGCCTTTCTCTCTTCCATTATTGTTCTCTGACAACAGTGTCATTCCTCTCCTCTTCATTTCCAACGCTTACCATTAACAGCTTCCCCGTTTTTCTTGTTTTTTAACCATTTCCAACAAATCTTTTCTGTTCTCTCTACTCATGCCAACACCACCAATCCTCTTCCCTTCTTTTTCACAATCCCTGGCAGCATTAACATTTCCCTGCCAACATCACTGCTCCATTTCCCTCTTTCCCTTCTACCTCTGCCAACATCATCTTTTTACTTCCGTATCCCTGATCTTTCCTCAATTTCCAACCGCTGCCAACATCGACACACCTCTTCCGTCCCCTGCACATTTACTCTCTTCCCATTTCCAACCCCTGCCAACAATCTCACTCCCCTTTCCTCCTCCCGCCACCTTTACCAATACCCTCTTTCCTTCTTGCCCGCTACCAACATCGCCGTTCCCCTCCCGTCCTTCCCACACCCCTGCCAACACCCCCACCCCCCTCCCGTCCTTTTTCCAACCCTACCTACATCCTTATTCCACTTCCTTTCCTCCAATTCTCAACTCCTCTTCCCCCTCCACCCCTCCCCCTCCCCCTGCCAACATCGCCACCCCCCCTTCCGTCCCCTGCCAACCCCGAGAGCCGCGCCGCCGTCCCTTCCCACGGAATTCAACGGAGCGTAATTTTCGGAAGCTGCGGCTGCGCTCTCTGTGACGTCACGCCCGGCGGAACACAGGAACGGCCGGAACGAACCAGTATCATGTGGAAGGAAAAAAAAGAGAGAGAGAAAGAGAGAGAGAAAGAGAGAGAGAGAGAAAGAGAGAGAGAAAGAGAGAGAGAAAGAGAGAGAGAAAGAGAGAGAGAGAGAGAGAGAGAGAGAGGGAAAGAAAGAGAGAGAGAAAGAGAGAGAAAAAGTGAGAAAAAAAAGAGAGAAACGCGAAATGTACATGTGAATGAATGGGAACAGAGGGAGAGGTGGAAAAAAGGATGTGTGATAAAAAAGAGAGAGAGAAAAAAGGAAAAAATAATTACATGAACGTAAATGATTCGGGGGGAAGTCCGTAACAAGGCGAGAGAGGAAATGGGTTTTAGACGGAGGAAGGAAGAGGTAGAGAGAGAAAAAAAAGAAGGAAACGAGAGAGAGAGAGAGAGAGAGAGAGAGAGAGAGAGAGAGAGAGAGAGAGAGAGAGAGAGAGAGAGAGAGAGAGAGAGAGAGAGAGAGAGAGAGAGAGAGAGAGAGAGAGAGAGAGAGAATGAGAGAGAAAGAGAGAAACAGCGAGAGAGACAAAGAAAGAGCGACACAGAAAAAAAAAGACAAAGACATAATAATTCAGAAGCCAAACACCCCTCCCCCCCAAAAAAAAAACGTAAACAAACAGACCAACCTTTTACCCACCCCCAAAAAAATTCCCCCTCCCCCAAAAAACAAAACAAAAAAAACAGCGCACTCTCTCTCATCGCCCTCGGTAATGGATACACAAAACTTTATCCCTGGACATCGAGACATCACATCAGGTCTTGTTAGTGTCAATAATTAAGATGTCACAAGAAAAGCGATCGGGAAAGGAAAGCAGTGTTTATGTAATTGTGTTTGTTTTAGTGGTAGGGATGTGTTTTGTTTTGTTTTTGTTTTTATGATTGTATTTATTATTGTCTTTCGTCTATGGGATTGTATGTTCGTTCTGTTCTTGGAGAATTATTTTTGATTTGGTTTGTTCTCGAGTGTTTAAATTTCGTCAGATATTCAAATAAGATTTATTGATCTTATCTCTCTGTCTATCCTTCCTCTCTCTTTCTTTTTTTCTATCTCTCTCTCTTTCTCTATTTACCTTTTTCTTTGTCTTTCCTCCCCCCTTCCTCCCTCCCTCCCTCCCTTCACCTTCCCCCTCTCCCTTCTTTCTCTTTCTCTATCTATCCTCATCCCTCCCTCCCTTCCTTCCTCTCTCTTACCCCCTCCCCCCCATCTCTCTAATCACACACACACACACACACACACACACACACACACACACACACACACACACACACACACACACACACACACACACACACACACACACACACACACACACACACTCACACACACACACATGTATATATATATATATAACGAATCTAATCATACATAAAATGACTCAAAGCAACCGATAAGTATTTTCGGTCTTCAATAGTTGCTTGTTGTCTGGAGGTCGCTGAGTCCGCTAGTGAATGTGTCCGAAACTTGCAATATTGATCCATATCGTCTAACTCTGCAGTGAGTGCGCGCGTGTGTCTGTGTTTGTGCATCTGCGTGTGGATGTTGGTCTTTCCATGAGCGTAAGGATGTACGGATGGATAGTTGTGTGTATATATGCATATTTTACATTCTAGTGTCTGGATATTGTAAGTATATACGTACAAATGTGTGTATATGCTTGTATAGAAAATGTGCGTATATCCACGTACTTGCACGTGTGGATATATGTGTATGTGTACTAATGTACAGATGCGTGTATGTATGAAAGGACACAGACACTACATGTATGAATGTCTGCATGTATGTAACGTCGGGTGTGTGTGTTTGGGGGGGGGGGGGGATCTTAACATGGAGGGCAAGCGGAAAATCTAATCTAAACAGATGGCTAACATAAACCTTAACAACACAAGTCGAAGTCAAAGGTTATTCAAATATATCATTCTTTTTTGTATCTCTAAATCTATGTATTTATCGGATATCGAGAGGTGTTTCGAGTTAGTCTGACATTCCAGTAGCAAGGGATTTTGGCCTCTCTACCGGAGAAGAATTAGGTCGAAAATGGCATAGAAACGACGCGGGAATTTAGCACCGGGCGAAATCTGGCAATGAAAAGGGTGTAAAGTGGATGCGTTTTCTTTAATAGAAGATGGTCGCATATTACGATGCCTATAATGTATGCTGATATAACCCATGGCCTGGTTATATTACAAAAACAAAGATACGATCACAACAAAGAAAAATCAATTTGAAGATGGATATACAATTAGCATTTTGGGAATAGTGCTACACTCATACAAGGAGGTAAAATGCAAAATCGGGTTGCAAATAAATGAAGAACAACCCTCGATAAAAACAGAACAAAGAATTGGAAAGAAAAGAATTGTCGGTTGTTTGATATTGGCGTTTATAAGCAGGTGTCAAGGAACAAGGAAAAAAGGCACAGAAATAGTAACACGGGTAGTGCCAGTGACAGTGACTGAGAGAGTGACAGGAGAAATGACTAAGATGTGACTCACAATGGAGACGAAATCACCAGTTTAAATAATCTCAGCTTAACAACATTCTTCCCCACTCGACACTCTTTACTGTTCTCGCTCTCTCTCCTTTCTGTCTATCTGTCTCCATCTCTCTTTATTTATCTATCTATCTGCCTGTCTCTGCCTCTGTCTCTCTCTCATAATATTTATATCTGTCTGTCCCTGCCTCTGTTTATCTCTCTTTATTTATCTATCTATCTATTTATCTCTGTCTCTGTGTATCTGTCTGTTCTCCATCTACCACCTATGCACTCTCCTCTATCCTCTTCCTACTCCCTCTCGTCTCTTTCCCTCCTGCTAACCCCGCCTTCTCCTCCCTCTCGTACCTTTCCTCTTCACCTCTATCCTTCGTCCCTCGACTTCTCCCTCTTTCTTCCCTTCTACTCGATCTCGCCTCTCTCCTCCCTCCCTCCCTCTACCCTACCCCGTCTCTTTCCTCCCTCCCTCCCTCCCTCTACCCTACCCCGTCTCTTTCCTCCCTCCCTCCCTCCCTCTACCCTACCCCGTCTCTTTCCTCCCTCCTTCTAACCCCTCCTCTCCCCCCTCTACTAACCCTCCTCTTTCCTTTCTTTTCCTCCTCCTTCCCTCCCCTTCTCTTTCCTCCACCTCTCTCCTCCATCTTTCTTCCTCCACCTCTCCTGGACTCCCTCCCACTCTACCTCCCTCTACTTCTTCTCCCTCTCCTCCCTTCCTCCCTCCAGCCCACACCCCTCCTCACCTGCCCTCCCCTTCTCCCTCCTCCCTGACCCCCCTCACTCTTCGCTCACTCGACTACTCCCACCTCTCCCCTCACTCCCACTACCCGTATCTCTCGGCTCCTCCCTTCATTTCCTTCTCCCTCCCCCCCTTCTCTAACCCCTCCTCCTCCGTCACACCCCCTTTTTTCTTCTTTTCCCCCTCCGTCCCCCCTTCTACTTCTCCAGCCTCTCTCCTCCCTCCCTCCTTCTAACCCCCACCTCTCTCCTCTCCTTTTCTTCTCCCCCCTCCTCCCTCTTTCTAACCTTCACATCTCCCCTTCTCCCTTCCCCTCCTATTCTACACCTCCTCCCCCTCTTCTCCTCCCTCTATTGCGACTACTCCCCTTCTACCCCCTTTCTCTTCTCCCCCTTCCCCTCCTCCTCCTCCTCTCCTCTATTCCTTCCTTCCACCTCTCCCCTCCTCTTCCTCTCTTCCTTTCCTCCTCTTCCTCTCCTCTCTTCCTTCCCTTCACCTCTCACCTTCTACTCTCCCTCCTCCTTCCCCCCCTCTCTCTAACCCCCCTCTACCTCCCTCTACCCCCCCCCCCTTTCCCCCTCGCGACCCTGAGTTACTCTGCCAAAGATCCTCAGTCTGGAATTTCCTGAGAGTGAGTCCATCTTGATGATTATATTCCCATTTTTATCCCGATTATTCGCTTATTTCAAGTTTACTTCCTTCATTTACTCATTCCTTCATTCACTCATCCATTCATTTATTCCGAAGGGAGGTGGGGAGCTGGGTAAAGACAATTCACGAAGCTTGATATACGAGTTTGTATTCGAGAGGAAATAATGGCTTGGTCCGGATGGTCTGTGTATGTATATCACGTGAGAATTTCGCAGCATCGAGTTACTACGCAGTTTCGGGGTCTGTAGCAACCTGTCTTTGTCTGTCTGTCTGTGTCCATTGATCTACTCATATCAGTCAAATAAGCATTATATTGATCTACTTATCTATCTATTTATCCCTACCTCAATCTCTGTCTCTTTCTATATTTATCTACTGTTGTTGTCTGTCTATCTATACAGATAGAGAGATATAAGTGGAAAGCACACACGCACACACACACACACACACACACACACACACACACACACACACACACACACACACACACACACACACGCGCGCACACATCTGTATGTATGTGTGCGCGTAGAGGGGTTTTCAGAAAGATAATTAGACTGATGTGCAGAAGACACACAAACGAATTCTGAAAATCCACCAAGAATTTCGGAAAGATTTTCATCATAATTAGGGAGATTTTTTTTTTTTCATTTTTTTTGGAATATTTTGTTTCTTGATATTTTTCTGAAATTATTATCGATTATAAAGGAAGAAATGACAGATTTTCATCAAACACACTTAGTGATAATCATTATACATTATACACTACTAAGTATACTTACCATATATATATATATATATATATATATATATATATATATATATATATATATATATATATATATATATATATATATATATATATATGCTCATATTTATATCTGTATCTTCATCTTTACTTTCACGTGTCATAATCTATCTATTTATCTATCAAGTATGCGTGTGTATGTATGTATTTGTGTAGAAGAAGACAGTTCAATGCAAAAATAAAATAAACTTTTCCCCAAGAGTATACTGATAGCCGTTAATTATTTTTGTTTAGTAATCATAAATAAAAGGATGGGATTTTGGTTTTACTTCAGCTAAATCATACAGACCATTTTGTATCTTGCTGTAGGTGACATCTCTCGGCGCACTCTCGTTAGCTAAGCGTGATGACGTTATTAGCCTCGTTTTGACCCGGTCAGTCTGTGCGATATCTTATGGTAAGTGTTTTTTTCTGTTCGTTATTTGGATATTGTTCAGTAATAACAATAGTGAGAAAATAATAATGATAATAAGAATACTAACAATAAAAAATTATATATATATATGTATATGTATATATATATATATATATATATATATATATATATATATATATATATATATATATATACACACACACACACACACACACACACACACACACACACACACACACACACACACACACACACACACACACACACACACACACACACACACATAAGTATGTATGTATATATATGTATAGATATATGTATATATGTGTATATATGTATATGGACAAGACGACTAATAATTTAAACGCACTTTAAAAGCAGAGAACGTGACTTTAAGTTTGCCTTTTAGATAACACAGGTTTAAAGGCGAAACACGCAGTTAAACAGAATGCATTTAACCCTTTGAATTGCCTTTTCAATTGCCAGTAATTACTGAATTCGAACCGGATAAAAGAAATTCCTTTTTATATAAAGAACAGCAGCTTATTTCAATTTGATTATAGTCATTAGCATTACTGATGCTGGTATTTACATTTCAGTACATTTTAATGCATTTTATTACATTGTCACATTAGCATATTATCATGACTATTATTATCACTGATCGTTTCGCCAAGGTGTATTTAATTCTGCGGAGTAATTAAACCACATTTCAACCAGTTTGATTAATTATGATTATATGATACATGAAGTGTTCAAAATGCAAGTTGAACATTTATCATAAACTGCATTTGCCATTAACAAATCCACTTAAACTAAAATATTCTTTCACACACTGTGTTCGCATAGTTAATGTGCAGATGCACCATTTATCTATCGTTTTTTGTCTATTCATCATACTGCCTGCTCATTTATATAACGCTGTGTTTTTGCTTTCTCTCTCTCTGTCTCTGTGTCTGGGTTTGTGTCTGTCTCTATCTCTCTCTCCCTCTCTCTCCATTTCTCGCCTCCATTCCTCCCTTCCTCTCCTTCCCCCCTCCTCGTCTCCCTCATTCATATTCTCTCTCTCTCTCTCCCTCTCTTTCTCTCTCTCTCTCTCTCTCTCTCTCTCTCTCTCTCTCTCTCTCTCTCTCATTTTCCCCCTCTCTCCATATCCTCCTCCCTCTATTCCTCTCCTCCCCTCCTTCCTCCCCCCCCCCTTCTCCCTCATTCTCCCTCTCTCTGATATTAGCATTTATATCTTATGTAAGGAAGAAGCCATTTTTTGCCGTGTTGCCAACTCTGGTTTTCCCATCTCAATTATTCAAGGCGCAGACGTCAACATAGTGACAAAACAGACAATAAAAGTGAGTGCAAATGTAAAGCGCAGAGAGAGATTGTGATATAACTGTGAGGTATAGAGGGAAATGAGAAAATGAATGTGAAGCACAGAGAGAAAATATAAAATAAAAAGGTCTATGGATAGTGGAGTTAAAAGAAAGTAAGGGAAAGTTAAAAGTGTGGTTTATGAATAGATGTATATAAATGAATAAATAAATAAATAAATAAATAAATAAATAAATAAATAAATAAATAAATATATATATATATATATATATATATATATATATATATATATATATATATTTTTTTTTTTTTTTTTTTTTTTTTTTTTTTTTTTCACTGCTATTGCCAACAATGTGAACTTGATTTCAGTATATCATGCTCTTTATGAATACATACATTCTTATACAACTACAGATATGTAATGTGTTCATATGTGGTCCTACCTTTCAGATACGCATATATCTGACTCACACACACACACACACACACACACACACACACACACACACACACACACACACACACACACACACACGTACACACGAACTTGTTCTGAGAAATATCAATCTTCAAAGTTACAAAAAAAAAGAAAAAAAATCAGTTTAACTAAATTCATCAAAAAGGCACAACAAACAGACAAAAAAAAAAAAGTTTGTAAAAGAAAGAAAAATATCGATCTGAAAATCTGGAATCCCTTCCCTCAATCTTCTACTTCTCTCCTCCCCTCCATCTCCCATTTCTCCTTCCCCATTTCCTACTTCCCCTATTTATTCTTCCCACCCTTCTTCTCCCATCCCCCTTCCCCTCTTTCATCCCTGTCCTCCCCCCCTCCTTACCCCTTTCCCCTTATCCCCCCTCTCCCCATCCCTCCCTAACCTCTCCCTCCATCCCAACCCTTATCCCTTAACGCCCCTTGCCCTATCCCTCCCTCCCCCCCCCCTTTCACCACCGACCTCTTCCCCTCCCCGCCTCCCCCCCTTCCAACCCCCCTCTCCCCCCTCTTCCCCCTCCTGACGGCGCATTCGGCCATGGCGACTCGGCCGAGGTATTTCCTGTCCTTGTGGCGCAGATCGGGACGGGGCAGGAGGAGGAGGAGGGGGAGGGGGAGGGGGAGGGGAGGAGGAGGAGGAGGAGGAGGAGGAGGAGGAGGAGGAATGGAGGAGGAGGAGGAGGAAGAGGAGGAGGGGGAGGAGGAGGAGGAGGAATAGGAGGAGGAATAGGAGGAGGAATAGGAGGAGGAGGAGGAGGGGGAGGAGGAGGAGGAGGAGGAGGAGGAATAGGAGGAGGAGGAGGAAGAGGAGGGGCAGAAGGAGGAGGAGGGGGAGGAGGAGGAGGAGGAGGAGAAGGAATAGGAGGAGGAGGAGGAGGAGGAATAGAAGGAGGAGGAGGAGGAGGAGGGGAGGAGGAGGAGGAGGAGGAGGTGGAGGAGGAGGAAGAGGAGGAGGAGGAAGAGGAGGAGGAGGAAGAGGAGGAGGAGGAAGAGGAGGAGGAGGTAGAGGAGGAGGAAGGGGAGGAGGAGGAGGAGGAGGAGGAGGAGGAGGAGGAGGAGGAGGAGGAGGAGGAGGAGGAGGAGGAGGAGGAGGGGGGGAGGAGGAGGAGGAGGAAGGGAGGAGGAGGAGGAAGAGAAGGAGGAGAAGGAGGAGGAGGAGGAGGACGAGCAGGAGAAGAAGGAGGAGGAGGAGGAGGAGGAGGAAGAGGAAGAATAAGCAGGATGAGAATAATGAGGATGGTATGGAGGAGGAGGAGGAGGATAAAGAAGAGGAAGAGCAGGAAGAGGAGGAGGCACGAGATAAACCAAAAGAATGTGTTAACAAAAATAAAGAAATGATAAAGTGAATAAAGAAGCCGAGGATAAAGTACAGAAGGTAAAGAAATGGAAATAAAGATAGGAGAAAGGAAAGAAGACAGAAAAAGTGGAAGAAATGTAGAGGAAAGGTGTAAGAAATAAAAGACAGAGGAAGAGGAAGATAAAAAAGGAGAAAGAACAATTAAAGGAGACTGGAAAGAGAAAAACAAAGAAAATATGACAAAAAAAAAATGCGTTGAGGAAAGAAGAGATGAGAAAAAAATGAAGAGAAGAGAGAAGAAGAGAGGAGAAGAGAATAGAAGAGAAGAGAAGAGAGAAGAGAAGGGAAGATAAGAAAAGAGAAGAGAAAAGAGGGGAAGAGAAGGGAAGAGAAGAAAAGAGAAGATAAAAGGAGAGAGAGTGAGAAAAGAAGCGAGAGGAAGAAAAAAAAAAGATAGAGAAAACGATGTAGAGAGACAGAGAATCAGAAAAAGAGAGAAAGTGAGAAAGAGAAAGAAAGAGAGACAAATGAACGAAGAATCGGGAAAAAAGGGTGAGAAAGCGAAAGAAAAAGACAGAATGACAGACAGAAAACAAAAGACAGAAAGTAAGAGAGAGAGAGAGAGAGAGAGAGAGAGAGAGAGAGAGAGAGAGAGAGAGAGAAAGAAAGAGAGAAAGAAAGAGAGAAAGAAAGAGAGAAAGAAAGAGAAAAGAAAGAGAAAGAGAAAGAGAAAGAAAAGAGAAAGAGAAAGAAAAAGAAAGAAAAAGAGAAAGAGAAAGAGAGGAGACAGAGACAGAGAGAACGAGATCTTCCCTTACGACGTTAATGCGGACCCACACATAAGACGGGGAATGAGGCCTTTCAGGGAAACGGATGGTATGGTTATGATCCGAACCGACGGGCGGGATGCAGGTGGGGGAGGTGTGGGAGGTGTGGGGGGAGGTGTGGGGGAGGTGTGGAGGGTGTGGGGGAGGTGTGGGGGGAGGTGTGGGGAGAGGTGTGGGAGAGGTGTGGGGATTGTGGGGAGAGTTGTGGGGGATTGTGGGGAGAGGTGTAGGGGGAGGGGGGGAGGTGTGGGGGAGGTGGGGATTGTGGGGAGAGGTGTGGGGGATTGTGGGGAGAGGTGTAGGGGGAGGGGGGGGAGGTGTGGGGGAGGTGGGGATTGTGGGGAGAGTTGTGGGGGATTGTGGGGGAGGTATGGGGGATTGTGGGGAGAGGTGTGGGGGATTGTGGGGGAGGTATGGGGGATTGTAGGGTTTGTGGGGAGAGGTGTGGGGGGTGTGGGGAGAGGTGTGGGGGATTGTGGGGAGAGGTGTGGGGAGAGATGTGGGGGATTGTGGGGAGAGGTGTGGGGATTGTGGGGAGAGGTGTGGGGGATTGTGGGGAGAGGTGTGGGGAGAGGTATGGGGGATTGTGGGGAGAGATGTGGGGGATTGTGGGGAGAGGTGTGGGGATTGTGGGGGAGAGGTGTGGGGGTTGTGGGGTGGGAGATAATGAGGGAATGTGAGGGTGGGAGTAAAGATAGGGAAGAAGGAATAGTTTGAGGGCTGGGGGAGTGGGGGGAGTGGGAGTAGAGTGGGGTTTAGGAAAGGTTTCCGTGGCAGGAGGGAGGGAGGGAGGGGGGGAGTTAAACAGGGGTGGGGGGAGGGCACTGTGGGAAGAGAGTGAAGGGAAATTAATACGGAACGGTAGGGCAGGGGGAGGGGGGAGGGGGGAACGGGAGGGGGAATGGAATGGGGGATGGGGAGGAGGAGGGGAAAGGGGAAGTGGGAAGGGGGAGGGGGAGGGGAGGGGGAATGGAATGGGGGATGGGGAGGAGGAGGGGAAAGGGGAAGTGGGAGGGGGTGGGGGAGGGGAGGGGGAATGGAATGGGGGATGGGGAGGAGGAGGGGAAGGGGAAGTGGGGGGGAGGGGGAGGGGAGGGGGAATGGAATGGGGGAGGGGAGGGGGGGGGAAGGGGGGGGGAGGGGGGGGGGAGGGGAATAAGGGGGGGGGGGGAGAGGGAAAGGGGAAATGGGGGGAGGGGGGGGAAGGAAAGGGGGGGGGAGGAGGGGGGGAAAGGGGGGAGGGGAAGGGGGGGGGGAGGGGGGGGGAATGGAATGGGGGGGGGCGAGGGGGAGGGGAAGGGGGAAAGGGGGAAGGGGATGGGAAGGGGGTGATAGGAGTAATGGGGTAAGAGAGGCAGAGGGAAATAAAATGGAAAGAAGGGAGAGAGAGAAGGAAGAGAGGGAAGGGAGATAAAAAGAGAAGGGAGAAAGAGGAAGAGAGACTAGGAAAAGAGAGAGAAAGAAGAGACAGAAAAAAAGAGAAACAGAAGAGATAAAGAAAAGAGTCAGAAAGAAAAAGAGACAGAAAGAGATAAGGAAGAGGGGGGGGGAAATGGCCAGAAGGAGACCTGGCTAGAAGGGAAACTTGGCCAGAAGGGGAACTTGGCTAGAAGGGGAACTTGGCCAGAAGGGGACTTGGCCAGAAGGGGAAATTTGGTAGAAGGGGAACTTGGCTGAAAAGGGAAAATGGCTAGAAGGGGAACTGGCTAGAAGGGAAGGCAGAAACGGGCTTTTTTAGAAGGGGAAACGTGGCTAGAAAGGGGGAAGGGAGAAGGGGGGAAATTGGCTAGAAGGGAACTTGGCTAGAAGGGGAACTTGGCTAGAAGGGGAACGTGGCTAGAAGGGAACGTGGTATAAAGGGAAGAGAGGGAAGGAGAAGGACGGAGAGGGAATTGGTAAGGGACTTGTGAAGGGATGTGGCTAGAAGGGGAACTTGGCTAGAAGGGGAACTTGGCTAGAAGGGAAGGAGGGAGGGAGGGGATAGGGGAAGAAGGAAGGAAGGAGGGAGACAGGGATGAGAGGGGAGAGGGAGAGGGAGGGAAGGAGGGATGTGAGGGGAGAGGGAGGGAGTGAGGGATAGGGCTAGGGTGGGTGTGAGGAGAGGGAGAGAGAGAGAGAGAGAGAGAGAGA
>NC_051392.1:50187278-50189860 GCF_015228065.2 Penaeus monodon
ATGATAATCATTAGTATCTCTGTTAATATCATTATCACCATGATAACATTAATAATCATAAAAAAACAATAAATCAAAGAAAAAGAGACCCCCCCCTACAACCAACATATGACGTCAGCACCAACAAGTGCAACCGGCAACTGGAGGCGTATTCACGAATCGCTCTTGAGGGACGCCCGCCATTACCGTAAACTCGCGCGAAAATCTTGGCTCGCGCGGATTAAACTCTCATCGTAACTCCGGAGGTAATGTTGATACGGGAGCTTGGAATGGGGGGGGGTGAGGGATAGGGGATGGGGGATGGGGGATGGGGGGTGAGGGTGGGGGGTAAGGGATGTGGGAATGGGGGAGAGGGAAGAATAGGGATGGCGGAACGGGGGTTGGGAAAAGAATAGGGATGGCGGAACGGGGGTTGGGGAAAGAATAGGGATGGCGGAACGGGGGTTGGGGAAAGAATAGGGATGGCGGAACGAGGGTTGGGGAAAGAATAAGGATGGGGGAACAGGGGTTGGGGAAAGAATAGGGATGGCGGAACGGGGGTTGGGGAAAGAATAAGGATGGCGGAACGGGAAGGGGAAAGAATAGGGATGGCGGAAGGGATGGGGGGGAGAGATACCGACAGCGAGAGGGTGAGGGGAAAGAATAGGAATGACGGAAGGGGGGAGGGGTGATGACAGAAGCGGCGGAAAGGAAAGAATAGGAGTGGCAGAAGCGGCGGAAAGGAAAGAATAAGAATGGCAGAAGCGGCGGAAATGAAAGAATAGGAATGGCAGAAGAGGGAAAGCAAAAGAATATGGATGACAGAAATACAGAAGGGAAAGAATAGGGATAACGGAAGAGGGAGGGGAAAAATATATCGGAAAGGAGAGGGGAAAGAATAGGGATGGCGGAAGAGGGACGAGAAACAATAGGGACGGCGAAAATGAGAGAATAAGGTAAATGGCGAAAGTGGCGAAGAAGGCAAGGGAAAAGATAAATAAGGGATATAGAAGGTGCGGGGGTAATAGAGATAGAGATAGAGAGGAAGGAGGATAAAGGGGATTAGAAGGAAGAGGCAAGAGAGAAGAGTGAAGACGGGAAAAGTGAAGAGAGGAGAATGGGAAGAGGAAGAGGAGGGGAAAGGAATTGGGGGAAAGAAAGGAGAGATTCCGGTATGTTATATGGCGAGATTTTTGTAGTTTAGAAAGATTGAAAGAGTAAGACGGAAGGGGAAGAGAGATCGGGCGAGAGAGAGAAGGAGAGAGAGAAAGAAAGAGTGAGAGAGCGAGCGACCGACCGACCGACCGAGCGAGAGAGAGACAGAAAGAGAGAAAGAGAGAGAACGAGATAGATAGATAGATAGATAGAGCGAGTGAGAGAGAGAAAGAGAGAGAGAGAGAAGAGAGAGAGAGAGAGAGAGAGAGAGAGAGAGAGAGAGAGAGAGAGAGAGAGAGAGAAAGAAAGAGAGAGAGCGAGAGCGAGAGAGAGAGAGAGAATGAGAGAGAGCAAGAGAGGACCTTACGAGGGAAAAACGTCGCAGTGAGGGGATACTATATAATTTTCAACTTGTTTTATGCGTACTAACGATGTTGATGGTCAGGATGATGTCAATCAATAGAAAACGACGAAAAAACTCATTAACTAAAATACATTTTCGTGTATAAAGACCCTAAATCCAGCCATTAAAAGTAATCTCCCATGACTAGTCACGGCAGCCATATTTAACGCTTTTTGCTGTAGACAATATATTCTCTTCTCATGGCAAGTCAGCCTCCACCCTCTCATGGCCGTCTCAAGGAGACCTGTGATTGGTTAGTTCTCTGATGACGACATATCATCCCCTGACAACGTGATTGGCTGCTACATGACTGACGACACATCTCATAGCACGATTGGTTGGCATATCACTGACGTCATGAACTTACTTGGAAACAAAAAAGACAGCCTTAGTATGTCATACGTTTGAGATATTCTGCTTGAAGGCATGCACAGAAATGTGTTATCGGCTGTTCAAATAGAAGCACGAGAGAAATAGATAATAAATATATTCACAGAAATACATGAAAGAAAAGACACAATAAAGAGAGAGAGAGAGAGAGAGAGAGAGAGAGAGAGAGAGAGACAGAGAGAGAGAGAGAGAGAGAGAGAGAGAGAGAGAGAGAGAGAGAAGAGAGAGAGAGAGAGAGAGAGAGAGAGAGAGAGAGAGAGAGTAAGAGACAGAGTGAGAGAGAGAGAAAAAAAAAGAATCTAGGGGAAAGAAAAGAAAGAAAGAAAAAAAAAAAAAAAAACCGTAGGCGTGTGTTGGTCGCCATGAATTATAAATAACACGTTTCAGCAGAATTCACAAATATTTACACACGGGGAACTACACCAATTTATCAGTCAACCATTGAGACAGAAATGTTGATATTGGATCATGCAACAGAGTCAAGAAATCAATTGACATATTGCAAACGCTGTATCCAAAATTTGCGTAATTAATCATTTCTGCAATAAAAAGATAAAATGCAGTGGCAAATTTCCAGGAATAGTCTCATTAAAGTTGTCCTGCGCTCATGAAAGGACGTGAGAAGGGATAGAAGAGGAGAGAGAGAGAGAGAGAG
>NC_051392.1:50202404-50207404 GCF_015228065.2 Penaeus monodon
CCCGTTTCTTGTTTTTTTTTTCTCTCTGTCTCTCGTTTCTTTTTTTTTCTGTCTCTCGTTTCTTGTTTTTTTTTCATTCTGTCTCTCGTTTCTTGTTTTTTTTCTGTCTCTCGTTTCTTGATTTTTTTCCCTCTCTGTCTCTCGTTTCTTGTTTTTTTTTTCTTTCTGTCTCGTTTCTTTTTTTTCTGTCTCTCGTTTTTTGTTTGTTTTTCTTTCTGTCTCTCGTTTCTTGTTTTTTTGTCTCTCGTTTCTTGTTTTTTTCTGTCTCTCGTTTCTTGTTTTTTTTCTTTCTGTCTCTCGTTTCTTGTTTTCTTTCTTTCTGTCTCTCGTTTCTTGTTTTTTTTCTTTCTGTCTCTTTTTTTTTCTTTCTGTCTCGTTTCTTGTTTTTTTTTTCTTTCTGTCTCTCATTTCTTTTTTTTTCTGTCTCTCGTTTCTTGTTTTTTTTTTCTTCCTGTCTCTCGTTTCTTTTTTTTCTGTCTCTCGTTCCTTGTTTTTTTTCTGCCTCTCGTTTTTTTTTTTTCTTTCTGTCTCTCGTTTCTTCTTATTTTTTCTTTCTGTCTTTCGTTTCTTTTTTTTTTTCTTTCTGTCTCTCGTTACTTGTTTTTTTCTTTCTGTCCCGTTTCTTGTTTTTTTTTCTTTCTGTCCCGTTTCTTGTTTTTTTTTCTTTCTGTCTCTCGTTTCTTTTTTTTTTCTCTTTCTTTCTGTCCCGTTTCTTATTTTTTTCTTTCTGTCTCTCGTTTCTTGTTCTTTCTTTTCTTTCTGTCTCTCGTTTCTTGTATTTTTTTCTTTCTGTCTCTCGTTTCTTTTTTTTTCTTTCTCTCGTTTCTTGTCTTTTTTTCTTTGTCTCTCGTTTCTTGTTTTTTTTTTCTGTCTCTCGTTTCTTGTCTTTTTTCTTTCTGTCTCTCGTTACTTGTTTTTTTTTCTTTCTGTCCCGTTTCTTGTTTTTTTTTCTTTCTGTCTCTCGTTTCTTTTTTTTTTTCTGTCTCTCGTTTCTTGTTTTTTTTTTCTTTCTGTCTCTCGTTTCTCGCTTTTTTCTTTCTGTCTCTCGTTTCTCGTTTCTTTTTTTTCTGTCTCTCGTTTCTTATTTTTTTTTCTTTCTGTCTCTCGTTTCTTGTTTTTTTTTCTGTTTATCGTTTCTTGTTTTTTCTGTCTCTCGTTTCTTTTTTTTCTGTCTCTCGTTTCTTATTTTTTTGGGGTTTCTTGTTTCTTTTTTTTCTTTCTGTCTCTCGTTTCTTTTTTTTTTTCTTTTGTCTCTCGTTTTTTCTGTCTCTCGTTTCTTTTTTAAAATTTTGTGTCTCTTTCCTTCTGTTTTCTGTTTTCCTTCTGTTCTTCTGTTTCTGTCACTCTTCTTCGTCGTTTTTCCTCCCCTCTTTCTTCCTCGTTGTATGTTTATTGCTTATCCTCTCTTACCTTCTTTCTCCTTTTCCTCGTCCTCATTTTTTCTTCTTCCTCTTCACCTTTCTGCTCTTCCTCTTCGTCCACTTTCTCCTCTTTCTTTCTCCTGCTCTTCCTCCTCCGCTTTCTCCAACCTACTTATCCTCCTTCTCTTCCTCCTCTCCCTCTTTCTCCTTCCTCTTCGCTCTCGTTCTCTTCCTCCTCTTTCTTCTCTTTCACCTTCCCTCTTATCCTCTTTCTCCTCTCTCTTCACTCTTATTTTCTTCCTCCTTTTTCCTTCCTCCTCAACCTTCTCCTCTTCTTCCTATCCCTTTTACTCCTTCCTCCTCTCCCTTCTCCCCCGTTTCCTTCCTCCTCACGCTTCGTTTTATCCTCCTCTTCCCCTCTCTCCTTATTCCTTTTCTCTCATCCTCCTTTTCCTCCTTCCTCCTTTCTCATCCTCCTTTTCCTCCTCCCTCCTTTCTCATCCTCCTTCCTGAACACCCACGACCAAAAAGCTGAAGGACGAGGATGGAGGATGGTGGATGGGGGGGGGGGGGATAGAGAACGAGATATTCCACGATATTTTTCCTCGTCGCCCACGCTTCACGCGGTCGGAAAGACGCCCGTTTGCATGTATCAGGGACACAAAAACAGCATAACCATGGGCGTTCCAAGAGGGTGCTAGGGTGCAATTTGCAAGGGTGGTTGTGGGGAGGAGGATGGGTGGGATCTAGAATATGGGGTAAAGAAGGGGAAAGGGAGATATGGTGATAGAGATATAGTGATACGGAGATGATATGTTTGCGGAAGGAATTGTGTGTAGGCGAGTCTTTATTTCGATTAGTAGTCAATAAGGAAAGGCAAACATATTGGAATTTTGATTCTGTTGCTGATGACTGGACTGGAATAGTTACACAAGATTGACGTTTGATTTCCATTGATATTTCTAATAAATCTATTAATACAGTAAATAAGCATTAAAACATTAATATCAATGTTACATGTAAGCGTGAAAACCACCACGGTTTTTGGTAGTGTCTGACACAAGGCTGTGTTAGCCAAGCTCCCTGCACACAGCTTTAATCCTCCATTCTGAAAACTAATTTCTATTTCCCATAAATGATCTTAAATCTTAGTCTAACCACGTTTTTTATTACTTTTTTATTTTATTATTATTATTTTTTTATCAGTGACTTTTTTTTAGCGTACAACTCTAATCTATATTTGGAAACCCGCGTCGCCATAACCACAATTATCAATACCCATCAAAAACGTAATTTTGAGGAGGGAGAACCAGTCAAATCTAATAGTCCAAGACACTCATCAACCAAAATCGGAAATCCTTTTTTTTTCATATTCCAACCAATATCTTAGAAGTAAATATACACTTCAATTTATCCCGAAAAAGCACATTAACTTCACTCTGGCTTCATCTGAGGCAAGGAATTGGGAGTTCTTTTGCAGGTCCTACGAAGTCTTGCCACAGAGCAGCTCCTCCAATTGTACGGGGGGGGGGGGGGGATAATCCGTCCAAGGATGGGATATTGCTCTTACATACGCTCTCTCTCTCTCTCAATCTCTCTTTCTCACTCTTTCGTATGCTCTCTCTTGCTTTTGTTTTCTCTGTCTCTGTCTCTCTGTCTGTCTATATATTTTTTCCTCTTTATTTTTTCGTTTTTCTTTCTCCTTTTCTATTTCCTGCCGCTTTCTTTCTCTATCTGTCTGTCTGTCTATTTGTTTGTCTCTCTCTCTGTCTGTCTATCTGTCTGTCTGTCTGTCTGTCTGTCTGTCTGTCTGTCTGTCTGTCTGTCTGTCTGTCTGTCTGTCTCTCTCTGTCTCTCTCTCTCTCTAACTCTCTCTCTAACTTTCTCTCTTTCCCTAATTCTCTCTCTCTCTCTCTCTCTCTCCCTCTCTCTCTCTCTCTCTCTCTCTCTCTCTCTCTCTCTCTCTCTCTCTCTCTCTCTCTCTCTCTCTCTCTCTCTCTCTCTGTCTCTCTCTCTCTAATTCTCTCTCTATTTCTCTCCCTCCCTCCCTTTCTCTCCCTCCCCCCCCTCTCTCTTCCTATCTCTCTCTAACACATCCAGCAATGCATACATCACCTTCAGCGATCTATTTTCCCTTTCAGAAATCATTCCGGCTCTAATTAACAAACACGAACGTATGGAGGGCATTTGTTATCATGTTTTACTGCTAATTATCGGCATCAACCGCCCTGACGGTATGGCCACATGTCAAATTTCATTAAACTCTGCTGTATCATGATAGGGAAATTATCATGAAATAACCAGCCGTAATCAAGCGTGTGTCATTTGCATTGCATTAGTGATGTGTATATTAACGTACGGGTATGTGGGGATATCTACGCTTCAGTTTGTCTGCCTCTGTCTCGGTCTGTCTGTCTGTTTGCCTGTCTGTCTGTCTGTCTATCTGTCTGTCTGTTTATCTCTCTCTCTCTCTCTCTCTCTCTCTCTCTCTCTCTCTCTCTCTCTCTCTCTCTCTCTCTCTCTCTCTCTCTCTCTCTCTCTCTCTCTCTCTTCTCTACACACATAAAAAAAAAAAAAAAAAAAAAAAAAAAAAAAAAAAAAAAATATATATATATATATATATATATATATATATATATATATATATATATATGTAATATATATATATGTCTGTCTGTCTCTTTTTTTCTTTCTCTCTCTCTCCCTACCTCCCTCTCTTTTCTCTCTAATTCCCTATCTATCTACCTATCTATCTGCATATACTTCTCATCACCTTATCCTATTTCCTTAAGACTCTCACGGCAAATTGCAAACTGCATTTCCTTAAAACAAGACTACGTTTTTCGCTACCATCATCATCATCACATTTCTTTCATATTTCTTTCACTCTTTATCATTTTATTATCATTATCTCATGTTCCTTACTTTTATCCTCTTCTCTTTTTGTAGAAATCCGTGTCCCCGGGAAGAAAAATAAAGGTCGGAAACCTCACATGAAAGGTAGTAGATCCTCCTCCAAGACGAACTATATGGTATCAAATTCCCTTTGCATCTTATACTTGACAACGTTAAAAGAATCTAAACTCAAGAATAAACCAAAAATATCGCACAGAAACGCGGGGTCTTTTTTTTCCCCTCTAATGTCCTTTTTAAAATGGTCTTGGCAATTTGAGTCAAATTCAGCAAAAATAGCAGGGGATTTGAGATCGTAAACATAATTTTATTTTCTATTTCGTTTTTTCTTTATTCGTCAGGCTGTTTTTATCTCCTTAAGGGAACTGTCTAGAGGCAAATGTGTAATAAAAGCAAGAGAGGAAGCGATACAGGAAAGAAGTAAATATGAGAGAGATAACGAAGAGGAGAGATAACTAGGTAGACACGTAGATAACAAAAGAGGAAAAGACAGATAGATAAGTAGATAAGATAAGATAGATAAGAGAGAGAGCGCCCCACTAGGAATACAATGATTTAAGAACACTCTATGGTTGCTAATATGCAATGGGAAAGTGGCCACACAATAGTATTTTTACTCTGATATCACCATACTGTACACACCCGGGATCCGTGAGTACTTCTACGACTAAAGTAAATCAAAGCACTTTTGACTTCATATAAGTATATACATATTTATATATGTAT
>NC_051392.1:50234904-50239904 GCF_015228065.2 Penaeus monodon
AGAGAGAGAGAGAGAGAGAGAGAGAGAGAGAGAGAGAGAGAGTATTGGAGACAAGTAGCCTTGCTTGAATAATGAATGAAATTTAGTAGTGAAATCGAAGGTAAAACTGAGGTGATTATGCATTGTACCAAACATCATAAGCTTAATTCATACACGTGCTATGTCACTTGCCTGCTGGTGCGCCTTTGAGCTTTCGCAGGCCATATATACATTAAGTAAGAGAGATAAAATCTACAATACCTGAATCAGTAACTCTTTCGTTAGTTTCATTCAGTTACCCCTAATCCTTTGCAGTTTCCGTTTTCTAAACCGAATATTATTATCATTGTGTGTCTATATCATCTGTAAATATAGATTTGTCTTATCATTTTTATTTTCCTTTTACTAATTGAATGAGATCCTCTGACATAATATTTGTTTTGCTTCTAAACGACCCCCACCTCCACTTGTACGCACTAAATGAAAAAATATATATATTAATTTCCACTTATATATTTATTAATTAAAAAATTAATCAGTTTATCTATCGTTTATTTATCTATTCACCCATTCATTCACTTATCCATCATTTATCAACGTTTCCAAACACACACAAACTGCATTTAACAAGGCATCATTCTGTTGCTCTTACGTTGAAATATCATCATGATTTGATATCAGTTCCGTTCCTTTCTCAAATGCTTTACTGCTGTTTAATGCGATTATATGATTATGCCATTTTGTCGGTGGAGCTAAATGCAGAAATATTCTGGTCCCTCGAAAAAAAAGTTATAGGTGTTCACTTATTTTTTTAATCACTTTTACTATGGATAAACACACACGCACACACACACACACACACACACACACACACACACACACACACACACACACACACACACACACACACACACACACACACACACACACACACACACACACACACACATACATACATACACAAATCTATCTATCTATCTATCTATCTATCTATAGGGAAGAGGAGAAGAGAAGGAGAAGGGAAAGGAGGAAGGAGAGAAGATGAAAATGATAAGGATGATGATACTAAGAATAATGGTAATAACAATACCTATCAAAATAATGGTAATAGTAATAATAGTAGCAATGATAATGATAACCATGATAATTGCAATAATAATCATCATCCTTACAGTAATGAAAATAACAATGATGGTGATAATTAGAGTGATAATAATAATAATGATGATAATAATGATAAAAATTGTGATAACAAAATTATGATAATGCTAATCATAACGAAATTTATAATAATAATCATAATAATAATGATAATACTTCTACTAATAATGCTCATAACTAAAATTATGATAATGTTAATAACAATAATTATGGCAATGTTGATAACAACAATAATGATAATGATACTGGGAATCACAACCATCATAATAACAATGATTATAATGATAATAATAATGATAATCGTAATAATAACAATGATGATAATAATAATGATAATCGTGATAATAACAATAATGATAATAATAATGATAATCGTGATAATAACAATAATGATAATAATAATGATTATGAAAATGATGACGATAATAATGCTAATGCTATTGATGATAATAATAACAATAATAATAATAACAACAACAACAACAACAATAACATCAACAACAACAACAATGATAATAATAATAATGATAATAATAATAATAATAATAATAATGATAATAATAATAATAATAATAATAATAATAATGATAATAATAATGATGATGACGATGATAATCATGATGATAATTAATTATAATGATAATTATTGTCTGTATGATTATGATAATCATCAATATCAACATCAATACCACCATCACCATCATTATAATTCACATACTTTCATCAGCTCGGTATCAATCAGTCATCCTCATTCACTATCATTCACGTCACTTATTCAATCCCCCTTTCTCTATCCCTCCTCCCCCCCCTAATAGATAATGCCCCCGAGGCTCTGTGATAATGCCAGTCAGCTATTCCTTTTCTCGTGAGCAAATCCCCGGGGCAGCGAGGGAGTCGGGGGAGAGGGGGAGAGAGGGAGAGGGGAGAGAAGATGAGGGAGAGAGGGGAGAGAAAGAGAGGGAGAGAGGGGAGAGAAGGGAGAAAGGGGGGGGAAGAGGGAGAGAAGGAGAAGGAGAGAGGGGAGAGAAGAAAAGAGAGAGAGAGAGCAGAGGGAAATGGAGAAACGGGGGGCCATGTGAGGGGAAACGGGAGAGGGGAAGAGGGGAAAAGGAAAGGGAGAAGGGGGAGTGAAAGGGGAAGAGGGGGAAGAGGGGGAAAGGTGGAGACGGAGGCGAGAGACAAAGGGAGAGGGAAGGGGTGGAGAGGGGAAGAGGGAGAAAGAAGGAGATAGGAGAAGAGGAGAAAGGGAGAAGGGAAGAAGGAGGAATGGGGAAAGAAAGGAATGGAAGAGGGGAGAAATGGGGTGGGTAAGAAAGATGAAAGTAGATTTATAGACTAATAAGCGAATAGGTAAACCAACAGAGAGAGAGAGAGAGAGAGAGAGAGAGAGAGAGAGAGAGATAGAAATAAAGAGAGAAAGAGATAGAATGAGAGAGATAGAGATGTGTAAAGATGGAGAGATGGAGAAATAAAAAGACAGAGCGATAGGGAGATAGATAGAAAGATAGATATAGAGATATAGATATAGAGAGATAGATAAGTCGATAAGTATAGAAAGATATGTAGACAGACAGTTGGATAGATGGATCTCTCTCTCTCTCTCTCTCTCTCTCTCTCTCTCTCTTCTCTCTCTCTCTCTATATATATATATATATATATATATATATATATATATAAATATATATATACAAACATAAACACACATACATGCACACACACACACACACACACACACACACACACACACACACACACACACACACACACACACACACACACACACACACACACACACATATACATACACGCACACAGAAAAACTACGGGATTTCCCCGTAAAGTTTCATTTACTATTTATGATGCAGGGGGGGGGGGGTCGTGGAAACTGATATGGACAGTAACTTATTAATTCCTTGTATATTTGTCTTTTTAACAAATATTATGCATTATACACTCCTACGCTTATACATACATACATTCTAATACATACATACATACGTACATACATCCAATACATACATGTGCTCATTGTACACCAGTACACATAAATAAACACATGAAATACATATATACAGTGAAACATAACATGCCTATGAGTTATTAAAAGATACTTTTTTTTTCAAAAGGCCTCCTATTTATTAAGGATATATGTACTATATGTATATACTTACTATGTATGGATATAAGTGCTATATATGGATATATGTACTATATATGGATATATGTGCTATATTCACGTATAATCCGTGTATCATGGATATGCACTTATATTATATGTATATCATGGGTGCGAACTCAAAATTCAGCTACTTCGGGAAGCAGAAAAAATCAAGATGGAGAACTAAATCCGAATGAAAGAAAGAGAGAAAGAAAAACAGAGAGAGAAAGAAAGAAAGAAAAGAGAGAGAGAGAGAGAGAGAGAGAGAGAGAGAGAGAGAGAGAGAGAGCGGGAGAGCGTCGTGGAGGGAGAGAGAGAGAGGAGAGAGAGAGAGAGAGAGAGAGAGAGAGAGAGAGAGAGAAGAGAGAGAGAAGAGAGAGAGAGAGAGAGAGAGAGAGAGAGAGAGAGAGAGAGAGAGAGAGAGAGAGAGAGAGAGGGGAGAGAGAGAGAAAGAAAGAGAGAGAGAGAGAGAGAGAGAATGAGAGAGAGAGAGGAGAGAGAGAGAGAGAGAGAGAGAGAGAGAGAGAGAGAGAGAGAGAGAGAGAGAGAGAGAGAGAGAGAGAGAGAGAGAGAGAGAGACAGACATGCAAACAGAAACAGAGAGAGAGAGAGAGAGAGAGACAGACAGACAGACAGACATGCAAACAGAAACAGAAAGAACAAAATAACAGAGAAAGAAAGACACGGAAACCAGCTAACAGAAAGAGAGAGAAAGAGAAAAAAGACAAGAAAAGGAAAATAGAGAAAGAGAAAGAGAAACGGATCAACCGCCATCCGTCTGCAGAACGAAAAGGGGGATAGATGGCGCCCTAACAGCCCCGCGCGCCGTCAATGCCGTCATCCCGCCGCCACTGACGGCTTCCGTGAGCTCAGAAATGCACAGTCCTTTTATTACGTCATTCGAGCTATTGAGGCTCCTAGTTTGCGCTATTCCCGCTTCCCTCTCCCCCCAATTGCAGCCTGATTCATGCAACGTCGTCTTCGTCTTCCACCGACTTATGACGCCATCTGTAAGAACGCTAAGGCGAACGGCCTGCATTATCGGCGTTCGCATATCACGCATGCGGATTCAGGATTGCTACGGAGACCGAGATATCGCTGGCGATGGGGGGGTGGACGGCTGATGCTGCGTTCGGTCAGGTTTTGTGTTGTTTCTGAAGGTGAAACGAAACATTAAAGGGAAGAAGAGCGTTGGGATTCAAGTTAGTTATTCGCTTTTGATAGCCGTGATGTTGTAAAGATCCCATATCATGCAAGGGCACACGCGCACACCTACATACATACATACATACACACACACACACACACACACACACACACACACACACACACACACACACACACACACACACACACACACACACACACACACATATATATAGATATATAAGATATATATATATATATATATATATATATATGTATATATATACACACATCCATATATATATAATATATATAGATATATATAGATAATATATAACATAAATATAGATATATATAGAATATATATTATATATAGATATGTATATATATATATATATAATATATATATATATATATATATATATATATATATATATATTTATATATATATATATATATATATTTTTTTAAATTAATTAATTAATTAATTAATTAATTAATTAAATATATATATTTTTTTTCAACAGCCATTCATTCCACTGCAGGACACAGGCCT
>NC_051392.1:50259904-50262404 GCF_015228065.2 Penaeus monodon
GAAAACTGAGGGAACGGAATAAAAGGAAGAAAAAAAAAACGAAAAGACAGACAATAAAATAAAACTAAGGAAAAGAAGAAGAAGAAGAAGGAGATAAACAAGAAAAGCAAAAAAAAAAAAAACATCCCATCAAAAAATAAAAAAATAAAAAAAATAAATATCGCATTTAACAACCCCCACCCACATAAAAAAAAGAAAAACGGGAAATACGAACCAAGAAAAATATCTCAAAAAGCGCACACTTCCCGCGCGCCTCCGCCACTTAAATGATGCCGCAATAGCCCCAAATTCCCTGTTAACTACCCTTGGAAATGGGAGCATTGCACCATGCTGTGTCTAGAATCCGGGGCTGGCGAAATTAATTATTCGATTTAGCATCAATTCTGCTCCAGCATTAAGCTTCGCAAACTAACCTGTTCTGGTATTTGAAAGGAGTTTTGATGAATTCGCTCGTCTGCTTATCTACTCGTATATTTACTCGTTTATTTATTCGTATGTATAGACATACATGCATACGTCACGCACACACACACACACGCACACACACACACACACACACACACACACACACACACACACACACACACACACACACACACACACACACACACACAAATATTCGTTCATACAGACATAATACATCATTAGCATCAATCCCCCCCCCCTCCCCTCTTCCTCCCTCCCTACCTCCCGCTCACTCCTTCCCTCTCCCTTCCTCCCTTCCACTCCCCCTCTCCCTCTCCTCTTCTTCTCTCTCCCCTTCTCCTCCCTCTTTCTCCTATCCTCCCCGCATGCAAACAATATCCCCCCCGGTGCCCATGAGAACCAGAAGGGATTACGAGAAGATTACATCAGGTAAAGATGATTATAAAGAAGAAGCTGAGGTACCCTCGACAATGCAGAGAAAATAAAGATAAAGATAGAGAAAGAGAGAGTGAGAGTGAGAGTAAGAGAGAGAAAGAGAGAGAGAGAGAGGGAAAGAAAGAGAGATAGACATATATATATATGTATATATATATATATATATATATATATATATATATATATATATATATATATACATATACATATATACGTGTGTGTGTGTGTGTGTGTGTGTGTGTGTGTGTGTGTGTGTGTGTGTGTGTGTGTGTGTGTGTGTGTGTGTGTGTGTGTGTGTGTGTGTGTGTGTGTGTGTGTGTGTGTGTGTGTGTGTGTGTGTGTGTGTGTGTGTGTGTGTGTGTGTGTGTTTGTGTGCTTGTGTGTGTATCATATATGTATATACATATATAGATAGATAGATAGATAGGTAGAGAGAGAGATATATAGATAGACAGATAGATAGAATGAAAGAGAGATAGAAAGATATACATATATATAAATATTAATATATATACATATATATATATATATATATATATATATATATATATATATATAAAGATAGATAGATAGATAGATAGATAGATAGATAGATAGATAGATAGATAGATAGATAGATAGATAGACAGATAGACAGATAGATAGATATAGATAAATAGAGATAGATAGAGAGAGACAGAGAGACAGAGAGATACATAGTCAGAGAGAGAGAAAAAAGATCTTCTCGGAACTTCTTGCAAAAGGAGATTCATATCCCCGGAAATTTAATAATAAAAATTACCTTTTCAAACACACTGATCGACTCATATCTGCCCGGAGTGAACATGTACGTGAATGTGTACTTGACGTGAGTGTAAGGCCTAAGGCTACCCCTCCCCCCCTTGCCCCCAAATCACATATACCCACACCCTCCTCCTCTGGCCTCTACAACCCCCCCCTCTGGCCTCCACACCCTCCCCCTCTGGCCTCCACACCCTCCCCCTCTGGCCTCCACACCCTCCCCCTCTGGCCTCCTCCCCCTCCCCCTCTGGCCTCCTTTCCCTCCCCCTCTGGCCTCCACACCCTCCCGCTCTGGCCTCCACACCCTCCCCCTCTGGCCTCCTTTCCCTCCCCCTCTGGCCTCCACACCCTCCCCCTCTGGCCTCCTCCCCCTCCCCCTCTGGCCTCCACACCCTCCCCCTCTGGCCTCCACACCCTCACCCTCTGGCCTCCACACCCTCCCCCTCTGGCCTCCACACCCTCCCCCTCTGGCCTCCACACCCTCCCCCTCTGGCCTCCACACCCTCCCCCTCTGGCCTCCTCCCCCTCCCCCTCTGGCCTCCACACCCTCCCCTCTGGCCTCAAACCCCCCTCCCTCCCTTCCTTTCCCTCCTCCTCCTCCTCCTCCTTTCTTTAGCGGGGAGTTAAGGCGATCAATTTATTCTAAAGCTTTATTCTGGAAAGTTCCTGCTCTCGCATTTTCTCGCTTTCTGAAGAGGGGAAAAGTGAGAGAGGGGAAGAGAAAGCTATACAAGGAACCTTATTACCGAGGGATAATGTAAAGGTGATTGTTAGCACGCTATCATTTCTGCCTATAACTGAATGTATAACAATTTCCCGATTTTCTTTTGATGCGCCAATACATACATCTACAATATAC
>NC_051392.1:50274904-50280217 GCF_015228065.2 Penaeus monodon
ATACTTAATTGTAGTTTTCATGTTGTGATGCTCTTGGAGTGAGTACGTGGTAGGGTCCCCAGTTCCTTTCCACGGAGAGTGCCGGTGATCTTTTTAGGTAATCATTCTCTCTCTCATATATATATATATTTATATATATATATATATATATATATATATATATATATATATATATATAAAACATACATATACATATATGTATATATATGTATATATATATGTATATATATGTATGTATATATATATATGTGTATATCTGTCTATCTATCTATCTATCTAACTATCTTTCTTTCTTTCTCTCTTTCTATCTTCGTTTCTCTCTCTTTTGATTATAAGATGAATCATATATGTCACCTAACTGTGTAACGTCACTTTTAGAAATCAAAACAAAACCATTAGAAAAAAAAACATTAGCCGATCAGTCAAAACGAACAAAATCCGTAATTGCTTTTGAGAGAGAGAGAGAGAGAGAGAGAGAGAGAGAGAGAGAGAGAGACCAAGAGAGAGAGAGACCAAGAGAGAGAGAGAGAAGAGAGAGAGAGAGAGAGAGAGAGAGAGAGAGAGAGAGAGAGAGAGAGAGAGAGAGAGAGAGAGAGAGAGAGAGAGAGAGAGAGAGAGAGGCAGACATAGACATACAAACAAACAAACAAACAAACAGAGACGGAAGAAGGGAGAGGGAGGGAGGGAGGATAAGAGAGAGAGGCACAAGGAGAGGGAGAGAAACATTTTACATTTGCATAGGAGAAGCACAACGAGACGAAATATCTTCACGTGGAAAACTCCACTTGTAAATTCCACTGTATGGACGAAACGAAACTACTTGGAAAACTCCACCTGGAAAACTCCACCAGGGAAAACAACCAGGAAAAACTCCACCTGGAAAAACTCCACCTGGAAAACTCCACCTGGAAAACTCAACCAGGAAAAAACTCCACCTGGAAAAAACTCCACATGGAAAACTCCACCTGGAAAACTCAACCAGGAAAAAACTCCACCTGGAAAACTCCACCTGGAAAAAACTCCACCTGGAAAACTAAACCAGGAAAAAAATCCAACCTTGAAAACACCGGGAAAACAACCAGGAAAACTCAACCGGGAAAGCCTCCACCTAGAAAACTCCACACCGTGTGGAAGCCCTGCGTAAAATGAAGAATTCTGACACTTCTGTAACGAACATCCTCCGTAAGAAAGAACAGGAAGAACAAAGAGGGGAAGAAAGAGAGTAAGGCGGAGGAGAAAGAGGAAAAGAGAGAAGAGGGGAAAAGGATATGATGAAGGAGAGAGGAAACCGGATGGAAGCTGGAAAAAGGGAGAAAGGAGAACAATGGTGTTAAAAAAACAAGGAAGAGGAAGAGAAAGTGGGAAAGAAAAGGGAGGAAGAAAGAGGGAGGATGAAGAGGAAGAGGAGTAGGAGGAGGAAGAGGAGGAGGAGGAGGAAGAGGAGAGGAGGAGGAGGAGGAGGAGGAGGAGGAAGAAGAGAAGAAGAAAGAGGAGGAGAGGAGGTGGAGGAGGAGGAGGAAGAGAGAGAGGAGGAGGAGGAGGAAGAGGAGGAGGAGGAGGAGGAGGAGGTGGAGGAGGAGGAGGAAGAAGAGGAGAAGGAGGAGGAGGAGGAGGAGGAGGAGGAGGAGGAGGAGGAGGAGGAGAAAGAAGAAGAAGAAGAAGAATGAAACGTAAGAGAGGATATCGAAGAAAAAAATGACTGAAGAAGGAAGAAAACAAGAACAAACAAACAAACAAAAAACACACAAGCACACTCCCAAGACGGTGAACCTAACCCCTGTCACCTCCCCAGCACCGCCTCCTTCACTTCCCCAGCAGCGCCTCCGTCACCTCCCCAGCAGCGCCTTCATCACCTCCCCAGCACCGCCTCCTTCACTTCCCCAGCAGCGCCTCCGTCACTTCCCCAGCAGCGCCTCCGTCACCTCCCCAGCAGCGCCTTCATCACCTCCCCAGCAGCGCCTCCATCACCTCCCCAGCAGCGCCTTCATCACCTCCCCAGCACCGCCTCCTTCACCTCCCCAGCAGCGCCTCCTTCACCTCCCCAGCACCGCCTCCTTCACCTCCCCAGCACCGCCTCCTTCACCTCCCCAGCAGCGCCTCCTTCACCTCCCAGCAGCGCCTCCTTCACTCCCCTTCAGCGCCTCCTTCACCTCCCCAGCAGCGCTTCTCCCTCACACCCAGCACCCCTCCTTCACCTCCCCAGCAGCGCCTTCATCACCTCCCCAGCAGCGCCTCCTTCACCTCCCCTTCAGCGCCTCCTTCACCTCCCCAGCACCGCCTCCTTCACCTCCCAGCACCCTCCTTCACCTCCCCAGCCGCCTCCTTCACCTCCCCACCCCACCCCCCAGCGCCTCCTTCACCTCCCAGCAGCGCCTCCTCACCTCCCAGCACGCTCCTTCACCCCCCAGCACCGCCTCCTTCACCCCCAGCACCGCCTCCCTCCCAGCACCCCTCACCCCAGCAGCGCCTCCTTCACCTCCCCAGCAGCGCCTCCTTCACCTCCCCAGCACCGCCTCCTCACCTCCCCAGCACGCCTCCTTCACCTCCCCAGCACCCCTCCTCACCTCCCCACACGCCTCCTCACCTCCCAGCACGCCTCCTTCACCTCCCCAGCAGCGCCTCCTTCACCTCCCCAGCACCGCCTCCTCACCCCAGCACGCCCTTCACCTCCCAGCAGCCCCTCCTTCACCTCCCCAGCACCGCCTCTTCCCTCCCAGCACGCCTCCCCTCCCCAGCAGCGCCTCCTTCACCTCCCAGCAGCGCCTCCTTCACCTCCCCAGCACGCCTCCTTCACCTCCCCACACCGCTCCTCCCACACTCCCCAGCACGCCCCTTCACCTCCCCAGCACGCCTCCTTCACCTCCCAGCAGCGCCTCCTTCACCTCCCCGCACCGCCTCCTTCACCTCCCCAGCACGCCCTTCACCTCCCCAGCAGCGCCTCCTTCACCTCCCCAGCACGCCTCCTTCCCTCCCAGCACGCCTCCTCCACACCTCCCCAGCCCAGCGCCCCCTTTCACCTCCCCAGCACCGCCTCCTTCACCTCCCCAGCAGCCCCTCCTTCACCCCCAGCAGCCCCTTCACCTCCCCAGCATCGCCTCCTTCACCTCCCCAGCACGCCTCCTCACCTCCCCAGCCCGCCTCCTCACCTCCACACCTCCCACTCAGCAGCGCCTTCACCTCCCAGCCGCCCCACCTCCCAGCCGCCTCTCACCTCCCCAACCTTTCCCCAGCACCGCCTCCTCACCTCCCCAGCACGCTCCTTCACTCCCACCCTCCCACCCCAGCACCGCCTCCTTCACCTCCCAGCAGCCTACTCCCCCCTCCTTCACCTCCCCAGCACGCCTCTCACCTCCACACGCTCCTCACCGCACGCCTCCTCACCTCCCAGCACGCCTCTTCACCTCCCAGCCATCGCCTCTCACCTCCCCAGCACGCCTCCTTCACCTCCCCAGCAACCCCGCCCTCCTTCACCTCCCCAGCACCGCCTCCTTCACCTCCCCAGCACGCCTCCTTCACCTCCCCCCACACCCGCCCTCCTTCACCTCCCCAGCACGCCTCCTTCCCACACCTCTCCCAGCACGCCTCCTTCACCTCCCAGCACGCCTCTCACCTCCCCAGCACCGCCTCCTTCACCTCCCCAGCAGCGCCTTCCTCAACCTCACCCCCAGCACCGCTCCTTCACCTCCCAGCATCCTCACCTCCCCAGCAGCGCCTCCTTCACCTCCCCAGCAGCGCCTCCTTCCTCCCAGCACCCTTCACTCCCAGCAGCCTCCTTCACCTCCCCAGCACGCCTCCTTCACCTCCCCAGCACCGCCTCCTTCACCTCCCCAGCAGCGCCTCCTTCACCTCCCCAGCACCGCCCTCCTTCACCTCCCAGCACGCCTCCAGTCACCCCCCAGCAGCGCCTCCATCACCTCCCCAGCACCGCCTCCATCACCTCCCAGCAGCGCCTCCTCACTCCCAGCACCTCCTCACTCCAGCACGCGCCTCCTTCACCTCCCCAGCACGCCTCCTCACCTCCCAGCACGCCTCCTCACCTCCCACACCGCTCCTCACCCCCAGCAGCGCCTTCCATTCACCTCCCCAGCAGCGCCTCCTCACTCAGCAGCCTCACCTCCCCAGCAGCGCCTCCTTCACCTCCCCAGCACGCTCGTCCTGCACCTCCCCAGCAGCGCCTCCTTCACCTCCCAGCACGCCTCCTCACCTCCCCAGCAGCGCCTCCTCACCTCCCCAGCAGCGCCTCCTTCACCTCCCCAGCACGCCTCCTTCACCTCCCCAGCACGCCTCCTCACCTCCCCAGCACGCCTCCATCACCTCCCCAGCACCGCCTCCTTCACCTCCCCAGCACGCCTCCTCACCTCCCCAGCACGCCTCTCACCTCCCCGCACGTCCTCAGCTCACCTCCCCAGCAGCTCTCACCTCCCCACCTACCCCAGCACCGCTCCTTCACCTCCCCGCAGCCCCCTCACCTCCCCAGCAGCGCCTCTCACTCCCCAGCACCGCCTCCTTCACCTCCCCAGCACGCCTCTCCCACGCTCCCCAGCACGCCTCTCACCTCCCAGCAGCGCCTCCTCACCTCCCCAGCACGCCTCCTTCACCTCCCAGCACGCCTCCTCACCCCCAGCACGCCTCCTCACCTCCCAGCACGCTCTCACCCCAGCACCGCCTCCTCACCTCCCCAGCAGCCCTCCTCACCTCCCCAGCAGCGCCTTCCCCCCACCTCCCCCAGCGCCTCCTTCACACTCCACGCCTCCCACCCAGCCGCCTCCTCACCTCCCCAGCAGCCCCTCCTCACCTCCCAGCACGCCTCTTCACTCCCCAGCCGCCTCCTTCACCTCCCAGCAGCTCCTCACCTCCCCAGCAGCGCCTCATCACCTCCCAGCACGCCTCCATCACCTCCCCAGCACGCGCCTCCTCACCTCCCCAGCAGCGCCTCCTCACCTCCCCAGCAGCCGCCTCCTCACCTCTCCCAGCAACCCCTCCTCACCTCCCCAGCCAGCGCCTCCTTCACCTCCCCAGCAGCGCCTCCACCTCCCCAGCAGCGCCTCCTCACCTCCCCAGCACGCCTCCTCACCTCCCCAGCAGCGCCTCCTCACCTCCCAGCAGGCCTTCATCACCTCCCCAGCAGCGCCTCCTCACCTCCCAGCACAGCTCCTTCACTCCCCAGCACCCTCTCACCTCCCCAGCAGACCTCCTCACCTCCCCAGCACCCGAGGCCTCTTCCACCAGCAGCGCCTCCTCACCTCCCAGCAGACGCTCCTCACTCCCAGAGCGCCTCATCACCTCCCCAGCAGCTCATCACCTCCGCCAGCA
>NC_051392.1:50280317-50282817 GCF_015228065.2 Penaeus monodon
TTCTCTCTCTACTTAATTAGAAAATATCCTGAAGATCGTCCGTCGCATCATTAATTACCGAGATAATTACATTAATATTCCGAAAATTAGTTAGAGTAATGTATGTTTCTTTAAGATAAAACTGACATGTAGGATGTGCGCCTCTGTTCTCTAAGAGAACAAATGATCTGGCAAAGTTAAAAGGCAGAACTGTGTCTTTGTTTCTCTCCCCCCCCCTCTCTCTCACCATCTATCTTTTTTTCTCTCTCTCTATTTCTATCTCTATCTCTCTCTTTCTCATTCATTCACTCTCTCTCTCTTTCTCTCTCTCTCTCTCTCTCTCTCTCTCTCTCTCTCTCTCTCTCTCTCTATATATATATATATATATATATATATATATATATATATATATATACATACACACACACACACACACACACACACACACACACACACACACATATATATATATATATATATATATATATATATATTATATATATATATATATATATATATATATATATATACATATATATATATATATATATATATATATATATATATATATATATATATTATATATATATATATATATATATATTATGTGTGTGTGTGTGTGTGTGTGTGTGTGTGTGTGTGTGTGTGTGTGTGTGTGTGTGTGTGTGTGTGTGTGTGTGCATGTGTGTGTGTGCATGTGTGTGTGCGCATGTATATAAGTGCGCATGTGTATATGTGCACGTATATATATGTGCACATGAATATCCACGTGTATATTTGTACGAATGCATATATGTGCGGGTGTATGTATGTTGCACGTGTATATATGTTGCACGTGTATATATGTTGCACGTGTATATATGTTGCACGTGTATATATGTTGCACGTGTATATATGTTGCACGTGTATTTTGATAAAGTGCATCAAGCTCTGGGGACACTTACCGCATGTTGCTGTCCATTGAGCGTCTCATGATGCAGCGTTCGCATAATCTGGGACGGAGGTCGTTGCATGATTTATGCGAACGCTCTAATTTTCATTTCCTTCCTTTTCCTCCTTCTCTTCGCTTCCTTCGCTTTGCCTTTCCTTCTTCCTTTATTGTTGTTGTTGGTTTATTTCTTGTCCTGATATTGTCCGTGCGAATGATTGAGTTTTTATTTGTTTCTTTGTGTTGTTTTTTCTTCTTCCCTACTTTCTTTCACTTCCTCTATATCTATCCTTCTTTGTTGTTTCCCTTCCTCTTTGTCGTTTTATTCTTCTCCATCTTCTTCCAAAACTATTTCTTCTATCTCCCTAATTATCATTTCCTTCCTCCTCCTTCTTCTATTCGCTTCCTCTCCGTTCCTCCTTCCTTCTTTGCTGTTCTTTCCGTCTCCTCCTCTTTCCTTCCTCTTTGCTATCTTTCCTTTTTTTCCCTTTCTATCTTGCTTCTATTCATCTCCCTCCTTCCTTCCTCCTTTGCTGCTTTTCTCGTCCTCTTCTTTTTTTATCTCCCTCCTTCTTCCTGTTTTTCTCCAGTCGCTTTCATTCCATTCTTTGCATTTTCTCTTTCTTTCTCTCCCTCCTTTTCTTCGCTTCCTCTCCTTCCTTTCTTCCTTCCTTGTTGCTTCTCTTCTTCTCTTTTTCTCTCTCTTTTTATTTGTTTCCTCGTCTTTCTTCTCTCCTTCCTTACTACTTCTATCCTCCTACTCCTCTTCTTCTCCCTCTTTTCTTCCTTTTTTATTATTCGATTCGCTTCCTCTCCTCACTACTTCTCTCCTCCTCTTCTTCTTCTTCCTTTTCCTCCTTCCATTCGCATTTCCTTCCTTGCTGCTTCTCTCATCCCCTTTTTCCTCTTCCTCCTTTCTTCTTGATTTTCTTCCTTTCGTTTCCTTTCCCTTCTTCTCTTCTCCCCTTTTCCCTCGTCCTCCTTTCTTCTTCCGTTACCTCTCTCTCCTACCCTCCGCTTCCTCTCATTCCTTCCCTCTTCCTCTTCTTCTCCCTCTCTCTCCTACCTTCTGCCTCCTCTTCTCCTTCCTCCCTCCCATCCTTCCTTGTTCAGTTCTCTCTTCCTCTTCTCCCTCTTCTTCCTCCTCCTCCTCTCCTTCCTCCCTCCCATCCTTCCTTGTTCATTTCTCTCTTCCTCTTCTCTCTCTTTTTCCTCCTCCTCCTCCTCCTCCTCCAAAATTATCCACAGAAGAATCGGTAGGTATTCGTTACCCAGGTCGGTTAATCATTGCTCTCTCCACACAATGTTATCTATTCCTGGCTAGCTGCACCTGAGCCGCCCCAGATTAAGATGGGGAAAAGGGGGGATGGGGAGGGGAGAGAGGAGAGGTGAGAGAGGGGAAAAATGGAAAAAGAAGAAGAAAATGAAGAGGGGGAATAAGTGAGTAGAAGGGAGAGATGAGGAGAATTAGGAAAAGGGGAAGAAAGTAAATGAAAGTAGGGAAAGGGAGAGGAAAGGATAGATGAGGTGATAGGGGAGGGAAGAAAGGAAATAGAGAGAGGAGACGGGAGAAGAAAAAGGGGGAAGGGAAAT
>NC_051392.1:50302817-50305317 GCF_015228065.2 Penaeus monodon
ACTTCTAATCATACGGAGCTTCCTTGTATCATCTGGTACTGGCTCTTTCTATTAACGAATGCGTGAACTTGTCTTACCTTAACTCTCCCTCTTCTAATTTCTAAGATGTATCGCAAACGAAGTCCACCAGTAGAGAAAAGTGTTATCTTGCGCAAAAAGTTCGGTCAACACAAACACACACACAGTAACGTGGGCACACAATCAGAATGAAAACAAAACATTGCCGCAATTGAAACGAAGCAAAACGTAACGTTTCGAACTCGCCAAGAGTTTCTCATGAGACGTGCTATTTTCTTTTTCTTTTTTCTTTTTTTCTTTCTTTTCAAACTCGACAAGAGTATATTATCAGACGTGGCATTTTTTCGGACTCGTCAAGATATCATAAGACGTGGTAAATTATTATTATTATTATTATTATTATTATTATTATTATTGTTATTCCTTTCTATTTACATACTTTTAATCTCCGTATCTTTTTCTAGATCTCCGTTGATTGAACACTTCCTCCAGCTGCTTCGTGAACCGAAATTGCGTAGAGAGAGAGAGAGAGAGAGAGAGAGAGAGAGAGAGAGAGAGAGAGAGAGAGAGAGAGAGAGAGAGAAGGGGGGGCAGACAGTGTGTGTGTTTGAGAGAGAGCAAGAGAGAGAGAGCGAGAGAGCGAGCGAGCGAGCGAGAGAGAGAGAGAGAGAGAGAGAGAGAGAGAAAGAGAGAGAGAGCGAGAGAGAGAGAGAGAAGGGGGGGGGGGCAGACAGTGTGTGTGTGTGTGTTTGAGAGAGAGCAAGAGAGAGAGAGAGCGAGAGAGAGCGAGAGAGAGAGCGAGCGAGAGAGAGAGAGAGAGAGAGAGAGAGAGAGAGAGAGAGAGAGAGAGAGAGAGAGAGAGAGAGAGAGAGAGAGAGAGAGAGAGAGAGAGAGAGAAGAGAGAGAGAGAGAGAGAGAGAGAGTGCGTTCAGCCAATTAAGACTGAGCCTGACCTACGGGTTTGGAAACGAGTTGATAATCAAATTACAGATAATCTGTCTTTTCTTTTTCTGTAATTGACAAAACAATTGTTGGATAGTTATCACAGGGGGACATATAGCCGCAGGATATTTTCACTTTAATAGAATACTGATTTATAAATTGAAAATGGGTTTTAAAAATGTTTGCGTGTGATTAAACTTCAATGATCTGTATGTGTGATTAGTTATGTTTAGTTTCATTAATAAAATCCCATGAAATGATAAAGAAACTTGCCACCACAGTCATCTCTCTCATGGATATTACTTCTAACTCTTTCTATGGTTTACGGTTTAAAAAAAGTTAGTACCCCCCCACCCAAGGCCACCAATTTTATCTTTGTGGGTCCCCTGTATGTAAAATTATACAATTATGCATAGCTAGGCTGCACGATATGAATGAAAATTATTATTGACATCAAATTAATTAATGGAGTTATGTAAAAAGGTGAACCGTTAAGCTTGAGCAATAGAATAAGCAAAAACTTTCAATTGCTCAGTTTTAAGATTAGTATTACTGCTACGTACAACGCTTGCTACAAGACTATATGTGATGGTGCTGCATCTATACAGTAATACAACATGTTTATCATCCAATGCATCGCTGCTTCTACACAGTTCTAACCCCCCTCTCCCAATAGTGCTCTTACCATATGATGAGGGTAAGTGATAACAGCACTTCCATAAACAAATTTGTCCCCCTACCACTATGTTCTCTTTATAGTGCGACATCTCTTAAATGGCCGCAGCAACACTTCCTCCAGCTGCTTCGTGATCCGAAATTGGGGGGAGGGAGAGAGAGAGAGAGAGAGAGAGAGAGAGAGAGAGAGAGAGAGAGAGAGAGAGAGAGAGAGAGAGAGAGAGAGAGAGAGAGAGAGAGAGAGAGAATTTTGTTTACGATAGTACTGTACAAGTGCCTGTTATAATTTTTGTTCGAATGTGAACTTACCATACCTAATATGGAACGAGGAATTGTTAATGGAACGTATGTTTTTTTTCTCTCTCAAGTCCATATGTTACCTTATATGGTTTAATTCCTATCTTTCTTCATTTTCCTCTCTGCATTTCCATCTCTCTCTGCATTTCCACCTCTATCTGCATTTCCACCTCTCTTTCTCTGTATTTCCGCCTCTCTTTCTCTGCGTATTTTTTTTCTTTCTAATAGTCTATTTTACTTTCCTTTTTTCACGCTGTCCCCTGTTCACACACTTTCTCTTCCAACCATTGTTTAGTTGTGTTTATTTTTTCTTGATTTGTTTTTATTGCTTTATGGAACTGCCGTTGGTTTTCCATTTTTTCCCCTGCGTTGGTGACTTTTTCTATGACAAGTGAATTTCCGTTGTTGTTAGTTTGCTTTACTTATATACTTTTCACTTTGCACAGACACATACATACACGCACATTCACGTACACACGCACACGAAAGAATTCTGTGATTATCTACGTGAGAGAGAGAGAGAGAGAGAGAGAGAGAGAGAGAGAGAGAGAGAGAGAGAGAGAGAGAG
>NC_051392.1:50322817-50325317 GCF_015228065.2 Penaeus monodon
GGAGGAAGGAGGAAGGGAGAATGAAGTTGAGAGGAGTGGAAAGGAAGAAAAGAGGAGGAAAGGAGGAAAAGAGGAAAGCAAAGGAGAGAGACGGAGATGAAAATAGAGAGAGGAAGTGAAGGAGTGAGTGAAAGAAGGGCAGAGAGGAGAAAGGAAGCGATAAGATTGTTACAGAAAGAAAAACAAGAGAGACGGACACACACACACACAAACACACACACACACACACACACACACGCACACACACACACGCACACACACACACACACAATCCCCCCCACACACATACACATACACACACACACAAACACCCCCCCCACCCCCACACACAACCCCCACCCCCACATCCCCCCCAACGCACACACCCCTCCCCACCCCCCCACAACCCACGCACACACGAGCCAAGACAACGCGCACACAGACACCCAAGCATCCTACCGATAAGGCATAAATTTCTTATCCATCTATCTATCCAGCAATCAGTGCCAATTTCCGCAACCTCGAGGGCCATTAAACCCTCTCGAGACCCCAAAACCCTTGGCACTCCCTCCCCCCCCCCCTCGCCTCCCTTTCTCTCGAGAACCCTCTCCCCCCCATCCCTTAATTCCCTCCCCCTCCCACATCCCCCCCACTGTCAAGGACCCCCCCCCTACCCTTCCATCCACTCGATGCCGAAGGGAGGGAGAGGAGGGGGGGGAGGGAGATGGGGTTTTGGAAGATGGGGGAGAGGAGGAGAGGGAAAGAGGAGGAGAGGAGAAGAGAGGGAAAGAGGGAGAGGGGAGGAGGAGTAGAGGGAAGACGGGAAGAGCGGGAGAGGGGAAGAGGGGGAGAGGAGAAGAGAGGGAAAGAGGGAGAGGGGGGAGGAGCAAGACGGGAAAAGCGGGAGAGAGGAAGAGAGGGAGAGGGGAAAGGGGAAAATAGGAAGAGGGAAGGGGGAAAAAAAAAGTAGGGGGAAGAAAGGGGGGGGGAATAAGGGGGAAGGGGGAAGGGGGAGAAGAAGAAAGGGGGGGAAGGGGAAGAGAAAAGGGGGAAAAAAAAGGGGGAAAAAGGGGAAGGAAGAGGAAAAGAAGAGGAAGGAGGAGAAAAGGAGGAAAAAAAAAAAAAGAGAAAAAGGGGGGAAGAGGGAGAAAAAAAGAAAAGAAGGAAAAGAAAGAAGGGGGAAAAAAAAGGGGAAAAAGAGTGGAGGGGAAAGAAGGGAAAAAAGGGAAGGGGGGGGGAAGGGGAAGGGGGGAAGAAGAAAAAAGGGGGAAGGGGGGAAGGGGGAGAAAAGAGGGGAAAAGAGGGGGAAAAAAGAAAAGAAAAAGGAGAAGGGGGAAAAGGGAAGAGGGGGGGGAGGAGGGAGGAAGGGAAAAAAGAAAAAGAAAAAGAAAAAAAGAAGAAAAAAGAAGAAAAGAAAAGTAAAGAAAAGAAAAATGAAAAGAAAAGAAGAAAAAAAGAAAAAAAGAAGAAAAAGAAGAGGGGGAAAAAGAGGAAGAAAAGAAATAGAGAGAAGAGGAGAAGGAGGGGGGGAAAGGAAGAAGAATTAAGAAAGAGAAAAGAAGAAAAGGAGGAGAGGGGAAGAGAAAGAGGAGAAGAGAGGAGAGGGCAAGAGAAAGGGAAGAAAGAAAAAGAAAGAAAAAGGAAAAAAGAAGAAAGAGAAAGAAAAGAAGGAAGAGGAAAAGGAAGAAGAGCGTAAGAGGAGGGAGGGGAGGAGAAAAAGGAAAGAAGAGAAGAGGCAGGAGAAGAAGAAGAAGAAAAGAGGAGGAAGGAGAAAAGGGAGGGGAGGAGGAGGAGGAGGAGAAGAGGGGGAAAGGGAAGAGATAAAAAGGGAAAAAGAAGGAAAAAGGAAAAAGCAAAGGGGTAGAAAAAGAGAAAGAAGAGGAAGAGGAGGAAGAGGAAGGAGAAAGAGGAGGAAGAGGAAGAGGAGGAGGAGGAAGAAGGGGAAGAGGGGAAAGGGTGGAAGGAAGAGGAGAAGAAGGGAGAAAGAGGAGGGGGAGGAAAGAAGGAGAGGAGGAGAGGAGGAAGGGGAAAGAGGAGGAAGAGGAAGAGAGGAAGGGGAGAGGAGGAAGAGGAAGAGGAGGAAAGGAGGAGAAAGGGGGAAGAGAAGGGGAGGAAGAGGAGGAAGGAAAGAAAGGAGGAGAGGAAAGGGGGAAGAGGAGGAGGAGGAAGAGAAGAGGAGGAGAGGAGAGGAGAGAGGAAGAGGGGAAGAGGAGGAGGGGAGAGAAAGGGAAGGAGGAAGAGGAGGAGGAGGAAGAGGAAAAGAGAGGGGGGGAAAGAGGAGGAAAAGAGGAGGAAGAGAGAGGAGAAGGAGGAGGGGGAAGAGAAAAAGGAGGAGGGGAAAGGAAGAGGAAGAGGAGGAAGAGGAGGAAGAGAAGAGGAGAAAGAGGAAGAGAGAGAGGAAGAGGAGGAAGAAGAGAGGAAGAGGAGGAGAGAAGGAGAAGAGAAGAGGAGGAAGAGGAGAGAGGAGGAAGAGGAAGAGGGAAGAGAAGAGGAGGAAGAGGAGAAGAAGAAGAGGAGAAGA
>NC_051392.1:50331654-50339154 GCF_015228065.2 Penaeus monodon
AGAAAAACATGGTACCTAAAGAGGCGAAGCAAAAATTGAAGACTGAGGCAACCTTGTGCAAAGAGGGTAGAGGTGAATCCAACTACCAAGTAAGAAATGATAACAAGGTAGCTGTGATTGCCTGTATGACAAAAAGATGGTACTGATGGCTTCCAATGAGTTCTCTGTTGATGATGAAATGTTGGCCACGTTGGTCTAAAGCTCAATACCATGTTGGTGTAAAGAAGGCCCCGTGTGGTAAGAAAATACATCGGTTGCCATGGAGGGGTCGATAATCAGATCAAATAGTCTGCTACTTATGGCTGCGCTTTGGAACTCATCTCCAACTAGTATGACAAGATAGTTTTGACATTCAGAACCCCCTACTTCATGTCCTGGACAATTGCAAACTCGTCCAACTCGCCCGCTCGAAGCGGGCCACATCAGGACGAGATGACGTCACAAAGGGTTTGTTACACAAACAGAGAAAAACTGGCAATGCGTCGAGAAAATTGGTGATTCTTCTTATTTGACGCTAGTATTGTTATTTATTTAATGCTTTTTCGTGTTCTTTTGGTGTGCACTTAGTTACTTATGTTATCAGAGAAGTTTAATGAAAACAGATAAAATCTGCAATGTGTAGTTATTGATAATACAACGAAAGTCTACATGGGAAAAAGTTGGGATGTAGACGCATTTGTCTGTCCAGTGTTCACAGATCACGTAATAATTAAGTTGCCTGAGCCAGATGGTTCGAGGGCCATATCCCCGAAAATTCAGTGGTATGTACCGTTAGAAGCTACAGCGATTACTGGAGGTATTTTGCAGACCAGGAGTAACAGTGAATGGCTCGAGTGGCTACCCGGTGAGTTGGCGTGTGTTTTGGTTTACTATATAACTGTCCAATAGAAAAAAAATGATAAAATAAAGATTGAAAGATATAAGAAGGACAGATCAGATCAATATGATGAACTACAAATTCTTGAACTGTTCTGATATAGGTCTTTGTAAAAACTGATTACTAAGTAAATCTTCAAAATATGGTATAGTTAATCTAAGTATGACACTACATTTATATGGATAGTTTTCTGTTCGTTTCTTAGTTTCACACATTCATCCAACCTTGCATTTATTAATCCTTCTATCAAATTATACATCACTTTTGATGGGGAATCATGTCAATTCCTCTCCCAAACTTATTAAATGCCAAGTATGGTAAGGTACAAAGTGACCTACCTCTAGGGACTCCACAAACAAATTGATGAATTAACCAACTTCTAAACTTAGGGTTTTCCCCAGAACCCTGCTCCTGCATGGAGCTTACTAGGCCGACGGCCAGACAGACAAAAAGCGTTTATATATATTATATTTACATATGATTACAAATGTATGTATAAAATATATATTATATATATATATATATACTATCATTATATAATATAATACTAATATCTAAGATATATATATATAAAAAAATAATATATAGATATAAATATATAATATATAATATAAATATAATATATAATATAAATATAGATAATAATATATAAATATATAATATTATATCTAAAAATATAAATATATATATAAATAAAATATATATATATCTAATATATAATATTATATAGAAGATGATATAAATATATATATAGAATAAAAACATAATATATAATCATAGAAGATATACAATATAATATATTATATAAATATATATATAGATATATATATATACATACATACATACATATACTATAGATTATACATACATATACATATATAACACATACATATACATGTCTATAAAATAATAGTATGATATATACATACATATAACATAAGCTATAAATAGATAGATACACATAAACTCAGAATATATATACACATACATGATACAATATATACACAGACATATAACATATATATATATTACACATACTATACACTATATTATACACATACATCTACATATATATACCTACAAGACAATATATACACACACATAGACAAATATCCACAACATATACATATATATACACATTACATCATACATTCATATATACATAACATAATACATATATAATACACATCCACCTATACATATATATATAAACATACATATCATGTAATATATCAAGTATGTATGATACATATATATATATACATATACATATATATACTACATTACATATGTATATGTATGTATTATATATGTAATGTATGTATATATATAATATATTATTATATAATGTATATGGTGTTATAATATATGTTATGTATATATATATCTGTATATGACATATATATATATAAATGTATACGTATGTGTATACATATTAGATAAGATGTATACATAATATAAATACACATACAATATATATATATTATATATATATTATAGATACTATCACTATTATAGTTGTATGATACAATATATTATATATATAAGTAATATAACACATACATACATATATATATACCTAAATATAAATATATATATGTATATATATAATGATATGATGATATATATTATGTATATTGTATGTAATATAATGTATATGTATATATCTAACTATATATATATATATATTATGATTATATTATAATACATGTATGATGTGTATATAAATATATGGTATGTATGCGTATATATATATAGTATCGTATGTGTATATATATAATGTAGTATGTGTTATATAACATAGCATTGTATGGTGTATTTCTTATATATGTATGTATGTGGATATATCATAATATAGATATATCATATATATTATGTATATGGATGTGGATATATATGGATATGTATATATACATATACAGATATAACACAGACAATACATGTATATATAATATGCTGTACATTGAGATGATCGACAGAGAGATATATACATATACATATATAGAAGAACAATATACATATATATATATACATATTAATATAGACTTAATAGATATGAAAAGATACATACCTACTTACAAATATATAGAGATGTATAGACATACAAACAAGATAATACAATTCACATACAGATATATAGACAGACTTACATATATATACTTAACATAAAATATACAGATATATATATACATACAATACATAGATATACATACAGTAGTACATATATAGATACTACATATACAATATATATAATACATACAACAGATATATATACATACATATACATAATATATATTATACAACAATCATATAATATATATAAACAAATAGTATATGTAGGTATAATAATGTAATATGTAGTATCATATATATAAAGCATACCTACATAACTATATATTAATATACACATATATATTATATATAAACACACATACAAAATACATATATATTTATTTATTATCGTATCAATGCGTGCATTGCATTATTACATCCTTCATATACTAACACCTCAGTACATCGGCTTAGGATATTGAATTGCTAAATCAATTTCCACCGGAGTGCCAACCGGGGATGAGCGTAAAATCTTGCATCATTACTCACAGGATGAGAGCTAGGTAATGTCTATGGAGCGAGTAAGATGTTCGCTATCATACCAAGTATGAGTAGATAAGGTAATGGTCTATGGAGCTAGTAAGATCTAGTTGCACACTCCTTTAGTGGTTTCCGTGTGCATGGTGCTTTTAGCACTGGCCTGCAGTCTCCATACAGGAAGTGACCTAGGTTCGAGTCCTGGTCAGGGAGGGTGTTATTTTATCTGATAATACAGTGCGGCATGGCATTATTCCATCTTCCATATTATACCTCAGTACATCTGGTTTAGGATTTGAATGCTAAATCAATTTTTTTCCCTTTTGCATCCTTGGTCACTACTTTTTATAGAAGGGGAAGGGAAGAGAGATATGAGGAAGAGGAAGGGAAAGCAGGAGGAGGGAAGAAAAAAGAAAGAAGAAAGGGGGAAGATAAGGAGGGGAAGAAGAGGAGATGGACGGAAGAAGAGAAGAAGGGGCGAGGGAGGGAGAGAGAGGAGATAGAGAGAGAATAGAGAGAAAGAGAAGAGATAGAGAGAGAGAGATTGGATAGATAGAATATAGACGATAGATAGATAGCGGAGTATAAAGAATAGAGAAGCAGAGATATCGACTAGCTCTCTACGTAGATCTCTGACGATATATGCTCTTTTCCTTTATCCTATCTCTTCATCTCTCTAATCTTTCTCTCTCTCGATTTGATATTTTAGCTGATAGTCACAGAACAATCATAAGAAACACAAAACAGACAGAACTAAAAAAGAAACAACACACTAGATCATGACCTATACAGAATATCTTAGAGAGAATATTTTAAAACATTTAGAAAATTCATACAACATTTTATAGCTAATGTAGTTGTTTAATGGGTATTGAGATAGAAAAAAGGGAAAAAATACAATAATTATGTCGGACAGTAATTCTAAACGGACTAATTACTGGAACGAAAAAAACTGGTCATTACCACAGATTTACAAAATCCCAGTCGGGGGATTTCAAACCTAAGCTGGGCGAAATTGGCGTGTTGTTAATTTTCGCGTTTGCAGCACATCCCTTTGTCAGGTGTTTGTGTGTATTCGCTCATGCACCACAAATCTCTTTTATTTGTGGATGTTAAATTCCGCTTTTCGATTTCGTATGCATCGTGTGATTGAATATAAAAGGCGAAAATTAAGTCTGAACGTGTTTTTTTTTTTTTTACTTTTTTTATTATTTATTTCATTTTATTTTATCAACTTCGAGTTCAAAGCCCATTTTGTTTCATAATCATTCTGTAAATCTATGTCTTATCTTTTATTAACTTGTGCAATGGTGGTGGTGGGTGGTGAGTGTGGGGGGGGGAGGGGGGTGACAACAGCGTTTGCTATACCTTGAGTAATTAATTAAGAAACGACAGTGGCCATTAATCTCCAAAGAACAGAGTCAACTCATTAGATCACGATAGAACGGCAGTAAATTTTGTTAAGAAATCTCTCTCTCTCTCTCTCTCTCTCTCTCCTCTTCTCTCTCTCTCCTCTCTCTCGTCTCTCTCTCTCCTCTCTCCTCTCTCTCCTCTTCTCTCTCCTCTTCTCCTTCTCTTCCTCTCCCTCCCTCTCCCTCTCTCCTCCTCTCCCTCTTTCCCTCTCGCCCCCTCCTCTCCCTCTTCCTCTCTCCCTCCTTCCCTCTCCCTCTCCCTCCCCCTCTCCCTCCCCCCTCTCCCTCCCCCTCTCCTTCTCCCTCCCCCCTCTCCCTCCCCCCTCTCCTTCTCCCTCTCCCTTTCCTTCTCCCTCTCCCGTTATCTCCCTCTAAGCTCTCCAATGTTCAATTTGAGCGCCTGTGTTGTGTTCAGTCGCAAAAACACCCATTCTCGTGTAATGGTCCTTTATGAACGACAAAATAAGGCCGTTACAACCAACGAACAACTACAGTTCACTTTTTTTTGTGTGTGTGTTTGTGTATTTGTTCTCTAACTGCAAGGACAGTCATCTTTAATTATGAATATTACTATTTTCATTATTATCTGTTATTTTTTTTTCGAGCGAGTAATGAACATTGTCTGCGAGCGGATGGGGTGAGAGAGGGGGGTGAGGGGAGGGGGCGGGAGGGTGAGAGTGCCGGGGGGGGGGGGTTGATGATGCAGGTTTCTGTGATGTGGTCGCTAATGAAGCATGGTTATCGCGCTCTGCCTCGGCTGGAATGCGTCCAAATGTATACACACATACGCACATACACACGTCATACATATATACGTAATTGCATATATACATACATGCGTACGTACACTCATATATTATATGCGTACGTATATACATGCGTACATACGTACATACATACATGCTTGCATACATACATACATACATACATACATACATACATACACATTTATATACGAACCTCTGCACATACTCAAGGACATACACACACACACACACACGCACACACACACACATTCACACACACACACACACACACACACATACGGCGTGCATATGCAAAGCGAATATAATCCAGATCCAGAGTGGCGCATATTTGCAATCTGAAACAGGGAAATTACAGATGAAATGATGCACTGCAAAACAGATGAATAAAAGGATGAGCGCATGCCCGAGCTTGATTAAATCCTGTTTTACAGTAAAACGTACAAATGAAAATACAAACACGTGAACACCTACGTTACAGAGAGACGGATTATTTGCATAAGCACATAGACAAACACGCAGGCTTATTCTCACATTTACGTATACACTTACACGCACAAATACAACCACATTCAGAAACAAACATATGCAAACACACACATACACACATACAAGCACACCTAAACACTCACACAAAACACCACCCCAACCCACAAACACAACAATAACAACAACAATAACAAAGACCCCCCCCAAAAAAAAATCTCGTCCACCTTTTACCCCTCTAAAAAAAATCCTCTCCCCCCCTTCCCTCTCCCCCCCTCCCTCTCCAACCACCCCCAAAAAAAGAAAAAAAAAAACAAAAAATACAACACTGTTATAAGCCTTTTCGACCAGAGACCAAAACTGTTGACAAATCCCCTTTTGAGCTTAGTCAATTATCCAGCTAAACCATAAACCAGTTTAACCGACAGCTTCAGTTAAACCCAAACAGAACGATGGATAATAATCCCAACGACAAACATACGAAAGAAGAGGAAGAGAGAGGGGAGGGAGTGGAGGGAGGGAGGGAGTGGAGGGAGGGAGGGAGTGGAGGGAGGGAGAAAGAGAGGGGAGAGGGTGAGAAAAAGAGGAAGGTGGAAAAGAGGGAGGAAAGAGAGGGAAAGAGGGAAGGGAGGGAGGGAGAAGGGGAGGGAGGGAGAAAGATTGAGGAAGAAAGGAGGGAGGGTGAGAGCGAGAGAGGGAGGAGGTGGAGGAAGGGAAGAGGGGGGGTGGGAGAAAGGGAGGGAAGGAAAGGAGGGGATAAAGAGGGGAGATGGTGGGGAAGGGGAGGGGAAGGGGGTTGGAAGGGAGGGGTGGGAGAGGGGAGGGAGGCATTTCCAATGCAAACACACACACACACACACACACACACACACACACACACACACACACACACACACACACACACACACACACACACAAACACACACACATAACACACACACACACACACACACACACACACACACACACACACACACACACACACACACACACACACACACACACGCACACACACACACACACACATACAAAGACCTATCAACACACGGACACACACAAAGGCGCACAGGCATGCAAATATCCTCAATATTGCTAAATTTCACGTGCCACTTCCTTCTAAAAGATCACAATAATAACTGGCAAATAAATGAAAATAAAAAAAACACGAGATGAATCAAGTTATTTGCAACAGCAATAACAGAAATAACAACACAGACAATATAGCAGAGAGAAAGCGTGTTATCAAATTCTCTTTTTCTTAATTTCGGATGGGAATAAATGAGAGAGAGAGAGAGAGAGAGAGAGAGAGAGAGAGAGAGAGAGAGAGAGAGAGAGAGAGAGAGAGAGACATACAGAAAGGAACAAAGGGAGA
>NC_051392.1:50365612-50366876 GCF_015228065.2 Penaeus monodon
TTCCTCCTCCTCTTCCGCCTTTTCCTTCCTGTTCTTCCTGTTCCCTACATTCTTCTCCCCCCCCCCCCCTCCTCCTCCTCCATCGATCTCACAATCCCTCGTACAAAACACGTCGCAAAAAGATTAAAAAAAAGATAGAGAGTTAGTGAAAGAGAGTTATTGAGAGAGAGTTAGAGAGAGAAAGAGAAGAAGAGGAAGAGAGAGAGAGAGAGAGAGAGAGAGAGAGAGAGAGAGAGAGAGAGAGAGAGAGAGAGAGATAGTTAGTGAGAAAGAAAGAAATGGGAGAGAGGGAGGAAGCAAGAGAGTGATAGGGAGAGAGAGGGAGAGAAAGAGAAAAGAGAAAGAAAGAGAAAAAAGGAGGAAAGAGAGGAGGAGGGAGGGAGGGAGGGAGGAGGGGGGGAGGGAGGGGGGGAGGAGGGGGGGAGGGAGGGGGAGGAGAGGGGAGGGGGAGAGAGAGAGAGAGATAGTTAGTGAGAAAGAAAGAAATGGGAGAGAGGGAGGAAGCAAGAGAGTGATAGGGAGAGAGAGGGAGAGAAAGAGAAAAAAGGAAAGAAAGAGAAAAAAAAGGAAAAGAAAGAAGAGAGGGAGGGATAGAGGGGGGAGGGAGGGGGGAGGGAGGGAGGGAGGGGGGAGGGGGGGAGGGGGGGGAGGAGGGAGGGAGGGGGGAGGGAGGAAAGGGGGGGAGGGAGGGGGGGGGGGAGAGAGAGGGAGGAGAGAGAGGGAAAAGGGGGAGAGAGAGAGAGAGAGAGAGAGAGAGAGGGGAGAGAGAAAAGGAGAGAAAGAAGGGGAGAAAAAGAGAGAGGAAAGAGAGACAGACAGACAGACAGACAGACAGACAGAGAACGGATAAAAAGAAAGAGTCTGGGTGGAGAGGGGGGGGGGGGGGGGGGGAAGGGGGGGGATACGCCGCTCAAAACCCCGACGCTTTTAACGGATATAATTCAAAGCTGATTATGCTCATCTGCTAGTCTAAGCTGCGGCAAAGATCACGGGAGCGAATGGGTGGAAGAGAGAGAGAGGAGAGAGAGAAGGGGAGAGAGAGGGGGAGGAGAGAGAGGAGAGAGAGAGAGAGAGAGAGGAGAGGAGAAGGGAGAGAGAGAAGAGAGGGAGGAAGAGGAGGAAAAGAGGAAAAGAGAGAGCGGGGAAAGAGGGTTGGACTGATAGATGGGTGGAAGGGTTAGAGAGAATACGGTGATAGATAGATAGACGGAAAAAATTCATGTATAGTGACAGATTAAAAAAAAGAAAAGGCGGAAATAAAAGG
>NC_051392.1:50366976-50369476 GCF_015228065.2 Penaeus monodon
AAAACCCCAAAAACATGTCGGAAAAAAAGAAAAGAAAAGAAAAAAAAAGAGACAGAAGAAAATCCAAAATAAAGAAAAAAAGTGATTAATCCCTCCTTCTTCTCCCCCCCCCTCCCCCTTTCCTTCTTTTCCCCCCCTCCCCCTTTTACTTCTTCTCTCCCCCTCCCCCTTTCCTTCTTATACCCCCCTCCCCCTTTCCTTCTTTCCCCTCCTCCCCCTTTCCTTCTTCTCTCCCCTTTCTATTTCTCCCCTCTCCCTTCCTTCTTATCCCCTCCTCTCTCCTCCCCCTTCCTACTCCCCCCTTACCCCCTACCCCCAAACTTCCCCCCCTTACCCCTCCCCCAACTTCACGATTGCTCTCCTGATTCACACTTCATCGACATGCACGTCAGCTGGCATTGCACGCAAGGAAATACGTAGCGGCGTGGAGAGGGAAGCCAGAGGGACGATAACCACCGTTTTATTGATATTCCTCATATTTACTGGGAGTTTCGTCTGTTTTCTGATTCGCTTTTTGGGGGGTGGGGAGTAGGGGGTGGGGGGCTTTCTTTCTTGTGTTTCATTTCGCTCAGGGAGTAGCGAGATGAAGCAAGGAAGCAAGCGGGAGCTCACACACACACACACACACACACACACACACACACACACACACACACACACACACACACACATACATATCTATACACACACACACACACATATACACACATATGCACTTACAGACAACCATACACACACACACACATACACACGCGCACACACAAACACGCACATACACATACACACAAACATACAGACACACATATATACATATAATTATAAAGATATTAAAAAAAAAAAAAAAAAAAAAAGACAGATTAAAGAAGAGAGAAAGAGGGGAAGGTGAAGGGGAAGTAATATTTTTAACGTATTATCCTTTAAGCTAAAATATAAATACCAGAACAACTCTCCTGCGCCACTTTAACACAAGCAAAGACTCGTCGAAAAGAGGTTCTACAATTCAGGCCTGTTAAGTGAAAAAAATGACGGTCGGTAACTTTTAATAAACACGTCAGTAAATGATCAGGTCAGAATCGCGGAGGATTATAAAGGATTCGAAGACGCTTGCACTAAAAGGGGGACAGAGGGAAAATGAGAGAAAGAAAGAGAGAGAGAAAGGAAGAGAGAGAGAGGGAGGGGGGGGAGGAGAAGGGAGAGAGAGAGAGAGAGAGAGAGAGAGAGAGAGAGAGAGAGAGAGAGAGAGAGAGAGAGACAGACAGACAGACAGACAGACAGACAAAGAGACAGAAAGACAGACAGAAAAAAGAAGGGGTCACGTAACGAAAGATAACATACAGAAGGAAAAAAATGGAAAATAAGATTCTAACACATACACAAACATACAAAAAAAACACACACACAACACTCACAAACACACCCACACCATATACACACCTATACTAACATCCCTCACCTCAAAACAACAACAAAAACAACAACAACAACAATAAACCAAATACAACCCCATTTCAGTTACTGACACAGAAAAATACACTACACGATTACTTTGCTTAGAGCATTAACACTGTCTGTGTAAATAAATTAGAAACAGACAAATTTGTTGCTGCTTTTGTTAAAATGTTATCCTGATTATTGATAAGACTATTGTTGATTTTATTGTTGCAATTACTCGTATTATTTTTCTTCTTACTCTAGTTGCTCTGACATTTATAATGAAAATAATAATGATTAATTGAAGACAAGGATTATCTATAACAGTGATGATAATGATAATGATGATTTTGATAAAAACAACAATAATAATGATAATGATGATTTTGATAGAAACAATAATAATGATAATAATAATAGTAATGGTAATAATGATGATCAAAATTCATGATGATGATGATGATGATGATGATGATGATGATGATGATGATGATGATGATGATGATGATGATGATGATGATGATGATGATGATGATGATGATGATGATGATGATGATGATGATGATGATGATGATGATGATAACAGTAATGACAATAAAATAATAATGATAACAGAAATAGCAGTAGTATAGTAATAATAGTAGTAATGTAATAATAATGTTAATAATAATAATTATTATAATAATGATAATAATAATAACAATAATAATGATGATAATGATAATAACAATAATAATGATATAACAATGATGATGATAAAGATAAAGATAAAGATAAAGATAAAGATAAAGATAAAGATAAAGATAAAGATAAAGATAAAGATAAAGATAATAAAATAATAATAATAATGATAATAATAATAATAATAATAATAATAATAATAATAATAATAATAGTAGTAGTAATAACAATAATTATAAACAGTAATTGTAATAGTAGCAATAATAATAATAATGATAATGATAATGATAATGATAATAATAATGATGACAATAACCTATTAATGATGATAATAATGATAATTATATTATTAATAAGTAATAAGTAACAGTAATAAGAATAATTAAGC
>NC_051392.1:50381976-50386976 GCF_015228065.2 Penaeus monodon
CTGATTATTTCCTTATACATTTATATTCGATATCAGAATACTGGTTTTGAAGGACTTATCAAGATGAAAATGTCGTTGCACTTTAAAGATTTTCTTAAATATTATAATTTCCGTAAATTTGTAATATTATATACAAATTATTAATGGATAAATAGACAGATTGATATATATATATATATATATATATATATATATATATATATATATATATATATATATATATATATAAATAAAAAGACAGATAGATAAACTGACTGATAAAAAGATACCGAGAAAGACTGAAATATGGATAGATGGACATAGTCTATAGTTAAATAGGTGGGCATATAGATAGGCTAGGTGATAGATATAGATATAGATATAGATACAGACACATATGTATATATCCAGATATCTACTTAGAGGAAAAATATAAACAAACACACATAAGCAACAAACAAACACAAACCCAACCATACAAACGAGAAACTGAAACAAACAAAAAAATTAAAGAAACAAACAAGAAACTGAAACAAACAAACAAGCAAACAACCAACCAAAAACGAAAAGACAAACAAACAAACAAACACAAAAAAGAGAGACAGAAAAAAAAACAAAAAAATTAAAAAAAATAAAAAATAAAAACAGGGAACGAAAACCCGGGCAAATCTTTTGGCTATCGGCACTCTGCGCTCTAATGGAAGGAAATCTATGCATAGTACTTCCTCTGCCATCTTCATACATAAATTTCCATTAAGTATCCTTCTATAAGCTCCCTCGGGCCATCCCGTAAATCTGGTTAAATGGCACTTTCGGGAGAAAAAAATCGGCAGACGGGTGTAGGGAAGGGAGGGAGTGGGGGTGGGGGATGGGGGGATGGAGAGATGGGGGGTTGGGGAGAGAGTGGTTGGCCATTATGAGATTTATATATACCTTAATACATATATGGATATATACAAATATACGAATATATATAATATATATATATATATATATATATATATATATATATATAATATAAACATATATAGTGTATATCATATATACATATAATATATATATACATACATATATATATATATAAAATATATATATATATATATATATATATATATATATATATATATATATATATATATATATATATATGTGTGTGTGTGTGTGTGTGTGTGTGTGTGTGTGTGTGTGTGTGTGTGTGTGTGTGTGTGTGTGTGTGTATTTGTGTGTGTGTATTTGTGTGTGTGTGTATATATACGTATGTATAGGTATATGTATATATATACAAGAATGAACAGGTAGACTAACACAGTCGTGAAGAATTTCATATTTATTCAAACGTTTCGAAGGGGCACTAACCCTCCATCATCAGTGCTCATAAAGGAACCATTCGAAAAGTCAGTTAGACAATTAAAATCACAATGGTGTGATTCTGATTATAGATTTAAACATAAAAACGAACAAAATAGCAGTTACGTGAAAATAAAGGGAGTAATATATACATGGGCGTAATGGATATAAATATAAGAATATAATCTAAACATAAATGTAACACAACAAACATATATACATAAATTACAACACGCCCATACAGAAACTAATCGAAATACGTGGTGCTTGAAAGAGAAGGCTTATTGAGTAAAAAGGTGGTTGTGGTGGTTGTGTTATTGACTTCGGGTTTCATCTTCCGTATAAACAAGGATTCCGAGATGATGAGGTCAAGGCAGGAAGAGTATGAAGACAGAATACTTAAATCTGTATTACAGAAAGGGTATGAGTGATGTAGGGAGTGCTCTCTGATTGCCGAGAAAGATGTTTTGCTCAGCGGAAGGCCAGTTCTGAAGGATTGCCTTTGTGTTCTAAGATGCGGTGACGTAACCATCGGGACGTACACCCTGCGTACCGAGCTTGGCAGCAAGGAGAGGTAAATAAATACACATGTCAGAGTTACATCTCACTGGCTGTTTGAGAAAGTTAGTGATACTGGAAGTATTGGTTAAGACAAAAGTAAATTTACTTTGAGGGTAATTATTCTATAAAATGATTTAGTTGTTTCCTATGGTCTTTTTTAACAGTAGAGGCAGTGTGTTGGTGTGAGAATATTTTACAAAGGAAATTTCTAGTAACTTTATCACAATTGAACAGTCGATACTCATTAGTTTCAAAGAAATTTTTAAGAAAAATAATTTCATCATGAAAAGCTGGCCAATTGCTACACAAGTTATAGGCTCGAGTGATTAAGGTTTGGTGCTGTTCTCTTTCCACACAATTAGAATTACACAATTGTAATTTTAATTGTCTAACTGACTTTTCGAATGGTTCCTTTATGAGCACTGATGATGGAGGGTTAGTGCCCCTTCGAAACGTTTGAATAAATATGAAATTCTTCACGACTGTGTTAGTCTACCTGTTCATTCTTGCGATACGACACCGGAATGGCAAACCTATTACTGAATATATATATATATATATATATATATATATATATATATATATATATATATATAAAATAGAGATAATGTGTATATATATATATATATATATATATATATATATATATATATATATATATATATATATGTGATATACATGTGTATACATATATTATGTATATATATACACACACATACACACACACACACACACACTCACACATACACACACACATACACACACACTCACACACACACACACATACATATATATATATATATATATATATATATATATATATATATATATATATATATATATATGTGTGTGTGTGTGTGTGTGTGTGTGTATGTGTGTGTGTGTGTGTGTGTGTGTGTGTTTATTTGTACGGACAAAAAGAGGAAGAGAAAGACAGATGGACAGCTAGATAAACTGATATATAGACAGACGAACAAAGAGAAAGATAAATACACAAACAGAGAGTTAAATAGATAAAAAAGGAAACATGCTTACACACAGCTATCCAAATACCACAAACAGACATATATGCATTTGATGGGAGAGCATAAAACCCAAATTAAACCGATTCACAGAAATCTGCAGAATGGTAAGAGAGATCCTTTTCACCATTCACTCAGCAAATCATTTCCTTCCCACGAAACGGATGAACAGCGATAGCACAGGACACCGTAACCCTGATGTACAAAGGGCTTCCATCAGAACCTGTGACGGGCGGTCGTAACAGGTCGTCACTTTCATATGACCTTTTAGCTCTTAACACTGTCAGGGTTTTGATTACTTTTGGATGGAATTAAGTTATTGCGCACACACAGATGCACACACGCATCGACACACACCAACGTGCATACATGCACACATTCATATAGATACAAATACACGTAAAAAAACTATGAATGAGAATGAATTTTCGGAAATATCTTCGCCAGAAATATATTATATTCGAAACCGGTTAAATGCATATCTTGTATTGTGGAAATGTTCCTTCTCATTCTTACCTTTTCTACATTTGTCGCAATGAATACGGTTTATAGATACATACATACATACACACACACATTCACACATAGTTGCATACATACATACATACATACGTACGTACATCCATACATATATATATAGATACAGATTCATATGCATACATACACATTATATATGAACATATATATATATATATATATATATATATATATATATATATATATATATATATATATATATGAATATATATATATATATATATATATATATATATATATATATATATATATATATATATATATGTATATCAAACCTAGATAGGGTACTGATTGAGTCTATCGTAGAGATGATGGTGAGTTGAGAACGACCAACAATGATTACCTAAACAACTACTCCCTTGTGGAAGGATCATTGGCACCAAAAAGAAAGAAAGAAAGAAAAAGAAAAAAAAATAATAGAAAAATGATAATAATAAATGAATAAATAAATAGATAAATAAATAAATAAATATATGAATATATATATATATGTATATTATATATATATATATATATATATATATATATATATATATATATATATATATATATATATATATACACATATATACACGCTACATTTTCTTGATTATGCCGTAGCTAGCCTAACCTAATCTTACAATATACTAACGGCAGAAATTGCATTTTCCAATCTCAACATAAGAGTTCTTAAACGGAGAATTACCTACGACATTAACTTAGCAACGTCTTCGGCTGGCGACCGAGAGGGACGGTCACCCCGCGCGCGCGTGTTCGAATCCAAGGGTCGGAGATTAACAAGAACTCAAGTCTTTTGAAACAAGACGCTGTCCTAACCCTTGCGAGGAAGAGCTCGTGACGTCAAACCGAATCATCATCATTATAATGATTAAGCAACATTTTAACGGAAGGATGTGCAGGTTCTCTCCTCACTTTGCAATTCTTAAACGGAGAATTAGCCTACAAGCTAAAACTACAATATATGCCGTAGCGTTAGCAACCGGAACGTCATTGCAATCGGTACTTGCAATTCATATACAAGGCTTTGTTCTCGTAAAAGTAATCATGCTTGTAATTGCAATACGAAAGTAATCAACGGCAATGACAACTTTTCCGAGTAATAGATTACAGTTGCAACTGTTCGCAAAATTTATAAAGTAATGGTTGCGTTAGATAACGATGATATTGGTTCTGCTGTTTTTATTGTATTTGTTGTTGTTCTTGTTGTTATTGTTATTGTTGCTATTACTGCTGCTGCTGTTATTATCATTATCTTTATCATTAATATATCTATCGGTTATTGGTATCACCAGCTTATTCATTATTAATGTCATTATGATTGTTGTTGTTATCATTATCGTTACTGCTAATTTATGGCTATCATTATCATTGCTAATGTCATTTTATTATTGTTGATATTATCATTATTATAATTATCACTAGTATCATATCATTAGTATACTCAACGTTATCTTCACCATCATTATTATTACTTCTGTTATTTCTGTTATCATTATCATTACGATGATGATGATGATGAAGATGATGATGATGATGATGATGATGATGATGATG
>NC_051392.1:50415543-50420543 GCF_015228065.2 Penaeus monodon
TCTGTGTTTTTTTCTGTCTGTCTGTCTGTCTGTCTGTCTGTCTGTCTCTCTCTCTCTCTCTCTCTCTCTCTCTCTCTCTCTCTCTCTCTCTCGCTTTCTATATTTCTCTTTTTCTCGCTATCTCTTTATCTCGCTTTCCCTTCTTTTCTCTCTCTTTTTCTCTCATTTTTCTCTTCTCTTCACCTCTTTCTTTTTTTTTCTCTCCCTCTTCTTCCTCCTTTTTCTTTATCTTTTTTCTTTTAACATATATAAGTCAGATATTATATATCGAAGCAACACAGCCTAGTTCACACGCCAATGCATGCAACACAAAATTATTGCCCAGAATGTAATAATAATGGATAAATGATAATAATAATAAACAATAATGAAAAAATAAATAAATACTACTACTAATAAATAATGAATAACTAACAATAATAATAAATAATAATGATAATAAATAATGAATAGATATTAATAATAACAAATAACATTAATCAATAAATAAGGCAAAAGAAATAATCAAATATGACCGACCAGTTCTGTTACGTTTGTCTCAATACAAAATTGTGAATGGACATGTAATCAATAAAAAAGAAAAAAAATACAACGATAATAAAAGCAAAAACAGTGAGCAACCCGATTGTTATCAAACATAAAATAAGAAATAAGAAATTTATCGAACTTATTTACGAGTTTCATGTACATTCTCATTATCTTTTCTCAAGCCGTGTAATTAAAATTTGTTAATCATACGATAAGATTAACAACTGGGAATTTCCCTTTGATAAAGATTATCAGATTAAATATAAATTAAGTTTAGCGCTTTCCATTATTGTCAATATAAAAAAAAGATAATTCAATTTGGATAAAAACATGGATGTTGACAATTTCGCTTAAACTGTATACAGAATGGTATGACTTACATGACTGGTCACCTTATGCTTTGTATGCTGTGTGTGTATATGTGGTCACACACACACACACACACGCACGCACTCGTACACGAACACGAACACGCACACGCCCATGCACACGCACACACACACGCACAGCACGCGAACACGCACACGTACATGCATACACACGCACACGCACACGCACACACACACGTGTGCATATATATATATATATATATATATATATATATATATATATATATATATATATATACATATAAAATCTTTATATATATATATATATATATATATATATATATATATATATATATATATATATATATATATATATATATATATAAAATAATATATATATATATATATTATTATATAATCTTTATATAATATATATATATATATATTATATATAATATATATATACATGTATGCCACCCTTCCTCTCCCTCCCTCCCTTCCTCCCTCCCTCCCTTCCTCCCTCCTTCCCGCCCTCCCCCTCTATCCCTCCTTTCCACCTACCCACCCACCCTCCAACTCCCTCCCTTCCACCCACCCTTCTCCCCTCCCTCTCTTTATCCCCCCCTTTTTCTCTCTCTCTGTTCCATCCTTTTTTCAGCATCCACGAGGAGGATAAAAATACCTTCTTCTTCTTCATATTCTGCGTCTGTCTCTCTCAAAGTGCTGGGAAGGAGGAGAGAGAGAGAAAGAGAAGGAGGAGGAAGAAAGAGAAGGAGAGGGAGAGAAAGAGAAGGAGAGAGAGAGAAAGGAAGGGAGAGAAAGAGAAAGGGAGAGAGGAGAGAAAGAGAAAGGGAGAGAGGAGAGAAAGAGAAAGGGAGAGAGGAGAGAAAGAGAAAGGGAGAGAGGAAGAAAGAGAAAGGGAGAGGGGAAAGAAAGAGAAAGGGAGAGGGGAGAGCAAGAGAAAGGGAGAGAGGAGAGAAGAAAAGGGAAAAGAGAGGAGAGAGAAAGGGAGAGAAGGAGAGAAAGGGAAGAAAGGAGAAAGGGAGAAGGGAGAGAAGAGAAGGGAGAGAGGAGAGAAAGAGAAAGGGAGAGAGGAGAGAAAGGAAAGGGAGAGAAAGAGAAAGGGAGAGGAGAGAAAGAGAAAGGGAGAGAGGGAGAGAGAAAGGGAGAGAAAGAGAGAAAAGAGAAAGAGAAAGGGAGAGAAAGGGAGAGAGGAAGAAGGAAGGAGGGAGAGGAAAGAGAAAGAGAGAAGGAAAGAGAAAGGGAGAGGGAGAGAAAGAGAAGGAGAGAGGAGAGAAAGGAAAGGGAAAAGAGAGGAGAGAGAAGAAAGAGAAGGAGAGAGGGAGAAAGAGAAAGGAGAGAAGGAGAAAGAGAAAGGGAGAGGAAGGAAAGGAAGGAGGAGAGAAAGAGAAAGGGAGAGAGGAGAGAAAGAGAAGGAGAGAGGAGAGAAAGAGAAAGGGAGAGAGGAGAGAAAGAGAGAGGGAGAGAGAAGGAGAAAGAGAGAGGAGAGAAGGGAAGAGAAGGAAAGGGAAGGGAGAAAGAGAAAGGGAGAGAGGAGGGAAGAAGAAAGGAGAGAGGAGAGAAATAGAAAGGAATAGAGGAGAAAGAGAAGGGAGAGAGGAGAAAGAGAAGGGAGAGAGGAGAAAGGGAGAGAGGAGAGAGAGAGAAAGGGAGAGAGGAAGAAAGAGAAAGAGGAGAAGGAAGGAGAAAAGGGAAAGGAGAGAGGAGAAAGAGAAAGAGAGAGGGAAAGGAGAAAGGAGAGAGGAGAGAAAGGAAAGAGGGAGAGGAGAGAAAGAGAAAGGGAGAGAGGAGAGAAGGATAGGGAGGAGAAAGAGAAGGGAGAAGGAGAGAAAAGAAAGGAGAGAGGAGAGAAAGAAAGGAGAGAGGAGAGAAAGAAAGGAGACAGGAGAGAAAGAAAGGAGAGAGGAGAGAAAGAGAAAGGGAGAGAAAGAGAAAGGAAGAGAGGAAGAGACGAGGAATGAAAGAGAGGAAGAATTAAAGAGAGTAAAATGAAAGAGAGGAAGAGAAGAGAGGAGAGGAAGAGAGGAAAAGGTAGGGAAGGAGAGGACGAGAAACAGAGAGAGAGAACGAGAGAGAGAGGGAAAAAGGAAGAGAGGAAGAGGTGACGGAGAGGAAGAGAGGGAGAGGTGGAGAGGAAGAGGTAGGGGAGGAGAGGAGAGAAAGAAATGGGGAAGGAGAGAAAGAGGGATAGAGAAAGAGGTGGAAAAGGAAAGGAAGAAGGGAAAAGCATGGGAAGGAGAGGAAAAGGGAAGAGAGGAAGAATGGAAAAGAGAAACTGTCGAAGAAGGAGCGAAAGCGGAGATAGGAAGAGTGGAAGGGAGAAAGAAATGCAGATGAAGATGGAAGATGGAAGAGGAAGAGAGGAAGAAGAAGAAAGGAAAATATTAAGAAAATGGGAGGTGGGGAAAAGGAAAGAAAAGAGAAGTAGAGAGGAAGGAGAGGCGAAGTGATAGAGAAAAGAGGAAGGAGAGGCGAAGTAACTTGGGAGAAAGGAAGAGGGGAGGAAGAGAGGAAAGAGTGCAGAGAGGAGAGGAAGGGAGGAGGAGAGGAAAGGGTAAAAGGGAAGGGGAAATATAGGGGAAAGGAAGGAAAATTGGGGCTGAGATGGAAGAGCAGGAGAAAGAGAGGAAGAAAAGAGAGAGAAAGAAGAGAAACACTATGAAGAGGGAGAGAAATGAGGGGAATGAAACAGTTGAAAGAGCAGGAGAAAGAAGAAGGAGATGGAGGGAAAGGGAGAGAAAGAGAGAGAGAGAGAGAGAGAGAGAGAGAGAGAGAGAGAGAGAGAGAGAGAGAGAGAGAGAGGGAGAGGAGAGGGAGAGGAGAGAGAGAGAGAGAGAGAGAGAGAGAGAGAGAGAGAGAGAGGAGAGAGAGAGAGAGAGAGAGAGAGAGAGAGAGAGAGAGAGAGAGAGAGAGAGAGAGAGAGAGAGAGAGAGAGAGAGGGAGAGAGAAGGAGGGGGTAGAGAGAAAGAGAGAGGGAGAGAGAAAAGAGAAAAGGACAGAGGAGAGGAAGAAAGAGGAAGGAGAAAGAGGAAGAGGAAAAGGGATCATAGAGAGAGGTAAAAAAAAAATTAGATCAGGAAGAAAAAAAAAGATAAAACCAACGAAAGTATAAAAGGACGAAAAAAAAAGAAATAAAGCAAAACAGAAAAACATGCAAACGAAAGAATGGAATGGGGGGGGAAAATATCGGAAGAAAGGAGAGGCAAGAAAATTTGAAGAAGTTTTTAAGGGGTGACTTTACTTTATGTGAAATTAATACTGCGCTCTTTTTAAAAATCCTCAGGTAGCATAAGAGTATCCGTGGTGGGGGGTGGGGGGGAGGAAAGAGGGAGAGGGGGGAGGGGGAGGGACACGGAGAGGGAAAGGGAGAGGGAGAGGGAGATGGAGGGAGGGAGGGAGGGAGGGAGGGAGGGAGGGAGGAGGGAGGGAGAGGGAGAGAAAGAGAGAGAGAAAAAAAACGAAGAGAGAGAGAGAGGAGAGAGAGAAGAGAGAGCGAGAGAGAGAGAGAGAGAGAGAGAGAGAGAGAGAGAGAGAGAGAGAGAGAGAGAGAGAGAGAGAGAGAGAGAGAGAGAGAGAGAGAGAGAGAGAGAGAGAGAAAACGAGAGAGAGAGAGAGAGAGAAGAGAGAGAGAGAGAGAGAGAGAGAGAGAGAGAGAGAGAGAGAGAGAGAGAGAGAACTTATGAAAATACCTTTTGAAAACATACACATCGCACCCTTTTATAATTTATATCTACGCCATTGCTAACGCCCTTTGATAGTTTACAATCTATATTTTATATTTCCTTTACAAGACATCATCTCCTCTTTAATATTTTCTAACCTTGTACTTGCAAAATTTAAGAATTCTTTTGGCTCTTCACACATACGTATGCGGATATACTCATCCACTCACACAGACACTGACACAAACACATTCTCTCAGACAGACACGCACACATATACACCCCCCCACACATATATATACACATATTTATATATGTGTGTGTGTGTGTGTGTGTGTGTGTGTGTGTGTGTGTGTGTGTGTGTGTGTGTGTGTGTGTGTGTGTGTGTGTGTCAACGCTGGGTGTTGGATTTGGTAACGTAGTGTGCTTACTTACACCTTACACCCCATTCATCCCCCCC
>NC_051392.1:50445543-50448043 GCF_015228065.2 Penaeus monodon
TAATCCAAAGACACTTATATAACACCGTTGACGCCTTACGATTCCACGACCATGAGACCAAAATACGACTCATGACGCTTTGGTGACGAACATCATCTGCTTTGTATACAATCGAGCGGCATTTTGCATACACGCAAAAGGGGATGAAAGCTTTTTGAAAAGGTCATGGCGTTGTGTAAAAAGCAAAGGGGAGAAGCTTTAAAACATTTTTATCATTATATTGAATAGTGATGTTTACTAGTTCAGTTTTGATTGTTTATTTATTTGTCTGTCTGTCTGTCTGTCTCTCTGTCTCTCTGTCTGTCTGTCTGTTTATCTATATATCTGTCTGTATGTCTATCTGTCTTTCTGTCTGTCTGTCTATCTATATATCTGTCTGTCTGTCTGTTTATCTATATATCTGTCTGTCTGTCTGTCTGTCTCTCTGTCTGTCTGTCTGTCTCTCTGTCTGTCTATCTGTTTATCTATCTATATGTCTGTCTGTGTTTCTATCTCTCTATCTATCTGTTTCTCTCTATCAACCCCTATAGCTATCGATCTGTTTATATCAATCTATATGTCTATCTATATATTTGCAAGTATGTGTGTGTGTGTGTGTGTGTGTGTGTGTGTGTGTGTGTGTGTGTGTGTGTGTGTGTGTGTGTGTGTGTGTGTGTGTGTGTGTGTGTGTGTGTGTGTGTGTGTGTGTGTGTGTGTGTGTGTGTCTAAATCTACCTATATCTATATCATAAATCTCTAAATACAACACAGTAGCATAACCTATTGCCTTTTTTTAATACATACAAGTCAACTTCTATAGCCTTTTAAGTCGGTTTATTTGATGCATTAACGTGCTATTAACGTGCACATAAAACGATTAAATGGCTTCTGACACAGAGTTAAATGAAAAAAATATAGCATAAAACAGTAAGATTAATTTGAATGTAAGAATCAGATACAGACACACGCACACACACGCACGAACACACGCGCGCACACACACACGCACGCACACATACGCACGAACACACGCGCGCGCACACACACACACACACACACACACATGCATACATACACACACACACACACACACATACACACACACACACACATACACACACACACACACACACACACACACACACACACACGCACACACACACACACACACACACACAAACACACACACACACAAATAAACAAACACACAGTAGGGCAATAATACAGAAATTATTATGATGATATTATCAATGACGATGATAATGATAGCAATGATGATGATTTAGATAATGATAATGAGAGTAACAAGATCGATTATGATAATAGTAGTAGTGAGGATAATAATGACTATGATAATAATAATAATGAAAGTAATAATAATAATAATAATAATAATAATAATAATAATGGCGATAATAAAACAATAATAATTAAAATAATAATAATGATAATAATTATGATAATAGTGATGACAGTGGTAATGATAATAATAGCAATGATAATGATGATAACACTGATACTGTTACTTTTTACTACAACTACTACTACTAATGATAGTAACAGTAGCAATAATAATGATAATGATAATAATAGTGATCATAAAAAGGTAACAATAATGATGATGATAATAATGATAATAATTATATAATGATGATGATGATGATAATAATGATAATGATAATAATGGTAATGATTATGTGTATGTTCATTGTATGTTATTATTATTATTATTATTATTATTATTATTATTATTAATACATACACATCGACGATACCAAAACAAATGATTATCATAACAACAATAAAGCAAAGGAACAACAATAAAACAAAACAAAAAATCGACCGACCTTATATACTCCCTCCTCCCCCTCCCCACCCCCACCTCCCCCCCCATCCCCACCTCCCCCTCCCCCCAATCCTACCCACCCGCCCCCCCCCAAAAAAAAGTAAAAAAAAAAAAAAAAAAAAAAATCATAGACTTTCCCAAGAAAACGGGTCTTGTGTGCAACGTCTTATGCAAAAGCCGATAAAACAGGCAATTGCATCTTATCAGCGATATATCAAGTCAGCCACTCGTCTTTTATGCCCTCGGAAATGCCTCATTCGGCGACTTTCTTTGTCTGCTGTTTGTTTGTTGGGTTGGTTGGTTGTCGTTTGTTTGGTTGATTCGTTGTTTGGTTGGTTGGTTGTTTGTCTGTTTGTTTGTTTGGTCGATTGTTCGCTTGTTTGATTGACTGATTGTTTGGTTGGTTGGTTGGTTGATTGTTTGTCTGTTTGGGTGGTTGGTTGATTTTATGTTTGATAATTGTTTGTCTGTTTGTCAGTTTGTCGGTTTGATTGGTTGGTTAGTTGTTTGAGTAATTGTTTGTTTGTTTGTTTGCTTGGCTGGTTGTTCGTTCGTTGGTTCCTTCTTGTTATCACTTTTGATTATGAATGGTTCTGTTTTCATTATATTTACAATTGCTTATTATTGATATTGTTGTTAGCATTATTGTTATCACTATCATTATCATTACCAGTG
>NC_051392.1:50482735-50492735 GCF_015228065.2 Penaeus monodon
CTCTTTTCTGTCTCTCTCTCTCTCTCTCTATGCTCTCTCTCTCTCTCTTTTCTGACTCTCTCTTTTCTGTCTCTCTCTTCTCTCTCTTCTCTCTCTTTCTCTCTCTCCCTCCCTCTCGCCCTCCCTCCCCCCCTCCCTCCTCCTCTCTTGACTCTTTTCTCTCCTCTTTTTCCTCTACTCTCTATCCTTTTCTTCCCTCCCTCTCTCTCTTTCGTCTCCCTCACTCCTCCTTCCGCTCTCTCCTCTCTCCTCTGCTCCGTCTTCGCCCAGTGTACCCAATGACCTCGTATGACCTGATTTTACATATCATATTTCTTATTTTTTATCGCCTTTTTTCACACAACGAACGCATAATCGATCGTTTTTTTTATGCTTGTATCGATGTATAATTAGGGATTGTTTTAATTACTTTGTCAATTTTACTATATATATACTGTTAATTGTTATCACTACTATTTAAGATGTGGATTAATTTCTTCTGGTTATGTTTTTTCCTTCACTTTGATTATCTTTTATAATCATCATCATTATCATCGTCATCATCATCATCATCATCGTCACCATCATCATTATCATTATCATCGTCATCATCATCATCATCATCCTCACATCATCCATCATCATCATCACCATCATCACATCATCATCATCATCATCATCATCATCATCATCATCATCACCATCATCACATCATCATCACCATCATCATCATCATCACCATCGTCATCATCATCATCATCTCATCGCCATCATCATCTCATCATCATCATCATCATCATCATCATCACCATCATCATCATCACCATCATCATCACCATCATCATCATCACCATCATCATCATCATCATCACCACCACCATCATCATCACCATCATCATCACCATCATCATCATCACCATCATCATCACCATCATCATCATCATCACCACAACCATCATCATCATCATCATCACCATCATCATCATCATCACCACCACCATCATCATCACCATCATCATCACCATCATCATCATCATCATCACCACCATCATCATCATCATCACCATCATCATCACCATCATCACATCATCACCATCATCATCACCATCATCATCATCATCACCACCACCATCATCATCACCATCATCATCATCATCATCATCATCATCATCATCACATCATCATCATCATCATCATCATCATCATCATCATCACATCGCATTTGTCTCTTGAATTCAGTGCTTGCTTTTATTTTTATTTTATTTACTTATTTGTTTATTTTATTATTGTTTATTTTTTTTCATTTTTCTTGTCTTTTTCTTTTTATGTGCGTCTTTTTCCTTCCTCCTGTTGTTTTTTTCTTTTTTCTTCTCGTTTTTCTTCCTATTTTTCCCGCTTTTGAATATGTTTGTAAATCTTTCTTTCTTTTATTTATTTTTCTCTTCATCCCTTTTGCTTTCATGACATTATTTAGTATTTTTTTCGTTTCCCTTTCATCTTCTGTTCTTTCTCCTTCTCTCTCTCTCTCTCTCTCTTTCTCTCTCTCTTCCTATTTACGTAATCTGTTCTCTGTCCTTCGTGTCCATCGTATTTCATTCACGCACATTAATAATTATATAGATATTTACTTACACACACACACACACACACACACACACACCCACACACACACACACACACACACACACACACACACACATACACACACACACACACTCATACTCACACTCACACTCACACTCACATACACACATACACATATATGTAGATACACAAATACGTATACATATACATACACATACACATACACATACAAATACAAATACACACACACATACAAATACAAATACACACACACATACAAATACAAACACACACATACAAATACAAATACACACACATACACATACAAATACAAATACACACACATACAAATACGCACACATACACATACAAATCCAAATACACACACACATACACGTACCAAATACAATTCCGAATCTACATCTCACTCACAAAAGAAAGAAAAAAACGCGGATTCTGTTTTGAGTTTACGTGGAATTACAAATATGAAATTTGAATCAACTTATGAATCATTTATCATGCTTCTTTTTTCCCTAGCTGGCAACTTTATGAAGCGAGTTGCCTAGTAATGATTATTTTACTCTCAATAAAGAAGATCTTGTAATAATAATAAATTTCCTACCATGATATACGAGTCTCTATTATGCTTAATAAACAAGATTTAAGTTCTGGTTTCCTTTCTCGAAAATATATATTGATATTTTATTTTCCTTGTTTAATTTATCAGTCATGAATTAAAGAAAAAAATCCTATCGTGATATTGATGATAAATGATAATGATAATCATAATGTTATCTATAATTAATGTCATGATTATTTTCATAAATGTTGTTGTTATCCTTATTATCATTGTCATAAATGTATTTATTTTATTATCATCGTTATTACTATCACGTCAGTTATCATTACTAGAGTATCATCATTATGTCTTGTTATCATTATTTTTATTGTTATTATCATCACAGTGTATATGCATGTATATTTTTGTATATGTATATATATATATATATATACATAAACAAAAAATACATCCATATACACTACGTGTATATATGCATGTCTGTATCTATCTATCTATCGATTTATATTAGTTATGCAAATAGGCTAATATCTTTATGTAGTAAATCTTATCTCCTTTTTATCTTTCAATTGTTCTAGGCATTATCCGGCCTCCAAATACCTGGCTGGACGAATTCCAACGTCAATCTAGTCACATCTGTTTATATGTGTATATGGAAGACGAATCGTTAGGAGCGTATTGTGACACCTAATGTTTCGTGTATATTATCGTTATCATTATGATATATATCATCACTATCATCTTCATCATCATTATCATCATTATCATCATCATCATCATTATCATCATCATCATTATCATCATTGTCATTCATTATCATTATCATTATCATTCAATATCATTATCATTATTGTCAATGTCAATTTTGGTCTTCATCGGTTCTATTATCTCTAAATCTAGTCTTTTTTAATATAAGTTTCTTTATCAATATATTTTCGTTTATTTTCATTCATGATAAAAATAATAATAATTATCGCAAAATAAATGTGATTAACTACCTAAATAAAGAAATAATACAACACATTGTATACATTAAGATTATTATTTTAAAAAGAGAGAAAAAAAGACTTTACTAAGGAAACATAAAAATTCATTTAAAAAAAAGTAAACAAAAAGTCAAGCATATGAATAAATAAATTTAAATAAATAAATTTATATATATATTCACACTAAGAAAAAATCTCAAAAAACGAATGCACTGCAGAAACTATGTCAAAAAAGGAGAATATAATAATTTTTAAAAAATATATCTTTCGAAAGACACTCGCTTAAAAAAAGAGAAAGAGAGAGAGAGAGAGAGAGAGAGGAAAAGAAAAGTGAAAGAAATATTAATACTATTTCCCTCTTTTTTGGGGGGAGGGGGGAGGGCGACACAGCATCCACAGGCCAACCCCCATCTCTCCAAAGCTGTAATTGGGGGGGGGGGGTTGATGTAATCGCGCATTCAAATACATCGGCTGTTCACTGACCGAATGGCGTCATATCTACTCAATCAGGCAATAACTGAAGAGTAATACTGAAGGCCGGTGTGCTGGGCTGCCATATGCCATTCGGTCGAGTTGAGAGCAATTATAAAGGGAGGGAGAGAGGGAGGGAAAATGAAAGAGGGAGTGGGAGGGAGAGAGAGAGGAAAGGAGGGAGATGGAGGAAAAGGGAGTGGAAGGGAGATGGAGGAAAAAAGAGAGGGGGAGGGAGGAAGAGAGAGGGGAAAGGGAGAGGACGAGGAAATGAGAAAGAGGGGAAAAGGAGAGGGAGAGGAAAGGATATTGAGAGAAGGAGGGAGGGAGGGAAAGAGAGAGACAGAAAGATAAAGAAAGAACGTGAATACGTATATGCATTTGTATACACACACAAATAACGAAACGCCGCCACAACACGAACGAAACAAAGAGTGACGTTTCGAACTCGTTAAGAATGTGTGTGTGTGTGTTGATCGGCGAACGTGTATGCAATGTTATTAAATGCACAGGCGATTTCCATAAAGTTGAAGCAAGTGGACGAGGCTGCTGGACTAGTATTATGAACAATTAACTTATGAATAGTTATTTCTCTCCCCTGCTTGTTTAACGTGCAGTGTCTGTTGTCGACAATAAATTTGCAAAGGAACAATTCCCTTGCATAGATAGATTGAATAAATATTGCTCTATAGTAGTCTGTCCCCAAGTCCGTTTCGAAGAACTGAAATGAGGGAATGCAATAATTAGAAAATGAATTAATAAACAGAGAAACACAAATAAATTAATAAATGAATAAACGGAATAAATAATTAGAGAGATGAACAAACAAAAACAAAAAATACAAATCAAGCAAAGCAAGACTAAGTGCATAAGGGAAAGAAAAGCAATAAAAATAAATCAATAGATACAAGGAAATAAGAGGGAGTTGCAAATTGCACATTGCAAATTCATCTCTTCGCTCTAAGAAAATCTGGGACATGCGTGATCCCGGTGCTGATGGCGCTCGGCCGCTTTCCTTTTTTAGTCGAGAGGACGGAAGGCTGGCTGCATGTTGCACGTTTTCTCTTTAATGCTCGTCTCTCTCTTTCTGTCTGTCGTTCTCGCTCTCTCTCTCTCTCTCTCTCTCTCTCTCTCTCTCTCTCTCTCTCTCTCTCTCTCTCTCTCTCTCTCTCTCTCTCCACACACACACACACACACATACATATAATATATATTTATATACATACATATAATATATACATACATATACATATATACATATACACGCGTGTGTATAATATATATATATATATATATATATATATATATATATATATATATATATATATATAAAAAATATATATATATATATATATATATATTATACACACGCACACCAAACAGGCAGGTATCACACCCCGTCAGGCAAGGTCATGCTCGCAGTCTTTTGAGAGCAGCATGGAGTCGTGATGATGGATTTCTGCCTCCTTCTTCCTTTCCCTCAGACTAACATCGCATCAATTAACTTGCATAACGACCTTCCTCGCCTTGACCGCAGACAAGGCTTGTGCATGATTTCCAATTTAGTTCAGTGAACGACGAGACTTGCGTGTATTTAGTTTTTTTTTTTTTTTTTTTCATTGCTCTCTCTTTTTCTTTCTCTCTCTCTCTCCCTCTCTCTCTCTTTCTCTCTCTCTCTCTCTCTCTCTCTCTCTCTCTCTCTCTCTGTGTTTGGGGGGGGGGGGTTCTGTTCCGAGAGGAGCTATAAAGAAAGGGACAAAGAGAGAGAGAGAGAGAGATGGAAAATGAGAGAAAAAGTGAGTAGATATAAGGATACACAGAAAAATGGAAAGAGAAAGAGAAAAAAAGAGAGAAAAAAAATATATTGAGCTTGTTGCACGAAGTAAGAAAAGAGGAGACATGAAAATAGAGGCATATAGAAAGAGAAAAAGGGGAATAGAGAACAGAAAGAAGGATGATGGGAAAGGAGAGACAGAGAGGAAGGTTTAGAGCTATATATAACGAAAGATTAAAAGAAATATAGAATGTGAAAGATGGAGAAATATAAAGGGTAAGAAGGAAGGTGGGAGGAGAGAATGAGGATTGAGAGGAAGGGAGGAGAGGGAGAAGGATAAGAGGAAGAGATTGTAAAAAGACGGATAAAAGGGAGAAAGAGAACGACGGAAATGAGAGAATGAGAGGCAGTAAGACAGGTAAACAAGTGAAAAAAAAAAAACTAAAGGGAGAAAGGAAGCGCAAAAAAAGAAACAAAAATGAAGAGGAAGTGAGAGAGAGAGAGAGAGAGAAGTAAACGTATGAAGAATTTAAACAAAAAAAATCCTTTCTCGATCTTTCTATCAAAGATCTTATTTCTCCAAACCCCTGTGAAAAATGGCCACCGTTACTCATAAACTGCATTAGCAAATTGCAAAGAGACCGCAAAGGGCAAATATATATCTGCAGAAAAAAAAAACGAAAAAGAACGGAAAGAAGAAAACGAGCAAACATACAAATCTTGCATTACGTAATGGATCTCGGATGTCAAACGTGAAGGAAATATTGAAAATTATGCGTCGTATATTTTGTAAATATTTTTATCGATTCCTTATTCGGGTGCATCGCCTGGAGGTGGTGGCATCAAGAGTCGTAGTTTTTATTATTAACAGCAATAAAGATATTAAGGATGAAATAGTTAATAACCGTGATGCTGCTATTACTACGAGGCTTACTGCTATGGATAATGATGATTGTGGTATTGGTAATTGTGATAGTGATTATAATGATAACGATATGGTGCGATGAGGATAGAATAATAGCACAAATAGTAATAGTGATAATATTGATAGTGATAAAGATAAGAGCAATATTAATGGTATTGGTAATAATATTAGCAATAATATTATGGTGATAATAGTAATAGTTAAAATAACAATCGTGATAAACAGCGAAACAATACTGATGCCATTGACGATAAACTTATAACAACGATAATAATAACAATAAAGATAGTAATAGTAATAACTATGACGACCACAATGATGATAAGAGAGAGGGGGGAGGGGAGAGTGAAGTACCTCTTATGCAATACAAAGGTATTCCTCCTCCGACTGAAATATCATGCGCCGTGTTTCGATGTTCTATGAATGGAGCAGTTGCACAACCCCTTTTAGCCGGGGGAACAAAGGCAAAGCAGAGGAGGAGAGGCAGGCACAGAGCAAGAAAGAGTAAGACAAAGCAAGAGAGAGACACACAGAATGAGAGGCAGATACAGAATGAGAGACAGACACACAGAGAGAAAGAGAGACAGATGCACAGAAAGGCAAACACAGAAAGAAAGAGAGAGATGCACACAGAAAGAGAGTGAGGGGCAGAGCAAGGGAGAGAGAAAGAGACACACACAACAAGGGAGTGAGAGAGAAAGTGAATCAGACGCACAGCAAGAGAAAGAAAGACAAAGGTAGAGCACGAGAGAGAGAGAAAGAGAGACAGACATACAGAGAAAGAGCGACCTAATAAGTTTTAATCTATTATTGGGAAGACCCATCGGTATGATAAAAGCAATTTGATCAGCCATTGTGAGATAATGACATTCCTTTAAAATGAATTTAGTGTACCCCGAGTATTGTATCCATTGAATATTGCGTGACGTAAGAGAGCCCTTGTACTCTACATCAGTGTCAGGATATGACATTCTCAGTTTGGCACTCTGGCCCTGTCTCTGTTAAAAATGCCTAAGGGACATGGGATGCTCTAGCAAAAGTGTAGTCAGCTTCATACGAGATTCCTGTTTTTTTTATGATTGTTAGATCCACTGTGTTTTATATAAGTATACTTGATTCATTAGATAAACAGGTTGCTTACTTTATTTAGATGGTATCTGGTGTGTGTGTGTGTGTGTGTGTGTGTGTGTGTGTGTGTGTGAGAGAGAGAGAGAGAGAGAAAGAGAGAAAATGAGAATGAGAATGTGCACGTGGTGTGTGTGCACATGCGTTTGCTCATGTATGTGTATGTGCATTTACATGTTTACATATGTGCATAGGGACGATTGCATTATATAAACGCAATGAGACAAATCAACAATAAGATGATCAGAGAGAATAGCTGGCCGGAAGTACAGATAAAATAACATAGATAAAGAAAACAATAAGCAGAAAGATAAAACGGTATACATAGAGACGAAAACAGATACAAATATGAATGAGTAAATAGAAGATTGGATGGAAAGTAGAGATCGATAGACCGAGAGAAATAGACAGTAAATTCAGACAGACTGATAATCATGTCGACTGACAAATATATGCATATATGTTCATTTGTTCAGGCTAACAAATACAAATTTGAATTCATCACCATTTGTCCAGTAAAATGCATATAAAATGGCCGTAATATTATTATTACTATGTTAGTGACAATTTGCCAGGTACCGGAAGTGGGTTGGAACGCTACATGGGGGGAATATATTGAAATATTTCTCCATTTCTCTGTTTCTACTCTCCTCTCTCTATCCCCCTTTCTTTCTTTCTTTGACTCGTACATTCTCTGTCTATTGGACTGTCTACCTCTCTCTCTCTCTCTCTCTCTCTCTCTCTCTCTCTCTCTCTCTCTCTCTCTCTCTCTCTCTCTCTCTCTCTCTCTCTCTCTATCTATCTATCTACCTACCTACCTATCTATCTCTATACCTATCTATCTACCTGTCCATCGTCCTCTCAATCCATCTACCTATCTATTTGTCTCATGAGCTGACCACCTAACAAGGATGTCCACCCTTACTGAAACATCATTTCTAACAAAATTTTATTCCCATCACTAAATCCAATGCAGTGTTTATCTCAGCACAATTTACCTATTGATTGCAAGGGAAAAAAATAACAACCGCAATGAAAATAATGAAAAACAAAGGAAACGGCTGCAAATTGAAATTACGAATGCAAAATAGTTCAGTGCATTACATGTAATTTGCAGATGAAATGGTGTGGTATAACATTTTGATTTATATCGCGCTCTGCATATTTCATTATCGGTAAACGTCAAACCCCATTGTTGAACAGATTACATAAGCCATGTTGCTATAAATGTATACGTAGCAAACATAATTCTCTAAGAGCAGGAGAAAAATGTTATATATATATATATATATATATATATATATATATATATATATATATATATATATATATATATTGTGTGTGTGTGTGTGTATGTATGTATATATCTTTACTTATATTTTCTTTTCTTTCTCGTTCTGGATATAAAGGTCAGGAAGAGAAAACAATGGTTCTGTCCTGTCTGTTGTGCAAAACAGCGTAGACTCGTTTCAGAAGTACGTGGGGAAAAAGATGAAAAAAATGCGTGTGTGTTTTGCTCTCTCTCTCTCTCTCTCTCTCTCTCTCTCTCTCTCTCTCTCTCTCTCTCTCTCTCTCTCTCTCTCTCTCTCTCTCTCTCTCTGTGTGTGTGTGTGTGTGTGTGTGTGTGTGTGTGTGTGTGTGTGTGTGTGTGTGTGTGTGTGTGTGTGTGTGTGTGTACACGAATCGCTATTACACTAAAGGAAAACGACAGATCTCACTGAAAATATAACGCAGGTTCCTTGAGACGTAAGAACAGCTGATTAGACTTCGGTCATTGATTTTCCTCCGGGCAGAAAAGTAGATTTGGAGATCGATCGCCCATTTGTGTACAATTCCCGCAGAAAATGACGAATATAACAGGCCAGAGGGAATCTCGCGTGCCCTATTCAATGACTTTGATCGTAGGTTAGGTTAATTTCTTAAGATTAAAAAGAGGGGAGATTAAACTAACTTCGGCGGTTTTGTGATATATCTGATATATCTTATGGCTGATTACCTTATATACTGTTATTGTTATCATTCTCATTGTAATCACTATCATTACTATCAATATTAGTAATATGTTAGCATTATTCCTCCCGTTCATTGATTATCATTTTTATGATCATTAGTATTTTTCTAAAACTTCAAAGACAGTCACGCATTCAGAAAATCGTTTAATGAGAATAAGATACCACGTTGATTAGATAAAAGATGAAGTAAAGGAGCAAAAAGACATTCTGAGCGTGTTCGGAACACGTTTTGGGAGAGAGAGAGAGAGAGAGAGAGAGAGAGAGAGAGAGAGAGAGAGAGAGAGAGAGAGAGAGAGAGAGAGAGAGAGAGAGAGAGAGAAAGGAGACAGACAGACAAACAGATAGACAGACAGAGTAAATACTGTTCATCCCCATCTCCAGCGAACTGCCCATCAATAACAGAAATGGGTTACTTGGCTTGTTCCCGTGTGCAATCTCGCCGAACACGCACTCGCACGTCCCTGTTCCTCCCTCCGGTGAGTTCAAGTTGAACATTTGGTGAACAGAAGGATTTTCGGGGGTAGGAGTAAGGGTAGGGGGGTGGGGGAGTGACGGGGAGGGTCC
>NC_051392.1:50502494-50509994 GCF_015228065.2 Penaeus monodon
GGGGGAGGAGACAGAGAAAGAGAAAGAACGAAAGAATAAAAAAAAAAAAAAATAGGAAGTCGAAAAAGAAAGTTAGATTATGAATTTGATAAACGATACGTAAGAGAGATATAAGGGGGGGAATGGAACAAATTTTAAGAGGAAGAGGAAGAAGGATAGAGAAAATGATATAGTACGAAGAAATAAAAGAAAAAGAAAGAAAATCAGTTTCCTTTTTTTCCCATCCCTCATGCTCTGCATCAAGGGATTTCTGGTATAACTTTGACTGTATATCTGTCAGCCAGCTAATTTGCATGACTACTTGGCGGAGAATGTTGCATGCCTGTCAGCCTCCATGGTCTCGTTGCATGCTTGAATTTATCAGCGGGGATATGGCGCTCGGCGGTTGGCGCTGTCTAAACTAACATTGTTATCTAACTCTTGTATTTATGTGCTTATATATACATATATATGTGTATGTATATATATATATATATATATATATATATATATATATATTTAATGTATATATTTTATATATATATATATGTATGTATATATATACATATATATATATGTATTTTTTTTTTTTTTATTAACGGTAGGTTCATGTTTGAGCCGCCGTGGTCACAGCATGATACTTAATTGTAGTTTTCATGTTGTGATGATCTTGGAGTGAGTACGTGGCTGAATAGGCAATCGAGGTGAAGTTCCTTGCCCAAGGAACTTCATCGTATCTAGGTTCGATTTACCTAAAATTATTTAAATCAGTGCAAGTGCACACACCAATCGCCACATGCGAGTGCGTAGGTTCACCCATGCACATACGCATCTTCGCGCGCGTATGTGAGCACGCGCGCTGATTTATATATATTATATATATATATATATATTTATATATATTTTTATATATATATTTATATATATTTTTTTTTTTTTTTTTTTTTTTTTTTTTTTTTTTTTTTTTTTTTTCACACACACACACACACACACACACACACACACACACACACACACACACACACACACACACACACACACACACACACACACACACTTACATACATATACATACATACTTACATATATATATATATATATATATATATATATATATATATATATATATATATATATATATATATATATATATATGTATGTATATATAAATATATGTATATATATATATATATATATATATATATATATATATATATATATATATATATATACACATATATATATACATATATATACATATATATACATATGTGTATATATATATATATATATATATATATATATATATATATATATATATATATATATTCCCCTCCTCCTCCTCCTGCTCCTTCTTCCCTCCTTCTTCCCCTCCTTCTTCCCCTTCCCCTCCTTCCCCCTTTCCGCGCGCGTGTGGCGTAATCCAGGCATAACTTGCACGAGGCCCCTTGCCCCTCCGCGTTGCTTTCAGGCAGTTATTGTTCTCGAAATTGGAATGTTCAGCTACAGTATCACTAACCACGACTTTTCGCTTGCTATTGTTCACTTGCAATATCCCTGTTGCATCCATCCCTTTCTCTTGCCTCTTCCCCCTCTCCTCTTTCTTTGCCCTCTCTCTCTCTCTCCTCTTCTCTTTCCCTGTTCTCTCTCTCTTCCTCCTCTTCGTTTTCCTTGCCTTCTCTCTCTCTTCCCCCTCTTCTCTCTCCCTGTCCTCTCTCTCTTCCTCCTCTCTCTTTCCCTTTCCTCTCTCTCTCTCTCCCTCTTTGTTCTCTCTCTCTTCCCCATTTCCTCTTTCCTTGTCTTCTCTCTCTCTCCCCTCTTTCTTTCCTTGCCTCTTTCTCTTCCCCCTTTCCTTGTTCTCTGTCTCTTTTCTATTTCCTATCTTTTTGTTCTTCTCTTCTCTCTTCTCCCCATTTCTATTTCTTCTTTCTTCTCCTATATTTCCCTTATTTGTCTCCTTTCCCCTTTCTGTTTTCTCCTTTCTTTCTATCCTCGTTCTCGCTTCCTATTCCCCATTTCTCTTCTCTCTCCTTGCTCCTTTTTCCTCTACTCTCCCGATTTTCCCTTTTCCTCTCTCTTTTGCTTCCCCTCTTCCTTCTCTTTTTCCCTCTTTTCTTCTCTCCTTTCCCCGTCCCCCTTTCTTATCTCCTTCCTCCTTATCCTTTCTCTCCTTCCCATTTTTCTTTCTTTCCTCTCTTTTCTCTTTTTCTCTCTCTTCCCTTCTTTCGTTTCCCCTCTCCTCCTTCCCGCTTCCCTTCTCCCCTCTCCTTCTTTCCATTTCTACTTTCTCCCCTTCCCAGTTCCCTCTCTCTTCTCTCTCATCTTTTCTCACTTCTCCTTTCTCCTTCCTCCTCTCCTCTTTTCTTTCGTTTCCCCTCTTCCACCTCCTTCCTTCCATTTCCTCTCTTTTCCCTCTCCATTCCCCTTTCTCCTCTCTCCTTTCTCTTCTCCCCTCTCTTCCCTTCCTTCGTTTCCCCTCTTTCCCCTCCTCTCTCCGCCCTGCCCACCTTTCCTCTGCAATGTATAGGCACAATTGAAATCATGAGAGCTTCTGCAAATACGGTCACAGAGGTTGTTTTGCTTAACGAATGGGTTAGCGTCAGAGGGCAGAAAAGGGGGGAGGGGGGAGGGGAAAGTGAGGGGAAAGATAAAAAAAAAAGTAATGAAAGTAATGACGTTCACTATACCGTGCAGGGAATTCAGGCGAAGCTTGGGGGGAAAATTACCTGTGCGTACTCCCCTCCTACTGAAGATAGAAGAAAAAAAAAAAAAAAACGGTTTACTTATTTACGTCTCTCTCTCTCTCTCTCTCTCTCTCTCTCTCTCTCTATATATATATATATATATATATATATTATATATATATATATATTATATATATATATATATATATATATATATATATATATATATATATATATATATATATATTATATGTATATATATATATATATATATATATATATATATATATAATATATATATATATATATATATATATAATATTATATATATATATATATATATATATATATATAATATATACATATACATATAATATAATATCACTACATATACACAGACACACACACACATTAATGTGCATATATATATATATATATATATATATATATATATATATATATATATATATATATATATATGCGCGCGCGCGCGTGTGTGTGTGTGTGTGTGTGTGTGTGTGTGTGTGTGTGTGTGGATACACGTAGGTGTGAGAGAGGAAGCGACGAAGAATACAAGGAAATAAAAGTATGTAAGTCGACAAGAGAACAGAAAAGCCCAAAGATTTATACTTTATAAGTGTTAAGAAAGAGGAAGATTCTTAACAATACAAAGTGATTCATTGTCTTTCCTAGTTTAAAAAAAAAATCCTCTGTTTTGGAACTTGATTTATCATGAAAAGTCTGTTTTTCAGTCTTTCTTTCTTCTCCTAATCGTTTAGATTATCAAAATGTAAACGAATACCTTATACTTTGTTCAGATTAACTTTTTTGATGTTTGGTCGACTGGAGATTTTTTTTTCTCACTGTTTTATCTAATTTCTCTCTCTCTCTCTCTCTCTCTCTCTCTCTCTCTCTCTCTCTCTCTCTCTCTCTCTCTCTCTCTCTCTCTCTCTCTCTCTCTCTCTCTCTCTCTCCCCCAACATCTCTTTTTCTTCCTCCTCCTTCTCTTCCCTTTTCTCCTCCTCCTCCTCCTCTTCCTCTTCCTCTTTCTCCTCCTCCTCCTCCTCTTCTTCCTCCTCCTCCTCTTCTTCCTCCTCCTCCTCCTCTTCCTCCTCCTCCTCCACCTCCTCTTTCCCTCCCTCCTCTCCATCACCCTCACCCTCCCTCCCATCCCTTCTTCCTCCCGCCCTCTTCCACTCCCTCCCCCTTCCCCATCCTTCACCCCCTCTCCCCCCCTCCCCCCCCTCCCCCTTCAACCCAAACTTCCTCAAACGCGCAAATTCAAATTACCTCCCCAGACATTCCCCCTCGACGCGTGTTCGCTTCACTAATATTTTGCATTTGTACTCCTGCAAGTTTGGCCTCGAGGAAGCGCGTCTGGCGTGGCCTCGGGGTGGGGGGAGGGGGTGCCTTGGGACGGGTGGGGCGTTGGTGGGGGTGAGGGATAGGGAGAGAGAGAGAAGAGGGGGGTGAGGGAGAGGGGAGAGAGAGAGAAGAGGGGGGTGAGGGAGAGGGGAGAGAGAGAGAAGAGGGGGGTGAGGGATAGGGGAGAGAGAGAAGAGGGGGGTGAGGGAGAGGAGGGAGGAGAGAGAGAGTTAGGATGGGATTATTTGGGATGGGTGAGGGAGAAGGGGGGGGGTAGTGAAGAGGGGGATGGAGAAAGGTTCAGGGATCAGGATGGGGTTTATTGGGACGAGTGAGGGTGGGGGGGGGGGTGATGGAGAGGGGGAGGATGAAGAAGGGAGTGATGGAGAAGGAGGAGGATGAAGGGGGTGAGGGAGAGGGGGGTGAAGGGGGGGTTAGGTAGGTAGTGAGGGAGAGGGGGGGAGGATGAAGAGGGAGAGGGGAAAGGATGAAAGGGGGGGGGGTAGGTAGTGGGTGAGGGAGAGGGGGGAGGATGAAGAGGGGGGCGAGGGAGAGGGAGGAAGGATTAAGAGGGGGAAATGGGGTCGTGTTTGATGGAGAAATGGGGGGGGGGGGTAGAGACGGGGGAATGATAAAGATCATCTAGAAAAATTATGATAAAAATCGTCCGTTCTCACAAATGTAACGAAAAGGATAATAGTCATTATGATGAATACGATGACAGTAATGAAAATAGTAATAGTATTATTAATAAATGATAATAGAACTACTACTACTATTAGTTCTAGAAATAAGAATGACAATAACATGATGAAATAATAATAATGAAAAAAAATCACAATCCTTCGGCTTCCCACTTGCAACAAGAAAAAAATAAAATAAAAATAAAAATAAATGAATATACAAAATAACAACCACATTTATACAACGACAGATTCAGTACCTTGAATTCCGCAAAATTCCCGCCTCTTCGTGTGACAGAAGAAGAAAAAAAAAATCGTAGCGAATAACTTATGGCTCCGGAGCACTTTTTCGCTAAGCTGCTGTCGGAGGGAAGTTATAGCGCGCAGGACTTCCCTTTGGGCGTGAAAGGTCCCTTGAGGATGGAGGGGGGGGGGGAGGAGGGGGTGGTAGGGACGGAGGAGGAGGGGGGATGGCGGTGGTAGGGACGGAGGAGGAAGAGGAGGAGGAGGAATAGAAGAAGGAGGAGGAGGAGGAGGAGGAATGGAAGAAGAAGAAGAGGGAGAAGGAGGTTGAGGAGGCGAGGGAGAGGAGATGGAGGTGAAAGTGGAGGTAGAGGTGGAGGTGGAGTAGGAGGTAGGGGTAGAGGAGGAGGGGGGAGGAGGTGGAGGAAGAAGATAAGAACAAGAAGACAAAGAAGGACCGTGAGAAGAGAAAGAAGGGAATGGCAAGAGAAAAGAAGGAAAAGGAGGAGGAGGAAGAGTAGGAGGAAAAGGTGGGGGAAGAGGAGGGGGGAAAGAAAAAGAAGATGGTGTGTGTTTATCCGTATAGGTTCAGTGCTTAGGAATAAGTGCAGTAAGTAATTTGCTTGTATTATAGGACCAGTTGTATTGTAAGTTGTGTTAGTTCCTCAGCTCTTGGTGTTTTTTTTTCTTTCTTTCTTTCTTCTTCTCCTCCTCCTCCTCACTCTTACCTTTTTCTGCCTTCTATCTCCTCTCTCTCTCTCTCACTCTCACTCCCTCCCTCCCACTCTCTCTCCTCTCTCTCTTTTCCTCTCTCTTCCTTTGACCTCCCTCCCACTCTCTTTCTCCCTGTCTCCCTCCCTCCCTATCAGTTTGCGAGCAGGTAGGTATTTGCAGGTCTGCTATACTAATTCCTTCTTAAGTGATTGACCGTCGTTGTCTTCGGCCACCCTACTCTACCTTTAACTCTTATTTTGTTTCCACTGTATTCCCCGCTATTCTTGATGTCCAGTATCTGCTATCTTCTTTTGTCTCTGCTTCTCTTTCCTTTAAGCAGTTTATGCAATTCTTCTGTCTTTTTTTCTATTGTTGTTAAATTGTTTCTTTCTTGCACTTTTCTCTTAATGCTTCTTTGTTTGTCATCATCTCCATCCAATTATTTTTTTAAGCAATCTTCTCCCTATCGACAACTCGGCACTCTCTACCTTTTTATCAATCTTATCAGTCCCGTCTTCTCAATCTCATTAACTCAATGCGTGACGATCCCGCCCCTTGCTTCCCCAAAAGGAAATTAGGACAAAATACGCCTCAGAACAAAAAAGAAAAAGAAAAAGGAAAGAAAAAGAAGAAGAAGAAAAAACAGGAGTTTCGGCTAAGATATGACGGCAACAGAATATAAAGCGGCCGTGCTACCTCGCCTAATGAACAGTTGTAGCAGATTTTCAAACGAAGGGGGAGGGTGGGCGGCAAAGGTGGAGAGGAGTGGAGGGGGGGGGGCGAAAACCGTTAAATTTACATGAAGGAAAGGCGGAAAGGTAACGGTAGCATAGACGACCGTTGAGCGAAAGGACTGCTGTTTCCCGAACGAGTCAAGGAGCATTTCGACCCTACGGTCTTCGCGAGGATAGTCCTCTCTTGCCCCTAACGGGTCGGAGCTCCACTAAGGCGTGCGGGGAAATGTGTTGGTATAATTTGCAACGTCGTGAATGCAGGGAAGATATCGCAGTTACGTTGCTAATTACGGTCTTGCTCGAATTAGCAAATAAATGATAATACCGCCATACTGAATTACCCTGTATTAACGCTCCCCCCTGTATTAACGCCTCTCTTGTAAGTGTTCGCCTCGGGATCTCATGGTAATAGATGACAAAGGGTGAGAACACGTAGTTATTTCTCTCGATGAGTTAGGGAGACCAACGTGGGTTTTGAATACACGTGATGATATGAGAGCGAGCGTTGCCAAAGGCCGGCCGGGTTTTCCATCAGCGGCCTCGTCTTCGTTATCATCTCCCTCTCGTATTTATCTCCTTAATCTCTTATTAATCTCCTTAACTGGTGTTTCATTTCCTTTCATTCTCTTCCTTTTATTTCTTTCTTTCGTTTTTTTTCTTTCCTTCTCCTTTCTTTATTTAGGCTTTTTCTTTTCCCTGTTTATCTAATTGGGTTTTTCTTCCTCTCTTTCTTCATTGATCCCTTCCTTCTCTCTCTCTGTCTTCAGTGTCTTTCTTTCTCCTTCTGTTTCTTCTTTTCTTCAATATCTCTTTTTTCCTTTGTTTCTTTCCTCAATCTTTTTTTTTCCTTAATTAGCCTTTCTCTTTTCTATTCCTGTACTTTCTTTTTCAATCATTCTCCTTCTTTTTCCGTCCTTTCTTCAATCAGTCTTTCTGTCTCTTTCCACCCTTTTCTGTTTTTGTTTCTTTTTTTCTTCGTTTCTTCAATCAGCCTTTCTTCCTTTTCTTTCTCTCCTTTTTCTTTGTTTCTCTCTCCATTCCTCGTCCATTCTCTTTGTTGCATCCAAGTCGACCTTCCCTTCTAGTGATCTTTCGTTT
>NC_051392.1:50514994-50519994 GCF_015228065.2 Penaeus monodon
GGTGGGGTGGGGAAGGGGTGAAAGGGATGGGTGGGGGTGGGGTGGAGGTGATGGGGAGTGTGTGGGAGTGAAGGGTATGGGGGTGTGGAGTGGGGGGATAGTGGGAGGGATGGGGTATGAGGGTGTGGTGGGAGTAAGGAGTTCGATGCCTTCCGTTGGGGGGTGGGGGGGGGGAGAATTTCACTCGAGATTGGGTAAGAAAGCAAGCAAATAGGCGGATTATGTTTTTTTGTTTGTTTGTTTTTTTGTTTTTTGCTTGTTTTTATTTTTTGCATTTTTCTTTGCTATTATCATTATTATTATTATTATTTTTATTATTATTATTATTATTATTATTATTATTATTATTATTATTATTACTATTATTACTATTATTATTATTATTATTATTATTATTATCATTATTATTATTATTACTACTACTACTTCTACTACTTCTACTACTACTACTACTACTACTACTACTACTACTACTACTACTACTACTACTACTACTACTTAATATTCTTATTATTATTATTATTATTATTATTATTATTATTATTATTATTATTATTATTTCTATTATTATTATTATTATTATTATTATTATTATTATTATTATTATTATTATTATATCACCACCACCACCACCTTTCCTATCATTATCATAATCACCACCATTAAAAATAAAAAAATAATTCCGTTCAAAATGTCGAGCGCTCGGAGGACCATTGCCAAAATAAACAAACAAAGCGTTAAAAATAACACCAATAAAAAGGACCCATTGCGATCCCATCAAAATAAATTAACAAACAAGCACATACGATTTAGAAAAAAAAAAAAAAATAGATAATAGTAATAATTAAATAAAGTAAATAGAGGGGGAGAGGGAGGGAGGGGGGAGAGGGGGTCCTTTGACGTCAACAAAGGCAATACATTTAATCAATTATTCAATTATACATTCATTGGCTTTAGAAAAAAGAAGAAAAACGAAGAAAAAAAAATGTATGGTAAACAGGTAGATCATTTAACCGGAAACAGGATTTTAATGTTAACAGACGATTATGATTAAGGCAATCTGTTTGGAATCATGATTAGCATTATTGCAATTATTGAAGCATCATCAATTTTAAGATTTGTTATCATCATTAATTATTGCTTTTATCATCATTATCACCGTGAGGATTATTATTATTATTATGATTATTACCCTTGTTATTGTTGTTTATTATTATTATCATCATTATTATTATTTATGATAACAGTTATTATCATGATAATGATAATTATTATTATTACCATTATTGTTGTTGCTGTTGTTGTTATTACTGTTGTTATTATTATTAGTAGTAGTAGTACTATTATTATTATTATTACTATCATTATTATCATCATTATTATTATTATCATTATCATTATTATTATTATCATTATCATTATCATTATCATTATTAATGTCATTATCATTATTATTATTATTATTATTATTATTAGTAGTAGTAGTAGTAGTAGTAGTATATTATCATTTATCATTAATATCGCTATCATCATCATTATCAATATAGTTATTATGATTATAATTATTATCATCATTATTATCATTATCATCATCATCATATTATTATTATTATTATTATTATTATTATTATCATCATCATTATTGTTATAACTAAAATCATAATCCTTGTTATCGTTGTTATAACTTGAAGTTCCTTTATCATTAACATCATTACTATAACCATTATATTTGCTGTTAGGATTGCAATCATCAGTAGTATAATTACCATCATCATCATCACTATCACTATCACCATCTCCATTATCACCAGCATCACTATCATCATCACTATCAACACTATCACCATTACCATTTCCATTATCACCATCACCATCATTTCCATTATCACCTTCGTCATTACCATCACCATCACTCACCATCACTATCCTTTCCATTATCACTATCATCACCATCATCTCCATTATCACCATCACTATCATCATCAACACCATCACCTTTATCACCATAACTATCATCACCACAGTCACTATTACCATCTCCATCATCACCATCACCATCACCATCAATCACCAACAAACAACCACGTTTCTTGCCACCAACATTACCTAACGTATATTTCGCTCCTGGGGATCAAAATACATTAAAAATAGATAAATAAAAAGATTCTTTCATGTTTTCTTGACTGATACTCGCTTTAGGTCCGCGTTATCAGTTGCATTCTTGAAACAGCTGACAAGTAATTGCATCCTTTCCATTTGCAACATTTCCGGTGCAGACATCAAGGAGGGGAGGTAACTTTTTTTTTTTTTTGCTTATTTGTTTTTTGTGTCTTTTATTTTCATCTGTGATTATTTTATTTTGCTTTTGTTTCAGTTCTATTTTTTTATTTTGTTTTCTTTCGCTTCATTTTCATTTTATTTTGTTTGGATTATTGTTGTCATTTGGTGTTTATTTTTTTCTTTATTTTTTTCTCTGTTAATGTTTTCTACGTATTATCATTGTTATTTCGCTTCATTTTTATCCATTTCTTTTTATCTTGTCTATCTCATTTTGTTTTTTCCTTCACCTTTGAACATTTCATTTTTACGTAATTATTTCCTGGTTTCTTTTTTTTCATATATCGTTTATTTTATTTTATTTCTATGTCCTATTTTCTCGTCTTGATATCTTTTCTTTTTCTATTCATTTTTCTTTCACGAAGATTAAAAATTCATATATCATATATCTTCATTGTAGATATTATCATCCTAATTATAATGTGTTATGATAATGATAATAATATCATCATTATCGTTATCATCATCATCACCACCATCACCATCATCATCATCATCATCATCATCATCATCATCATCATCATCATCATCATCACATATCATCATCATCATCATCACCACCACCACCATTATCATCATCATCACCATCACCATCACCATCACCAACACCATCACCATCATCATCACCATACCATCACCAACACCAACACCAACACCACCCTCCCCTTCCCACCACCACATCACGTCACCTTTACCCTCACCATCCCCACACACCCAAACAACAAATCAATAAACAAGGAATTTAACACAGAAAGACCAAATTCCCAAATCCGGGAGTCACAGCTCTAAAAACGTACTGTTTGTCTAACCCTTTCACGCTGTTTGTAGTCTCTGGCAAAACTGCAACGTGAGGGAAAAACGTTCAAGCATCAGTCTTAACAATTACATTTTCTCTTTAACGCCAATTTGGACAGCTGTTTCTACTGCTAAACGGATTAGCTTGTGTTAAAAGCTTGTGGGATGGTGATTGTGATAGTCGTAATATTGATAAGGATTATTGTGATGATAATAATGGTAGTAGTAGATATAATGATAATATTGGTAGTAGAAATGATGATAATGATAGTAGAAATAATGATAGTTATGATTATCATTATTATAGTAGTAAAATTATAATGATAGTAGAAAATTAATAATTATAGTCGAAAAAATATAATTATGATGGTTCAAAAATGATAATCATGATAACTGAAATAGTGATAATGATAATGGTGATAAGATCACTACAAGGAAAAGAATAAGAAAGAGAAAGAAGTTGAAAAATATTGATAATAATACTACTAATAATAATGGTAATAATGATATTAATGATGAAGATGATAATCATAATGATTATGATAATAATGATGATAACAATAATGATGATAGTAATAATGATAGTGATACTGCTAATACTCTACTACTGCAATTGTTGATAACAATAAAATCAATAATGATAACAAGAATAATTGTGATAGCAATAAAACATTAATGTTGATCATGATAATGGTACTGATAGTAAAGATAATCAAATAATGGAGATGATACGGATAATGATTATAGTAGTAGTAGTAATTATAGTAATAATATAAGTATCAATAATAATAGTGATAATGATAATGATAATAATTAATAATTATATAGTTATAAAAGTGATGAAAATAATAGTTATTATCATCATAATTACAATATTCTAATAACATAACGATAATGATAATAATAAGGAGAATAGTAATTATGATAATGACAATAATAATGATGATGCAACAAAGAAAATTATATCCGAACCGATCTCATCTTCAGTCCTTTGGCACTTATCTTGCATCTGGCAACTCCTCTTAACAACCCCACCCCACCCCACCCCACCCCACCCCCCAATCCCCCTACCCTATGCATTCAACCCCCAATGACACGGGGACAACTCATATCCCCCCCTACCCCCATCTTCAGTCTAACCCTCACCCCCCCCATCTTCACTCTACTCTTCATCCCCCACCCTCTCTCTAACCCCCCACCCCCACCCTCACTCTAACCCCCATCCCTTATTTTCACTCCCACCCCTCATCCTCACTCTGACCCCCACCCCCCACCCCCAATCTTCACTACGACCCCCCACCCCACCCTCATTCTAATCCTTTTCCACCTAAAGCTTCATATAAGGGGGGTGGGATACAGAAGCAGGAGGGAGGGAGGGAGGGAGAGAAAGGGGGAGGGAGGGAAGAAGAGAAGCAGGAGGGAGGGAGGGAAGGAGAGAAGGGGAGAGGGAGAGAAGAAGAAAAGGGAGGGGAGGGCAGGAAGGAGAGAAGGGGGGAGGGAGGGAAGGAAAGAGAGAAGGGGGGAGGGGGGAGAGAGGGAGGGAGGGGAGAATGGGGCGGGGGGGGAGTCAAACTTCCGAATGAGATGTTGCCAAATCAGACGCCGAGGCGCGAGTGAATAGCAGTTGATGACGAGGCTGGTAAAGGATATTCTGATAGGGTGATTTGCGTTTCGGAAGACGTGGCAACACACGCTCTCGCTCGACTAGCTTTCCCGAAACGATCGTGTTTTCAAAGGGAAATGAATTATGGACACTGCATTTCCACGGCCGTGTGCCCTTTTCTCCTCTCCCTCTCTACTCTTGACTCTTGCTATTTTTCTCTGTCTTTCTCTGAGTCTTTGTCTTTGTTGTTTTCTCTGTGTCTGTG
>NC_051392.1:50532494-50539994 GCF_015228065.2 Penaeus monodon
TGATGATGATATATATATATATATATATATATATATATATATATATATATATATATATATTATTGTCATTATGATTATTATTGTCATCATCGTCATTATTAGAAATGTTATTATTATTATTATTGTTGTTATTATCATAGTTTGTCAAAATCATTATTATCATCTTTATTATTGCTGTTATTATTATTGTTATTATTATTATTATTATCATCATCATCACTATCATTATCATTATCATAATTTTCATTATCATCAAAATTATCATCATTGTCGTTATCATCATTATCATTATCACAGTCACCATTAACACCATTATCCTCATCATCATTAAAATCAACATAATATTTATATCAATCATTATCTCACGACCCTCGGAAGTAAGTTTTATTATGTACATCACTATAACCTCATTCTCGCTACCCCAGCCCTCATTACCATCACTAAACATTACATCTAATTAGGATCATCGTCTCCCTCACCTTTGATTAACCGTTAACTAACCCTTAATTAATGTAATAACCCCTGACAGCATCTACATATTATTACCTGTCTCATCATGCATGAGCTTATGACGGAGGCTGTGCTCACATTATAGCATTCTGAGTGTAATTGATGTTGACTCGAAACTAATGAGAGAGAAACACCAAAGGGGTTCTTTAGGTGGGGGGGTTGGGGGTTGGGTTGGGGTATGGGAGGGGGAGGGTGGTAGGGGTAAGGAGGGGGTTGGGGGCGTAAGGAAGGGGTTTGGGGGTGGGAGGGGGGATAAGAGGAGAGATTTGGGGGAGTGTGGTAGGGGTAAGGAGGGGGTTGGGCGCGTAAGGAAGGGGGTTGGGGTGGGAGGGGGGGATAAGAGGAGAGAGGTGGGAGGGTGGTAGGGGGTTGAGGATGGTGGGTAAGAGTGGGAGGAGGGGGGATAAGAGGAGAGATGGGGGGGAGGGTGGTAGGGGGTAAGGAGGAGGTTGGGGATAGTGGGGTGAGAGTGGGAGGAGGGGGGGATAAGAGGAGAGAGGGAGGGGGGATAGGGGAGGTGGGAGAGAGAAGAAGAAGAGAAAAGAGGATAAGAGGGGAGAAAGAGAAAGATGCATAAGAAGGGAAGAGAGAGAGGGTTAGGGGTTAGGATAAGGGGAGAGAGGGGGGTTGGGAGGGTAAGGGGTAGAGAGGGGGGGTAGGGTGGGAATCAGAAGGGAAGAGGATGAGGGAATAAAACAAAGAGTGGAGAGGGTGAGTGGAGGGAAGAGAGAGGAAGGAACGAAGGCCATGAGCAATAGAGACGAAGAGAAAGGGAATAGAGAGGGGAGTAAAGAGGAGGATGGGGAGGAGAGAAAAGGGGGAGAGAAGGAATAGGGACAGACTAAGAAAGACGACGAAGCAGAGGGAGGAAAAGAGAAAGAGAGGTGAGAGAGACCGCGAAAAAGAAGAGGGAAAAGTGGAGAGGGTCGGAGGGGTAGAGAGGGGGGGGTGAGGAAAGGGAGGCAAAAAAGAGGGGTAGAGAGGGGGGTGAAGGAGGGGAGGCAGAAAAAAGAGGGGTAGAGAGGGGGGGATGAGACAAGGAAGGCAAGAAAAAAGAAAAAAAAGAGGATGTAGAATCATGATAAATACAAAAAAATAATTTACGTTTCGTCACAAACACAGATTTTTTCTCAGCAAAAATTTACTCATGTTTGTTGAAAATTTGCAAGATGCTTTAGGAGTATATTCTGTTACGTAAATATTTTCCTCCCCACTATTATGGACGTAACGTTATTAATCTGTGAAGTGAAATAAATAACTTTGTTTTCCAACTACTGGCCCAAAGTTTTTAAAACTAATGCCTGAAGTTTGAAGTTTGTTCAAGCTTGAATACCGAAAGATATGATAATTTTAATTTTCTATACGCTGTTACAAGTGACGATTTACTTAAGCTATGCAAATTTTATCTACATCATTTCTAATAAAAAAATCAAACCATAGGTCATATTATAAACAAATATGTAAAAAGTAGTTTCTTACGCCACATTATATGGCTATATAACAAGATTACAAGTTCTTTTTTACATTTTAGGCCTATCCATAAAATCCCGGAAAATGGAGTACAAAACTCTATGCGTATATTGCTATAACTTATACCAAAAGTTTGCGCTAGCTAGGCCTACACATTTCTTATATTTTTTCGTGAGACCATCTGTCACACCTTCTCCTTCTTCTTCTTCTTCTTCTTCTTCTTCTTCTTCTTCTTCCTCTTCTTCTTCTTCTTCTTCTTCTTCTTCTTCTTCCTCTTCTTCTTCTTCTTCTTCTTCTTTTTTCTTTTTTTTTCTTTTTCTCCTTCTTCTTCTTCTTCTTCGTCTTTTTCTTTTCTTTTTTCTTCTTCTTCTTCTTCTTCTTCTACTTCTTTATCATCATCATCACCATCATCTTTATACAGTTATTATCTTTATTATTATCATCATCTTTATTGCTATCATTATTGTTATTATTATCATAAATATTGTTTTTCTTATTATCAATATCATTACTGTTATCATTATTGTTATCATCATTACAACTATCATCATCTTATCATGATTATTCCATCATTATCATTAATATCAGTATTATCAGTATTATCATTATAATCATTATCATTGATATCAGTATTATTATTATTATTATCAATATCATTATTATTATTATTATTATTATTATTATTATTATTATTATTATTACTGTTATATTATTATTAGTAGTAGTAGTACTATTATTATTTTTTTTTTATGATCATCATCATCATTATCATCGTTATCATTATCATTATTATCAATATTACTCTCATTATCATTATTATTATTATTATTATTATTATTTTTATTATTATTATTGTCATCATCATCATTATCATTATCATCATCATCATCATCATCATCATCATCATCATCATCATCATCATCATCATCATCATCATCATCATCATCATCATAGTCATCATCATTACTATTCTTACTACTATTATTATTATCATCATTATTATTATTATCTTTATCATCATCATCACCATCACCATCATCTTATTACACAATGTAACAAAAATATTTTTTTCTCTGTTCCTGGCTTGTAACAACTTTTTTTGTGTTGGTTAGGTCCCCCCCCCCAAAAAAAAAAAAAAAAAAAAAAAACTAATAGTCAAAGGCTTGGGTTTGCAAGCATTCCAGGTATCAATTATTTAATTGCTATAAAACCATCCACTTGACTTATCCACTCAATCAAGGTGCAATTTCATCAGAAGGAAAATGCATTGTTTTCAAAGCCTGCACACTTGTTCGCCACAGGGATTTATTCTGGTCTGAAATCCAAGCATTTTAGGAATTGAAAGGGAAGGACACTTGAACTTTCAAATTGATACCCACGTTCTATATTTAATTCCATTCCACACTTTGACTTCCAGACTCTGGTAGATTTTCTGTTGAATGTAATAAAGTATCAAATTGTTTTTAAAAAATGACTGAAGAGCCTTATTGATAATGCGTTTTCGCACCCTGAATTGAGAGAAAGTTGTGCTTTCAAGCGTTTTTAGGATGGCATCAAGAAGTTGTCGGCACCACCCCGACTCTTTCTGTTATATATGTGGCGAATATATAAAGAAGAGAAGCAAAACATTCTCCTTGGAAACATCAGTGAAGGTTTGTGAAGCCTACCAGAAGTACTTTGGGATGTCAATTGGGGACCAGTACAAGCCATGGGCCCCTTACTAATGTTGTGAGCACTGTAAGAAGACGCTGGAAGGGTGGCTACGAGGTGAGAAAAGGTCCCTGACAGTTTCCAACCTAAGGGTCAGGTTGGAGCCATCAGGCCACTCCACAAGCTGCTTTTTTGCATGGTGGATGTCAGCAAGCGGCGGAAAGTAAAGAATGCAGCTGGTGTAGATTATCAAGATTTTCCATCATCAATTGCTCCAATTCCCCACTGCTCCAAATATTCTGTGCCCGTACCACCTGCTCAAGATGAAGTCCAAGACAAGTATTCTGATGATGAGGAGGAGATGGATGCTGAGGACTTGGAATACCTGACTGAGGTACCAGAAAAAGTTCCTCACTTTCCAAACCAAAAGGAAGTGATGACCTGATCAGGGATATGGGTCTGACCAAGTCCATGCAGAGCTATTAATTTCAAGGATGAAGCAGTGTAATTTAGTCAGTGTGCAGGTAACAAGTCAGGGAACTCGACACAAACCTTTCTCAGGCTTTTATACTCTTAGAGATGGCCTCTGCTTCTGCCATGACGTGCCTGGACTATCTGACATTATTGGGGTGCCGTTTGTGCCCAAGGAGTGGCGACTATTTATAGACAGCTCCACCATTAGTTTGAAGGCTGTCCTTCTCCACAATGGAAACAAGATCCCGACGCTCCCTCTAGCCCATTCAGTCGTCCTGAAGGAAGATTACCAGAGTGTGAAAGTCGTCTTGGAAGCTCTGCAATACAACCAGTGCAATTGGGAAATCATTGGAGACTTCAAGATGGTGGCTTTCTTGCTTGGACTCCAAGGAGGCTTTATCAAGCTTCAATGCTTCCTCTGCCTTTGGGACAGCAGGGCCACCTCTGAGCACTACAAAAGTAAGAACTGGGAGCAGCGAACAGAATCTGTAGTTGGGACTCGCAATGTTATGTGGGAGCCACTGGTTGATCCTAGGATTGCCCTAATGAAGCAGTTGGTGAAGGCTCTCAGTCAAGAATCAGCCGCGTTTTAGAATTCTTCCCCATGTTATGTGAGGCCAAAATCAAAGGCGGAATTTTTGTTGGACCTCAGATAGAGAATCGTGATTGAGTCTACCCGAGTTTTCCAATAAGCTCGGTAGGATTGAGAGAACAGCAAGGAGCCGTTTCAAGGCAGTTGTCAAGGGCTTCCTGGGCAATTACAGAGCTGAAAACTACCAGCAACTGGTGCAGGATCTTATAAAGGCTTTTGGAACCATGGGATGCAGGATCTTCTCGCTGAAACTCCACATTCAGGACGCTCACCGGGGAAAATTCAAGGACAATATGGGCGCCTCCTCAGAAGAACAAGGCGAACGATTCACCAAGATATGAAACAGATGGAATGGAGGCACCAAAACTTCTACAATGAAAAAATGATGGAGGACTATATCTGGGTGCTTGCGCGGGAATGTGATCTGGACTACAACTGCAAATGCAGGAAATCCAATCATTTCTGATGCGTATAACTTTCCTTATCGGTGGTTTTTGTGTTTACATTTTACTTTAGATAGGCGTGTGTGATAATATGAATATATAATCTGTTGATTTAAGATAGCTGATTAATTTGAAAAACGTGTTTTTTTTTCTTGAAGAAAGTATGAAAATTAAAAAAATATCAATGTCCTGACGACAAACCCAAACTTCTGACTGAATATATATATATATATATATATATATATATATATATATATATATATATATATATTTATATTTATATATATATATGTTTTAATTATTATTGTTTTTTTAATAATGGCATATCATAAACCAGGAAATGACACTTAGAACCGGGGAACAAGGAATATGTTACATTATATTATCATTATTATTATTATCATTATTACTATTACAAATATTATTTTATCATCATCATCATCATCATCATCATCATCATCATTATCATTATCATTATCATTATCATCATCATCATCATCATCATCATCATCATCATCATCATCATCATCATCATCACCATCACCATCATCATCATCATCATCACCATCATCGTTACCACACCATCATCATCGTCGTCGTCATTATCCCCATTATCACCACCACAACCTTTCATCATCATCATCTATATCATCATTACCATCTGCATCTCCATCACCATGTCCCTCTCTACAGACCACATTTTCTCACAGCACAGTCTCTCCACAGAGAGAGAAAGAGAAAGAGAAAGAGAGAAAGAGAAAGAAAGAGAGAGAGAGAAAAAAAGAACACACTTCCTTTCCACACACTATCCCCCGGAAACCTCCTTTGGCAGAGACGGTTAATCCATCCAATTAAATTTCGTGTAACAAGAACTTTAATCCAGTGATCCCCGTCTTATCCTTATCAACAGTGTCGCGTATCCCTTCCCCACCGTGTTAAGTCGATGGGGTTAATCTCGTAACACAGCCACTCGCAACAACGTGGGGGATTTTCTCAGGAAGGGATTTCTTGGGTCGTATATAATCCCCCTTTTCTTATAAATAAAAATAAAATCATAATAAAAAAAAAAACGGAGGTGGGGGAAGACGGAGGATGAAGAGGAGGAAGACGGAGGAGGACGACGGAGGAGGAGGAGGAGGACGACGGAGGAGGAGGAGGAGGAAGACGAGAGGGAGGAGAGACGGAGAGAGGAGGAAGGAGGAGGAGAAAGACGGAGGAGGAGGAGGAGGAAGACGGAGGAAGAGGAGAGAAGAGATGAGGAGGAGGAGGAAGACGGAGAGAGAGGAGAGGAGAGAGGAGGAAGGAAACGGAGGAGAGAGGAGGAGAGAGAGGAGAGGAGGAGGGAGGAGAGAGGAAGACGGAGGAGGAGGAGGAGGAAGACGGAGGAGGAGGAGGAGGAGGAAGACGGAGGAGGAGGCGGAGGAGGAGGAGGAGGAGGAAGACGAAGGAAGAAGAACAAGAACAAAAACAAGAAGAAGAAAGAATAATAATAATAATAATAATAATAATAATAATAATAATAATAATAATAATAATAATAATAATAATAATAATAATAATAATAAGAGAGAGAGAGAGAGAGAGAGAGAGAGAGAGAGAGAGAGAGAGAGAGAGAGAGAGAGAGAGAGAGAGAGAGAGAGAGAGAGAGAGACAGACAGACAGACAGACAGACAGACAGACAGACAGTGACAGTGACACCACACCAGAGAAAGAAAGAGAAAGAGACAGAGACAGTGACAGTGACAGTGACAGTGACAGAGAGAAAGAAAGAGAAAGAGACAGAGATAGAGACAGAGAGCGAGAGAGAGCGAGAGCGAGAGAGAGCGAGAGCGAGAGTGAGAGCGAGAGAAAGATAGGAGAGCGCTAGTCAAATAGTATTCCATCATTTCACAGAAATTTCACCACCCACCCAATCATATTCCTCGACATACGACCCTCACCATGTACTGTTTACCTCTACTTTCTATCACTATTTCTCACCATTCTCACCATTCTATCAGCTCAGTAAAACCCTTCTGTCCCTCTCACAACAGAGGGTGACGAAGACAGAAAAGGGTGAAGGGGAGACAGAGCAAAGGGGGTCGGGTGTGGCAGAGTAAAGGTGACCGCCAGAACTCTCTCACCCTGACACACGCGCGCGCGCACACACACACACTTCCGTTCAAGAGGGGCTGCTGCTTTACAATGTCAGCCACGTGGGGAGAGGTGCCGCGAGGTTTAAAGCCTGTTCTATCTGCTTTAGATTTGCGAGCAGCCTTTTTACTTTTTACTTTTTAAGGTATATCATTATACAGTGGTAGGTTTGTATGTGTACGCGTAAAAGCATATTCGCATGTGTGTATGTTTTTATATAGAGAAAAA
>NC_051392.1:50559994-50562494 GCF_015228065.2 Penaeus monodon
ATCCAGCGTGTCGGAGATGAGAGTTTTGATGACTTTTGTGAACATTTTGTAAATGTCGGTAGTTTATAGGTCCTTCCTACCCCCTTTTCATGTATCAAAATAATTGCTGCACTTCCCCAGGCTTTCGAACTTTTGCCGTTGATAAGGCATTTGTTGTAAAGATTAGCTCGTTTCACTGTTGAAGTTTCTCTTCATTCCCTGAAGCGCTCTTTTTATTTTTCCTGTTGTGATGTTAGGTACATCTCTACTTACCGCGTTTGCTTCCATCCGTACCTGTTCATACCAGTTGAATAAATCCCCATAAAAGTCTTCCACTATTTTAATTATTTAATTCTTGTTATATGTCACTTCTCTACCTAGTTTCTTTATTGCATGCATTTGATTTATCTCTCTTCTGAGTCTCCTTTTAGCAGTTTTCATGCTGGTACCTGAAATCACTGTTTCATTTATTATTTGAGTATTGAATTGCCGTACATTCTCTCTCTCCTTTTTAATTATAGTATATAGTTCAGCTAATTCTATTTTGTCCTTGTTTGACGATATTTTCTTGACCCTACGTTTTGCATAAGCTATTTAGTTTCTACTGGGAGCTTGCTGGAGCTTTCCTTGTTATGCTTCCCGCCTACTTCAAGTACAGCTCCCTTTATTATGTCATAAAACCGTTTGTTGATTTGGTCAATGTTGAGATCTTCATCACTGAGAGGTGAATTTAAGGCTAAGTTCTGTCTCCCTGGTCTTCAAGTTAGCTAAATTTGGCTGCGATTTTCGTATGAGTTTGTTCCTTCCCCTTCTGAGGTGTAATTTAATTTCGTCTCTGACCTTTGTATGGTCGCTGCCAACATTTACTTTATAAATCACACACTAGATCGATCCTATTTGTAATTGAGAAGTCAATGTCGTTTTTTATGTCAGATGGGGACCTCCATGTCCACTTCCGCTCTAGTCTTTTTTCTCGAAGAATGTTAAGTATTAAGTGATCGAGCCTCCGCAAAATCAACTAGCATGTGTCCTCCCTATCCTTTTCCGTGATTCCAAACTACGGTTTCTCCTATCTTCATACCTATCTTGGCATTAAAATCTCCCCTAATTTTTGTGAAATGGGTTTTTGCTCTGTCGCTGGCTACATGAACATCTTCATAGAGTCTATTTCTTCATCACCATGGCTGCAGGTTGGAGCATAGACTTAAGTTGCACTTGTTGTTCAGTTTCATTGTTACTGAAGCCACTCTTTCGCTTACACTTACACGACGTTCTTTTCTAAGCGTTTATGAAAATAGAAACCTACCCTTAATTCCTGCTTGTTACCCTTTGGTTCTTCTCTCCAGTAGAGCAAGTGTCCATCATTAAGTATGTTTGTTCTTCATCTAGTCTTCTAACTTCACAGAGCCCCACAACATTCCATTTAAGAAAGTTCCTCCAGTAATGCTAGTGAGTCAGATTCGGTTCCCATATTCCTTAACTGTATGGGCAAAGGTTTACTATTCAACATATATGTGTTTGTGTGTGTGTGTTGAATAGTAAAATACTCTACCGTGTTGATACTATGGTAGAATAACTCACAATGCACAAACTGGATTTATTGATAATGAAACAACATAAGGGAGAGAGAGGAGAGGCAACAAGGTGAACAGGGGGCAGGTGAGGACAGACGAAAGGAAGCAAGGGGAAGTCAGGTCAGGTCGGAGGATCAAGCGGACTATGCAGGGTGGCCGGCATAAGGGAGAAGGCAGAGGATGTGGGGAGCGAGGAAACTATCGGCAAGAGAAAAGCCGCTGTTCAAGTTGAAATTAGGCTGCAACTTGATTAAGGAAGATTCCCCCAGTCTGCGGACGTGACCATCAGTGGAAGCAAAGACTGCGCGCTGCTGACCATTCCATCTGATGGCTTGTGTCCCACAGATGGCAGAAGAGGGCGTTGTAGTTGGGAACCGTGGGTAGAGCGTATTTATATTCATACAGACTCTTAGTGAGACTGGCGCCTGTCTCGCCAAAGTACTGTTATCATAGGATGCACAAGGAACAGCGTAGGTGCCCACATATTCACATTTATATTTGAGGTAGACGGAGGGCTGATGTGAACCGGGTTGCGAGGGAGAGTGTTCACTTGGCGAAAGATCAGCCTACAATTGAAGGGGTGAAGAGGGCGACGGGAGAGAGTAGATCTCAGTGTAGGGCAGGCTGAGGACCGGCATATGAGGAGTCTCTTTAAGAGAGTCATGGTAGACAGTACGTCGCGCCCTGGATTATACGACGTCGAGAACGTGACGAGGGTAGCGCAGTTTCGAGAACGAACGGGGGGTCACAGATGCGGAGGGCGCAGAGGAACAGCGAGGTGGCCACACCTCCCTTTACATGGAGTGGATGGTACGAGAAGAAAGGTATGTACATACCACTGTGCAAGGGTTTCCTGTATATAGAGAAGAAGTGGTCAGCAGAGCGATGAACAAGGGTGTCCAAGAAATATATTATCAGATAGATAGAAAGAGAGATACATAAGTATA
>NC_051392.1:50577494-50584994 GCF_015228065.2 Penaeus monodon
TATTTCCCCTCCTCCGCCTTCTCTGTGACTTGCCCTTGCCCTCTCCACCTTCCCCTCTCCTTCCCCCTTTCCCATCTACCACTTGCCCCCCCCCCCTTGCCACTCTTACAATCCTCAATCTTCTCTCTCCCTCCCCTCTCCCACCTTCCCCCCAGATTACTGTCTCTCTCCCACCCCCCTCCCCTCAGATTACTGTCTCTCTCCCTCCCCCCTCCCCTCAGATTACTGTCTCTCCCCCTCCTCTTCCCCCAAATTACCACTTCACCCCCCACCCCCTCTCTTTCCCTCTCCCCCCTTCGTGATTTTCCCACTGTTGCCCCATCCCTCCTCTCTGCGCCCCCCCCCCCCACCACCACTCCCCCTCCTCTGCACCTCTCCTCCTCCTCCCGCACTTTCTCCCTCATGCACCTTTTACTGGGGGGGGGGGAGGTGTAAGGACCAAAATAAGGAGGGGAGAAGCGGAGAGGGGGAGGGGAGACTTAAATATCCAGAATGCCATGACCTCCAAAGCTTGCATGCATGTGCTTGTGACCCGATGATAATGTTATTATTGTTGTGAAGCTGGTTACCCACATTATGCTTGCGTGACCTTCTTGAGAGGTTGATTTTGAGTAGATGTATGCAATGCGCACGTACATGCATGTTTACTTACACAACACAGAAAGCCACGTACATGAACAGACATGGAAATACAGACAGACAGAGCGGAGATGGAGAGAGAGAGAAGAGAGAGTGAAAGAGAGAGAGATAGAGAGAAAAAAAGTGTAGAGTAGGAAAGAGACAGAGATAGAAATACGTTGAGAGGAGGAAAGAGACAGAAAAAAAGAGAAAGAAAGAAACTGAAGATATATATGAAGGGAGATATTAGCCCAAAGGAACAAACAGACACAGAGGCCACACCAGCCAAAAACAAAACAAAATATTAAAGCATCAGAGGTGTGCAGCAGCTCCGTGGCTGACATTTCATGACGCTCTGCATGTGACATTTATTGTGGTATCTGCCGTCCCGCCCTTGGTCATGCATGGCGGGGCAGACACGTCGGCAGGAGCGAGAGGATTTTGTGTGGAGGGAAAACAGGCCATTTGCTTGCTTGGGCACCTGTGGTCTAATGCTCTCTTTATCTATTCATTTTCTTTCTTATTTTCCTTTTTTCTGTCTTTTCTTTATTTTCTTTGTTTATTTTTTTTTTTTTGTTATTTCTATCCTTTCTTCTTTTTCTTTTTTCTTTTTTCTTTGTTTATTTGGTCTTCTTTGTATTTATTTGATTTTCTCTCGTGTTTGTTTATTGTATTTATTAGTTTATTTGAGTTTTGTTTGTTTATCGTAGTTTACCGTTAAGATTTTTTATATACCGTTTAGTATCGGGTATTAAGAGAGAGAGAGAGAGAGAGAGAGAAAGAGAAGAGAAGAGAAAGAGAGAAGAGAAGAGAAAGAGAGAAGAGAAGAGAGAGAGAGAAGAGAAGAGAGAGAGAGAAGAGAGAGAGAGAGAGAGAGGAAAGAAGAGAGAGAGAAACTCGTTCCGCCCATAAACACCGAGGTTATTCCTGGCAAACACTTGGAGTCCAATTAACCCCCGTTTCTAAGCCATACGATTGATTAAGGGCGTAATTAACACTTTGCAAGAGCCCTTTATTAATGTTGTATTTTAGTTTTATGTTCAGGAGTGAATGATGACCAGCCGTTGCTTTGAAACCAGTTTATGGAGGGCGGGGGGGAGGGGGGGGTGCGAGGTGGGAGTACCCCAGCTTGTTCGTTAGTTGTATGTGTGGATGTGTGTGCGTGCGTGCGTGCGTGCGTGCGTGCGTGCGTGTGTGTCTGTGTGTGTGTCTGTGTGTGTGTGTGTGTGTGTGTGTCTGTCTATGTATGCATTGTTACTGTCGACATCTTTCTTTTTAATTAGTCCTTCGTTAACTGAAGCGGATAAGTAATAACCACATTAGTAAATAAAAGAAAAACATTTCATCGCCGGTACTTACCATACAAAATTAACATAATTATTTAACCAGCTCTTTGACATTCACACGTAGTTGCCACGAGTCACAAGATTTTTTTTTTTAGTGGCTGAATTTTTCATCTCTTCACCTTTTTATCTTCATTAGTAATTCTCCTTATTCCCTGTTGCCATAACGACCACACGCCCGTACTGCTATTATTGCAAAGTGATACCACACGGCTTCCGAAATGAAAATTAGGAAAAATGTCTTTTATAATGGGCCATGACATTGTGATTCCAGACAACAATTCTACCGTTATGACTGCAAAATCTATTTTAACTGTTCATTTTATCACCTTTTTTAAAATCCCCGGGCCTAAAAGCTATCGATGTCATTTTTGTATGAAATTAGCGATTGATAGCTTGATATTGCCATTTTTAATATTAAAGGTTTAGCGAATGCCACGCGTTAATTACTAGGGTATTAATACGATGGGGTAAATTGCTTAGCGCTAATAATACCATTCATGTGGTGTATTCTATATATGCTTTTTCTATTTTGTGTTCGTATACCGTAGGATTGATAGTTGACGTATGCAAAGAGATAGTATGCGAGAGAGAGAGGGTGGGGGTGGAGACAGAGAACAAATAAGGAGAGGGACGGACAGACAGGCAGACAGACAGACAGACAGACGGACAGACAGACAGACAACAGACAGACAGAAGACAGACAGACGCAGACAGACAGACAAACGGACGGGGAAGAAGACAGACAGCAAACGGACGGACAGACGACAGACAGACGGACGGGGACGGCGAGGACGACGACGGACGGACGAACGAACGGACGAAGACAGCGGACGGAAACACCCCACACCACCACACACACAACACACACACCACACAACACACACACACCACACCACACACACACCCCAACACCCCACCACACACACACATAACATACAGATTATACCACAGACACAAAGGACCAAGACGGCGCAGAAAAGCTCAAGAAGAGAGAGAGAGAGAGAGGGAGAGAGAGAACAGAGAGAGAGAGAAGAGAGAGAGCAGAGAGGGGGGGAGAAAGAGAGAGGGGGGGAGAGAGAGAGAGAGAGGGGAAATTAGATGTGGATAATTCTTTTCTGTTACAGGATGGGGATAATTCTATTTCTATTCCCAAAGTGGACCACTTTGGCTTTTTTTCCACGTGGATCCAATGTCCCAAATAAGAACCACCCGCTCAGCGAGGGCGGAGGTCACATTTTATATCTGACCTGGGTTTGACCGGGAGTACGTAGCCAGCTACCAGCGCGCAAAGGTCAGCTCCGCCCTCTTCCGGGCAGCGACCGTGGCCTCCAGGCGGCGCTTTTGACCCTTTAACAATTTCGTAGCGTCGTCGTAGCATGTGTTAAACCCCTTTACGTGTGTTTTGCTTTCCCTGTCAGCCACTGTACTAGAGTACGAATAGCCGTTAAAAGTGGAGGCAGCGAGGGCCGTTGCATCCTTTGGCATGCACCCGGACCACCACCCCGAAAGAAAATCCGCTCGACCGCTTCAAGACAGGGCTAAGAAAAAACACTTTAAGTAAAACGTTTGGGCCCCTTTCTTATTTCTTTTCCCTTCCTTCTCCCATACATGTGTTAAGCCGTTGTTTTTGTTGGGTTAAAAGGTGCTAATGACAGCAAAGGGCACGTTCTCCACTATTTTTCCACCTCAGATCGTATTTCGGAGATCGAGTATGTGATCAATAAACTGAATATCTTTTGTTAGTTAAGTAATTAATTATTTTCTCTTTTTTTTTAGAGATTTATATTGTTTCATCTGCAACGAATTTAACGCGTTCGAGATTTTATCTTATCACGAATCCCCATTTCATTTTATTCGTTCCTAACCCTCGCCCCACCTGACCGTCCCTTTCTTTTTTTTGGGCGGTCACTTTGGATTAGAAAAAGGTTATTTTTCCTGTCTTGACCTGACCTCACTTTCTCTTTCCCGGTCGGTGGGCGGCGTGGGTAGGGTCAGATGACCACTTGGTTCCCTCTAATTTGGAAGCAAACATATCATTGTTACATTGCTTTTGGTGACACGTTCTATCGGCGCTTAGAGCGAAGCAGGTAACAAAATTGTATTATTTGGATATAGCTTTAGGATCTTCCTCCATTCATAGGCACAGGATTGCCCGATATTGCCCCGGGGTTGCGTAAAACCCCAAATTTAGATCTGGCGCCCCGTCGTTCGAGAGTAGGTGAAATAAACCCGAAGTTATTCGTTTCTTTCGGCCCCCTTTTGAGCCCGGTGTGACCCGCGGTTACGTCCGTTAATTATGTAGGACTAGGGTTTAAGCTAGAATCATTTTTCGCTTATTAATCACACCTTTCTCACCCTCTTGAAGTCGCTTGCATGTTTTGGGTACCCACCCAAGCGTTTGTGTGATTCGTGAAAATTTATATATCCTTCGGGAATTTTGCGAGCGCCCATTACAGATACGCAGAAGAGAGCAGGTATTATATTCCTGGCTCGAGTCGTTTCAGTCATATACGGCATTTGGGTATAGGATCCCCCGTTATGAGTTTTATTTGAAGTCTGACGTGCAAAGCTAGACATGTACCTCGGCAGTTCAGTTTTTCTGACCCCGAGAAGATTTGCTTGATAAAAAATTGGCGAATATTTTTTCATATCACCATTCATTCATGCGTACATTCTGTCGCATATCATTATATGTTAAATTCAATGTGGTAGTTGAAATAATCTTAAATAGCAAGCATTGCTAATTTACTTCAGTTTTGTTATAGTGAACTTTAATATTCGTGTTTGTGATTCATTCTCTGTGTGAGGTCACTCGCTTTCCCTCTCATTAACGCTAGCTGTCACTCACAACACGCATACACACACACCTTCACCTCACTCACACACGCAGGACAAAAGACACTGACCCTTTTTCATTAATAAGGCTGGTTGCTGTCTTAGTGCGGCGTAAAGATTTATTATGTATCTCTTTAGCCCGCAATTTGTCCGTCGTGACGAGGGGGGTTGTACATAAAGTACAAGTTACATCTATTTCTTATCTGTGTGACGACTATGGTTCAAATAGATCTTCGGGGGATCGCGATGTCGTTCCCTTATCTATTCTCATATCTATCAGAGATGGTTGGTAGTTCAAATAGGTCTATGCGGACCGCTACTGACATTTCCCTCTTCTATTTTCTTCTTTACCTTTGTGAAAATAAAACACAAATGAAAAAAAAGACGAAAATAAGTTAAAAACCAACATCAAAACCGTAAATTGTTATGAAAAACCTGCTAGTGGTAATTACCACCCCATCTTCTCTGTTGCCTTTCTTCTTCTCTTACTCTGGCCCTTACGTTATGATCTGGCTCCCCGACTTTATTGCAGTCGGACCGACACGGCCACCGAAGGAGGACCCTTAGGAGCTGTGAGAGGACTCATCGAAGATCGCCATAGGCCCACGGACCAGGATTTTCGTCAGAAAAGGTTTAAGCCGTCCCCAGTGTAGTGGACGGGCGTTTCCTGCCAGACTCCCCGTAGATCCAGCGAACCAGCACCTTTGCCGCGGTTTCCAGTCGCCCCAGAATGCTGGCGGACGCCTGCAGATCCGGTCAACTCCAGGAGCTCGTAGCGCAGATATCAGCCGCCCGAGATGCCCCCCTGCCCCCACGCCCGTTATTCCGGCAAGATTAGGAGGACGTGTGGACGCGAGAAGGACCTGGACAAGATCTGTGAGGACGTGTGGACGAGGACGCCGCCGAGTTAGGCCTGGGCCAGGACTACGAGGAGGTCAAAAAACGAATCTGAAGTCAAAGGGGGACCTGTGTGAGACTTTCGAGGACGTGTGGACATCGAGGACGAGCAGATTACACCAGGGACCAGGAGGATGAGGACAACATTGACGAGCAGCCACGAAGTTGAACCAGGACGACGCACGAGAACGAGACGACCAGCCAAGTTAGGTCACCCTTGAAGGCGCCCCGAGGGCGAGGCGCGAGTAGGTGGCCGAGCAATATAAGATGTGGATAATTCTATTTCTGTTACAGGTTTTGGGTAATTCTATTTTTATTACCAGTGGACCCGTGGGTGTTTTCCACGTGGATCCAAATGTCCCAAATAAGAACCCACCCCCTCAGCGAGGGCGGAGGTCACAATTTTATATCTGACCTCGTTTGACCGGGAGTTCGTGCTAAGCTACCACCGCACTAAGGTCAGCTCCGCCCTCTCTCCGGTCGCTACCGGACCTCCGCGCGGCCCGATTATAACTAGACATGTCTTGTGTGTTTTATACTGCGTGGTATCAACTCTCAGAGTCAAGCCGTTAACAAGTATAACTACCCTCTGTTCACCATTGTACTAAAGATGATAGCCTTTTACAGAGAGCAAAAGAGAGAGAGAGAGAGAGAGAGAGAGAGAGAGAGAGAGAGAGAGAGAGAGAGAGAGAGAGAGAGAGAGAGAGAGAGAGAGAGAAAGAGAGAGAGAGAGATGGAGAGAGAAAGAGAAAGAGAGAGTTGGAAAGAGAAAGAGAAAGAGAGAGGGAGAGAGAGAGAGATTTGTATTTGGCAACTCTCGATAACTGCGTATCAAAGTTATTTCCAAGCAATCGCTGATGTAAGCCTGAACTTGCCTGATACCCGTTCTTCTGCGAAGGGTCAAGAACTCTCGCTCTCTTTCACTCTCTGTCTTTGTCGTTGTTTGTCTCTGTATTTGTTTTGTTTCTGTGTCTCGGCTTCCTCATTGTCTGTTTCCCTTTTCTCTTCTCTTTTCATTTCTTTTCCCTCCTTTTATTATTATTATTATTATTTTTTAGTTCATTCATCCTCTCTCTTTTCTCACTCTTCTCCCTCTCTCTCTCTCTCTCTCTCTCTCTCTCTCTCTCTCTCTCTCTCTCTCTCTCTCTCTTTTCTTCCTCTCCTCTCTCTCTTTTCTCTTCTCTCTTCTCTCTCTCTCTCTCTCTCTCTCTCTCTCACTCTCTCTCTTCCTCTCTCTCTTCCTCTCTCTCCCTCTCCTTCCTCATTTTCTTCCACCATCAGTGTTCCATTTCATTGAGCACCAGTGTCCCTTGAGGTAGGGTATCCTTTGGGGTCAAAATCCTGCACCTTTCTTATATAATGATGGACGTTGGTCTCTCAAATTACGTGGCTTTTTATAGATATGCATAATTTACCATCTTATCGAATGCATCTTTAATGTATCTGTTTACCTTTTTTTATCTTCAGATTTTATATTTATATAAAGTTCTCTTTTAAGTGGAAGAAAATAGTTGAGAGTGTCCTCGCCTAAAGGCAGATTTGTCATCATTACTTCCAGTGTTTCATCTTTTAGATTTTGGAAGCAGTAATCTGCGATTGGCTTTACTCAGGGCGGGGTGTGTGGTCTTTTCTTGTGTGTGTGTGTGTGTGTGTGTGTGTGTGTGTGTGTGTGTGTGTGTGTGTGTGTGTGAGAGAGAGAGAGAGAGTGTGTGTGTGTGTGTGTGTGTGTGTGTGTGTGTGTGTGTGTGTGAGTGTCAGTGTCAGTGTCAGTGTCAGTGTCAGTGTGAGTGTGAGTGTGAGTGTG
>NC_051392.1:50589994-50604994 GCF_015228065.2 Penaeus monodon
TGACAGACAGACAGACAGACAGGCAGACAGAAAGGAGGGAGGGAGAAAGAGGATAAGAGAAAGGAAGAGAGAGATATAGCGAGAGAGCGAGAGCGAGCGGGGAAAAGGAAGGGGGAAGGAAAGGAAAGGAGGGGGGAGGGGGGAGGGAGGGAAGGAAAAAAGGGGAAGAGAGAAAGAGGAAGAGAGAGAAAGGAAAAAGGGAGAGAGGAAAAAGAGAAAGAGATAGAGAGAGAGAAAGAGGGAGAGACAGAGAGAAGGGGGAAAGGGGGAGAGGAAGAAAAAAGGGGGAAGAGAGAAAAAGGGGAATAGAAAAAGAGAGAAGAAAAGAGAGAGAAAAGAGGGAGAGAGAGAGAGAGAGAGAAGAAAGAGGGAGAGATAGAAAAAGAGAGAAAAAGGGAGAGAGAGAAAAGAAAAAGGGGGAGGGAGAAAAGGGAGAGGAGAGAAAAGAAAAAGGGAGAGAAAGAGGGAGAGGGAAAAAGAGGGGGGGGGAGAGAAAGAGGGAAGGGGGGAAAGAGGGAGAGGGAGGAAAGAGGGAAAGAGAAGAAAGGGAAGAGAGAAAGAAAAGGGGGAAGGGAAGGGGAGAGGAAAAGAGGGAGAGAGAAATGAGGGAGAGAGAAAAGAATGAGAGAGAGAGGAGAAGAGAAGAAGAGAGAAGAAGAAGAGAGAGAGAGAGAATGAAGAGAGAGGAGAGAGGAAGGAAGAGAGAGAGAGGAGGAAGAGAGGGGGAGAGAGAGAGAGAGAGGAGAGGGGAGAAGGAAAAAGAGGGAAAGGGAAGAAAAAGAAAAGAAAAGAAAGGAGGGGAGAAGAGGAAAGAGGGGAGAAGAAAAAGAGGAGAAAGAGGAAGGGAAGAAAAAGGGGAGGAAAAAAAAAAAGGGAGAGGAGGAAAAGGGGGAGGGGGAAAAGGGGGGGGGGGGGGGGGGGGGGGTTTTTGGGGGGGGGGGGGGGGGGGAAAAAAAAAAAAAAAGGGGGGGGGGGGGGGGGGGGGGAAAAAAGGGGGGGGGGGGGGGGGGGGAAAAAAAAAAAAAAAAAAAAGGGGGGGGAAAAAGGGGGGGGGGGGGGGGGGGGGGGGGGGGGGGGGGGGGGAAAAAAAAAAAAAAAAAAAAAAAAAGGGGGGAAAAGGAGAGGAAGAAAGAAGGTTAAGAAGAAAGAAGGAGAGAAAGAAGGAGGAGAAAGAAAGGGGAGAAAGAAGGAAGAAGAAAAAGGAGAGAGAAGAAGGGGAGAGAAAAGGGAAAGAGGAAGGAGAGGAAGAAGAGAGAGAAGGAGGAGAGGGGAGAGAGGAGAGAGGAGGGAGAAGAGAAGAGAAGAGAGGAGAGAGAGAGAGAGAGAGAGAGAGAGAGAGAGAGAGAGAGAGGAGAGAGAAAGAGAGACAGAAACACAGAGAACACCTCTGTAATACGCCCCTAGACAAAAGCAAAATATCACACACAAACACACACATCTCAGGCATCAGTTACAAGCGTACGGGGTACCCACACAACTTGCGTAACACCGCCCACCAATATGGAAATGAAACACATAGGCAAGATCCTTTTTGGTTTTTTCCATTAAAAAAAACAAAAAAAAAAAAACAGGTTGACCATGAGAAAGCCTGGGCACAGTGGGCAGCCTAGTAACAGCGTGGGTTATCATAGGGTGTACCGTATGACCTTCCTTGGGATCGTGACGGGCAAGTATGAAGGGAGGATCAAGGCCATCGACGTAGGAAGCCTTTTAGAAGACGTGGGAATTGCAGGAACTTCTTGCTTAGGTGTGTGTGTGATGTGTGTGTGATTGTGTGTGTGTGTGTGTGTGATTGTGTGTGTGATTGTGTGTGTGATTGTGCGTGTGATTGTGCGTGTGATTGTGTTGTGTGTGTGTGTGTGTGTGTGGGTGTGTGTGTGTGTGTGTGTGTGTGTGTGTGTGTGTGTGTGTGTGTGTGAGTGAGTTGAGTGTGTGAGTGAGTGAGTGAGGGTGAGAGAGGAGAGAGAGAGAGAGAGAAGAGAGGAAGAGAGAGAGAGAGAGAGAGAGAGACAGACAGACAGACAGACAGACAGACAGGTAGGCAGGCAGGCAGGCAGGCAGGCAGGCAGGCAGGCAGGCAAACAGACAGACAGACAGATAGATAGATAGACAGATAGATAGATAGATAGATAGATAGATAGTCAAACAAACAAACAGAGACAGCCAGATTGACAGACAGACAGACAGACAGACAGACAGACAGACAGACAGACAGACACAGACAGACAGACAGACAGACAGAGCGTATGCGTATTAATATCCACTGCAGCCCTTTGACAGACAGACAGATAGATAGATAGATAGAGAGACAGATAGATAGATAGATAGATAGTCAAACAAACAAACAAACAAACAGAGACAGACAGATTGACAGACAGACAGACAGACAGACAGACAGACAGACAGACAGACAGACAGATAGACAGACAGACAGACAGAGACACAGAGAGAGAGAGAGAGCGTGTGCGCATTAATATCCACTGCAGCCCTTTGGTCAAAAGCTGTCCCTCGACATCCAGACAAAGGATCTTACACATACAGAACACTGGCCTACATGCATATATAAACACCAGTGTAGAAACCCGTCCTTCAGCACACACACACACACAAAAAAAAAAGAAAACACAAACGTTAAATAGAGTCCCAGCCTGGAAAAAACAAACAAACAAACAAACAAACAAAAAATCTTTAAATACCATAGTTCAGGTACATCGAACTACACACACACAAACCATTCACCCTTTATACCCGCGAGAACTATAAACTACTGTGGTTACTGTTACCCTCGTGTGCCAGGGCGTAACTGTCCCCACTTTGGTTAGTAATGATCCGTTCAAAGCCAATAGATTGGGTTGAGTGAAGGGGGCAGGTGACAAAGGGAGGCCGGAGGGAGGGGTGGGGGAGGGAAAGGGAGGAGGGTGAGAGAGGAAAGGGGGGAAAGAAGAGGGAAGAGGGGAAGGGAGGAACGGAGAGGGAAGAGGCAAAAGGAAGAGGATGAGAGAGGGAAGGGAGGAAAGGATAGGGAGGCGGGGAGAGGGAGGGGAAGAAGGGTGTGAATCGGAAGGGGGTGGACAAGAGGAGGGAAAGAGGGTGAGAAAGGGAAATAAAAAGGAGGACGATGAATGGGGAAAATAAAGAAGAAAGTGGAAAGGGGAAGGTCTCGAATAAAGGGGGAGAGGGGGGGTGAGGAAAGGAAAGAAGGGGAGGGGAAAAGGAACGACGAATGATGAGAGAAGGAAACGAGCGAGGAAGGAGAAAGGGTAGGAAAGGGAAGGAGGAAGGAAACAAGAGAGAGACGAATTCTCATATTCCACTAGCATTAAAATATTTCGTACTTCCTTCTCCTCTTCCTCCTCCTCCTCTCCCTTTTTTCCCTCCTCCTCTTTCCCTCCTCCCCCCCTCTTCCTCCTCCTTTTCCTCCCCCTTTCCCCCCTCCTCCTCTCCCCTTCCCCTCCTCCCCCTTTCCTCCTCCTCCCCCTCTCCTCCTCCTCCTCCTCCTCCTCTTCCTCCTCCTCCTCTCCTTCCTCTTTCTCCTCCACCTCCATCATTTTTATTACATTATCATATGTATTTGGGTCCATCCTAATTCAAAATTAACGCTTTTGTATGAATTTTTGTTACATTTCTATTTTTCATTAACCCCATCACTTCATCTTTGTTGTTTTTTCACATTCCCCCCACTCTATATTATAGCAGTATTTTTAATCATCCCATTTTATTTTATTATCATCATCTCTTTTATTATTTTATTATTATTATTATTTTTATTATATTTTTATTTTTATTATTATTTATTATATTATTATTATTATTTTTATTTTTTTTATTATCTTTCTTTACTTTTATTTTTATTATTGTTGTTTTTATTTTTATTTTATCAATTTTATTATTATTATTGTTGTTGCTATTGTTGTTGTTGTTGTTATTATTATTATTGTCATAATTATTATTATTATCATTATTATTATTATCATTATCATTATCATAATCATTATCATTATCTTTTTATCAATATCATTTCTTTATTTTTATCATTATTATTATCATCCCCATTATTATTATTATCATTATTTATCCTTATTATCATTATTATTACGAACAGCATAACCGTTTGTAATATCATTTTTATGAATCTTAATTACCACTACTATGATAATTATTTTGTCGGACTGCAGTGTCAGTAATAATTATAATACAAATGAAAGAATAAAAAAAATGAGAATCATCAAGAGAAAAGGAACAAGTTAACGAATACATGATAATAATGATAAATGTAAAATAAAATGAAATAAATAACGTTACCGAAACTAAATACATATTTTGAATGAAATAACACACCGATAGATACATAACAACGGAACTGACAAATCAAAAAAGAATACCAATAAAGCCCGTAGATACATAACAGTCAAAAAAACAAAAACAATAAAAAAAAAAAAAAAAAAAAAAAAAAAAATCGAAAAGGGTAAGGAACTGAGCGACCGCCCCGTGTCCTTCCCCCTACCCCCCCTACCCCCACCCACGCGATCAGCTGTCAACGCCCGAGGCACTTTTCCCACAGCTGATGAGGACCGATGACGTCACACGAGCCTCATTCATAGAGGGCTAATAACCGACACACGAGGAGGCATAGAGGGAGAGAAGGAGAGAGAGAGGAGAGAGAGAGGGAGAGAAGAGAGAGAGAGAGGGGAGGGAGAGAGAGAGAGAGGGGGTGGAGAGAGAGAGAGAGGAGAGAGAGAGAAAGGGGGAAGGGAGGGAGGGAGGGTTTGGGGAGGGGGTGGAAGAGAGAGAGAAAAGAAAAGGGAAAAGAGAAAAGAGGAGAGAGGAGAGAGGGAGGAGGAGGAGAGAGAAAAGAGAGAGAGAGAGAAGAGAGAGAGAGAGAGAAAGGGAGGAGAGAGAAAGAGAAGAGGAGAGAGAAAAGAGAGAGAAGGAGGAAGAGAGAGAGAGGGGGAAAGAGAGAGAGAGAGAGAAAAGAGAGGGGAGAAGAGAGAGAAGAGAGAGAGAGAGGGAAAAGAGAGGAGGGGAGAGAGGAGAGAGAGAGAGGGGGAAGGAAGAAAAGAGAAAAGAAAAAGAAGGGGGAGAGGAGAAAGGGGGGAAAAGGAGAGAGAGAAAGAAGAGAGAGAGAGAAAGAAGGAGAGAGAGAGAAGAGAAGAGAGAGAGAGAGAGAGAAGAGAGAAAAAGAGGAAGAGAGAGAGAGAGGAGAGAAGAAAAGGGGGGGAGGAGGAGGGGGAGAGAGGAGAGAGAGAGATGAGAGAGAGAGAGAGAGAGAGAGAGAGAGAGGGAAAAAGAAGAGAGAAGAAGAGAGAGAGAGAGAGAGGGGAGGGAGAAAAAAGAAAAGAAGAGAGGGAAAAAAAGAAAAAGGAGAAGGAGAGAAGAGAGAAAAGAAAGGAGAGAGAGGAGAGAAAAGGGGGGAAGGGGGGGAAAGGGGGGGGAGAGAGAGAAAAGGGGAAAAGGGAGAAAGAGGAAAGAGAGAGAGAGAGAAAGAAGAGAGAGAGAGAAAGAAGAAAAGAGAGAGAAAGAAGAAAAGAGAGGAGAAGAGAGAGAGAGAGAGAAGAGAAGGAGGGAGGGAGGAGGGAGGGGAAGAAGGAGGAGGAGGGGGGAAAAAGGGGGGAAGAGGAGAGAAAGAAGAGAGAGAGAAGAGGAGGAGAGAGAGAGGAGAAAAGAGAGGAGAGAGAGAGAGAGGAGAGAGAGAGAGAGAGAGAGAGAAGGAGGAAGGGAGGGAGGGAGGGAGGGAGAAGGAAGGAGGAAGGGAGGGAGGGAGGGTTGGTGAGGTGGGGTGGATGGGGAGAGAAAGTGCGGAAAGTGAGAGTGGGAAAAAGAAGTGAATGGCAGAGTGGGAGAGAGAGTCGGAGAGAAAGGCAGGCAGACAGACAGACAGACAGACAGACAGAAGTAGACAAAAAAAACCCATGGAAGATAGACAGACGGGACAGACGACAGACAGAAAAGACGGGACAGACAGACAGACAGACAGACGTGACGTGACGTGACGTAAATGAGACAACCAGAATGAGAGAGAAAGGGGGACAGACATAACGAACGAATGAAAGGGAAGGAGAGAGAGAGAGGAAGCGAACCGAATGCTCTTTAGCCTCATTGACTCGGCTTATCTTATAAACGCTGCAAATAAAAGTCTAAATCTCTTGCATAGAAATGAACTCTAACTCGCAGATACGGCGATCGCTGCAAAATCGAAATGACGGGAGAGATGTGGCGAGAGAGAGAGAGAGGGAGGGAGGGAGGGATTGAGAGAGAGGGAGAGGCAGGCAAGCAGGCAGGCAGGCAGGCAGACAGGCAGACAGGCAGACAACAGACAAGGAGGGAAGCAGGGAGGCAGGCAGGCAGAAGGGAGACAGGCGAAAGACAGACGGCAGGAAGCAGGGAGGGAGGCAGGCAACGGCAACAGGCAGACAGCAGAAGGGGGCAACAGGGAGGAGGCAGGAGCAGGGAGACAGGGGGCAGGCAGACAGCAGACAAAAGACAGAAGCAGACAGACAGACAGACAGACAGACAGACAGACATGATGAAAGAGAGAGAGAAGAGACAGCAAGAAAAAAAAACAAGAGAGAGAGAAAGAAAGAAAGGGAAAAAAGGAGAGGACAAGAAAACAAACAAACAAACAAACACCAACAGAGAGAAGAAAAATAAACAAAACAACAAAAAGGGAATGCTTTAAAACACAATCGGCGTGCAAGGTATTTTCGAGTATATAAAGATGTGCGTGGTTGTGTGTGTGGGTGTGTGTGTGGGGGTGTTGTGTGTGTGTGTGGGGGTGGTGTGTGTGTTTGTGCGCGCATCCTCCGTCCAGGCCAAAGGGAAGGTTCAACATTTTCCCGGATTTTCCTCACCATCGCAGGGGGGGGGGGGGAAAAATGGTGTCACCCCCCTGGCCCGGCGGGGTCAACACTCCACCCTTCTCCGTCCGGGAAAAAAGGTTTATTTAGGGCGCAAAGGAAGTCCCCACGGTATGCATTGCTGGGCTCCCTTAGAGCGGCGTTGGTGGTTTTCTTCCCAATCTTAGTCTGGTTTCATTTGTCCCCACCCTCTGCAAGGGGTTTAGTGGGGGACGGAGGGATGGGTGGAAATGGGGTTTTTTGGGGGGTGGGGATGGGTGGGGGTGGGGGTGTTGTTTTTATATTTGGATGATGGGTGGGGAGGGAGGGGTATTTTTTGGGATGGGATGGTTTGGGTAAGGTTTGGGGTTTAGATTGGGAATTTAAGAATGGATGGGGGGTGGATGAGTTGGGTGGGTTAAGTTGGGATGGGAGTGGGTGGGGTGGGGTGGGTATGGAATTGAGTGTTGCGGGTGGGTTGGGAATGGCATTTGAAAGTTGGGGTTTGGGGGTGGGTGGATGAAGTGTGTGGTGGGTGGGCGCCTGAAAGTGTGTGGGTGGGTGGCGTGAAGTTTGTGGTGGGGGGTGGGGTGGGGTTTTTTGGCTGGCTGGGTATGGGATTAACTTGACGGCTGGGCATGGGAATTTTCTACTTCATGTATACCATACGTGCCATGCAAACTTGATAGGTTAAGGTAAGGTAGATTTAGAATTAGATTTTATAGAATTAGAATAGAAAAAGGGATTTGAATAGGATAGGGTGGATGAAGTCAGATAGATGGGAAAATGGGCCGATAGAACAACAGACCAAAGAGTATAGATTAGGAACAGATTTAAACCAGATTGAAAGTAATTCTAGACCTTTCCTGTAACGCTATTGTAGTGAACGTGTTGTAGTGAACGTCGAGAACGGGTTAACAGTAAGGGGAAAAAAAATAATACTCAGTTTAACCACAACGAAAATACGTTTCTTTTTTAGCCAGTAAACAATCTTTCAAAATTCTCACACTGTCTCAATCAATTCCTCCCACCCCTCCCCTCCCCCCTCCCCTATTCACCTCTCCCTCTCCCTCCCCTCCCCCCTCCTTCCCCCCTCTCTAATCTTCCCCCCCCCCCCATAACCCCCCTGCCTTTTCTCTCTTCCTCTCCCTACTTTCCCTGTCCCCCCCTATTTTCCCTTACACCTCTCTTTTAAAAAAATCCCCTCCCTCCGCCCTTCCCATCCCCTCCATCTCTCTTCCGCTCTGTATCCTTGTCCCCCCCCCCTGTTCCCCCTGTCCCCTGTCACCTGGGTCTATTGGGTTTCCATCTCCTCCTCTTTTCCTTGTAATTTCTATGTTTCCCTTCCTACCTTCTCCTACCTCCCCCATTCCCCTTCCCCACTCCCCATCTCTTCCCACCTCCTTCTTTCTCTCCCCCTCCTCCTTCTCCCTTCCTCGTTTCCCTTCCTCTTCCCCCTCCTTTCCCCTTCTCCTCTCCCCCTCCCATCTCCTTCCCCCTCCCCTTTCCCCTCTCCCCTCCTTCCCCTCCTCCCCTCTCCCCTTTCCTCCCCCCTCCTCCCCGCCCTCCCCCCTTCTCCCCCTTCCCTCACTCCCCACCCCTTCTCCCCTCCTCTCCCCAACTTACCCCCCCCACCACCTCCAACGCCCGAGGGTTTTATGGTGAAGACCCATTGAGCAAAGTGGCAATTGGGGGAGGAAAGGGGGGGGGGGGAAAAAAGGGAGGGAGGGGAGAGAGAAAAACCGTGGGAAGAAGGAAAGAAGAACGGTTTGTTATATCGTTTTCCTGTGTTTTCTCTGTTTTGAATGTTTTGTTTCCCCCTTTTTGTTTTTTCCCCTCATTTTCCTTCTTTCCCCTTTCTTTTCCTTTTCTTCTTTATATATTGTTATCTCCCTTCTAATTCTTTCTTTACTTCTTCTCCTTTCCTCCTCCTCCTCCCTTTTTTTTCTTCTTTCTTCTTTCTTTTACCCCTTCTTCCTTCTTCCCTTCTCTAAAAACTTCCTCCTAATTCCTCCTTACTCCTCCCTCCCGTCCTCCTCCTCCTCTTAATCCCTAGTACCCCCCCCTTCCTACTCCTCCTCCCTGTTGTTTTCTTCCCCCTCATCAACCCATCCTTCCTTCCTCCTTCCTTCTCCCTCTTCCCTCTTCCGTTCCCTCCTCCTCCCTACCTCCTCCTCCTCCCCTCACCTCCTCCCTCCTCCATCATCATCCCCCCATCATCATCCATCATCATCAAAATCAATCAATCATCATCAAATCATCATCCCATACCATTCCCATACATCCATCATCAATCATCAATCCCACCATCCATCCATCATCCCCAGCATTATCCATCCAATCAGCATACAATCATCAAATCCAATCAATCAATCATCATCAATCATCCACATCATCATCATCATCATCATCCCCAATCAATCAATCCCATCGTCCAATCATACATCATCATCATCTCATCCCATCCATCATCCCATCATCATCATCATCATCCCGTAATTATTTTACCCCTTCTTTCTTTCGCCTCGTATTCCCTCCTCCTTCCCAACCATTTTCATTATTGCTATCATCATTATCCTCCCTCCTCCCCTCCCCTCCTCCTCCCCTCCCTACCTCCTCCCTCCTCCCTCCTCCATCATCACGCAATCATGCCCCCAATCCATTCATCAATCATCATCATCATCATCATCCCATCATCATCAATCCCATCCATCCCTCAATTATCAATCATCCCATTATTAATCAATCAATTATCCTTTAATCTTCTTTCCATTTTCATCACCAATTGTTTCTCCATTATTATTGTTTTATTGTTATTTTTTTGTTGTTTTGTTTGTTTGTTTTTTTGTTATCATCATTATTTATTATCCATTTAAATCCATGATTTTAATTTTTGGGAAGTCAATTGTGTTTTTTCCCAAAAGAAACCATGTTGTATATCTATATAATAGTATATATATAACTATTAATTATATATAAATATATAATAATATAAATAGTTATATAACTACTACGTTATACATTTATATATCCCAATCGTCCTTCCTTTTTTCTTTCGTTTTTTTTTTTTTTCCGTCTTCCTTTGACCTTCCTGTTTTTTTATTCCCTCTTCCCCTGTCCTTTTTAATCACCTCCCCCCCCCCCCCCCGCCCTTCTTTTCTCATCCTTCCCCTCCTCCCTTTCCACCGTTTTTGCTTATTATCACCTTTATTTTTTTTTCTGGTCCCCCCCTTTATTTTCCCTCGTTTTTTCGTTTTATTCTTTCCCCTTTTCTGGTCCCCCCCCCTTTGGTGCACCTTTTTCACGTTCTTTTTTCTGTCTTTCCTCCCCTCCTCCTCTTCCCCCTCCCTCTTCCTCTGTTCTTCTTCCTGTTTCCCTCCTCCTCCTCCTTCCTCCCTCCTGTCTCTTTCCCTCCCCCTCTCCTCCTTTTTCCTACTCCCCCTCCTCTCCTTTCCCTCCCCCTCCTCCTCTTTCCCCTCCTCCCTCCTTTCCTCCCTCCTCCCCTTCCCCCTCTTCCCTCTTTTCCCCTCCACTCCTTTCCTCCTCCTCCCCTCCTCCCTCCGTCTTTCCTCCTTCCTCCCTCCCTCTTCCTCCCTCCCTTCTCCTCCTTTCCCTTCCCTCCTCTTCCTCCCATCCCCCCTTCTCCTCTCCCTCCCTCCCCCTCCTCCCCCCTCCCTCTTCTCCTCCCTCCCTCCTCCTCCCTCCTCCTCCTCCCCTCCGCCCCCTCTGTCCTACTCCCGCCTCCTTCCCCCTCCCCTCCTCCCCCTTCCTTCTTCCCTCCCTCCTCCCTCCTCCCCTCCCTCCCTTCCTCCCTCCCTTCCTCCCTTCCTCCTTCCCTCTTTCCTTCCCTAATTCCCCCTTCCCTTCCCCTCCTTTACCTCCTCCTCCCTCCTCCCTCCGCCCTCCTCCTCCCCCTCCTCCTCCTGAATCCCTCTTCCTCCTCCTCCCCCTCCCCCCTCCCCCTCCCCACCTCCTCCCCCTTCCTCCCTTTCCTTCTCCTCTTTCTCCTTCTTTTTTTTTCCTTTCCCCCTCCCTCCTCCCCCCCTTCACCCCCCTCCCCCCCCCTCCCCCTCCCCCCTCCATACTTCCTCCTTCCTTTCCCCGTCCTCTTCCCACCTCCTTTCTTCCTCCCTCCTTCCTCCCCCCCCCTCCTTCTTTCCTCCCTCTTCCTCCTTCCCCTCCCCCCTCCCCCACCCCCCCAACCTCCCCCTCCCCCCAACACACCTCCCCTTCCTCCCCCCAACCTTCCTTCCCACCCTCACCCCTCTTCCCCCTCCCTCCCTCCTTCCCTCCCCTCTTTATTCACTCCTCCCTCCTCCGCCCCTCCCTTCTCCTCCTCCCTCTCCCTGATCCTCTTTTTTCCCTCCCTCCCTCCTCCCCCACATTCCCCCATTTCCCTCTTCCCCACCCCACCTCCTCCCCCATCCCTTCACCTCCCCCCCCCCACCCACCTCCCCCCACCCTCCTCCTCCCCCCCTCCTCCTTTCCTCCACTTCCTCCCACCTCCCTTCCCCCACCTCCCCCCTCCACCTCCTCCACCACCCACCTCCCACCCCACCTCCCACCTCCTCCTCCCTCCACCCCCTCCCATCCTCCCCCCCCCAACCCTCCTCCTCCCCCCCACCACCCTACCCCCCACCACCTTCCCCCCCCTCCCTCCCTACCTCCCCCTCCCCCGAACACCACCTCCTCCACGGGCCCCCCCAGGCGCCCCAAGGCCCCCCAAGCCGCCAGTTTGGTTGACTGAAACTTGGGGTTGTGTAATGAAACCCTCAAGATTAGGGTTTTTCCTCCCCTGGCAGGCAGTTAATTCCTCCCTCCCCCCTACCCCCGTCCCCCACTTCTCCCCTTCCACCTCTCCCCTGCTCTACCCCCTCCTCTTCTCCTACTTTCCTCCTTTTTCCCTCTCCCCTTCCCCCCTTCCCCATCCTTCTGCTCTGCTGTCCTGTGGCTCTTGTCCTTCCGTTTTTTACCTCCGCACATCATTTCGTACCCCGTCTTGTAATTTTTTTTTTTCTTTTATTTTCTATACACCCCCACACCACAACACCACCCACACACACACACACGCACACACACAACCACAACACACCACCCACCACACACCCCACCCACACACACACGACACACAACACACACACATATATATATAATAATATCTAAATTATATATAATAATATATTTATAAATATATATATATATATAACTTTTTTTTTTTCTACGTACTTCTTTTCCTTTTTCTGTCTGCTGTTTGTTGGTCCCCCCAACCCCCCTCCCTCTCTCTTATCTATTTCTAGCTATCTGTCCTATCTATCTATCCTATCTCATCTATCCTATCTATTTCTAGTCTTATCTTATCCCTTTCCTCCCTTTTCCTTTCTCCCCTCCTCTCCTTCCTCCTCCTTTCTCTCTCTCCTTCCCCTCCTCCTTCGCCCTCCCCCTCTTCCACTTCCTCTCCCTCTTCCCCTTCTTACTCTCCCCTTTTCCTCCTCTCCTCCCCTCTTTCTCCCCTTCTTTCCTCATTCCCATCACCTTCTCTTTTTGGTTCCTCCTCTTTCCTCCCTCTCCTCGCCCTCCTCCTTTCTTTCCTCTCTCTTCCACTCTCCTTCCCTCCTCTCATCTTCTCCCCCCTCCACCTTCCCACCTCTCCTCTCCTCCCGCCCTCCTCCTCCTCCTCCTCCTCTCCCCCCTCTCCTTCCTCCCCTCTCCCTATCTCCCCTTCCCCTCCTCTCTCCCTCTCCCCCTCTCCCGTCCTCTCTCTCTCCATCTCTCTCTCTCCCTCTCTCCCACTTTCCCTCCTCCTCCCTCTACTCTCTCTCCTCCCCCCTCTCCTACCCGTCTCCCCTCATCGCTCCCCTCCCACCTCGTCTCTTTTCCTCTTACCCCTCCTTCTCCTCCTTCTCCTCCTCTCTACTCCTCACTCCCCCCTCTTTTTCTCTTCTCTCTTCCTCTCTCTCTTTCCCCCTTTTGCCTGTTCCCTTGTTTCCCTCGAAGTCATCTGTCCTTTCTCCTCCCGTCCTTCCTCCTTCCCCTCCCCATTTTTCCCTACCCCCTTTTTCCTCTTCCCTTTCCTCCTGCCCCCTCCCCCATTTTTTTCTTTTCCCCCTTTCCCACCTCTTTTTTTTCGCTTTTCCTTCCCCCCCTCCCCCTTTTTCCCCCCCCCCCATTCTCCTTCCCCAATTCCTCCCCCCCTTCCTCCTTCCCTTTCCCGCCCGCCCTTCTTCCCTTTTTTCACCTCCCCTCCTTCCCCCCCTTTCTGCTGCCCACCCATCTCCCCAATTTTCTTCCCTTTCATTTTCCCTCCCTCCCCCTTTTACCAACCTCAATTCCTCAATTGTCTCCTTTCTCCTCCATGTTCCCCCACCCCCTCTCCCTTACCTTCTCCTCTAACTTCCGTCCCCCCTCCCTTTCTTCCATCTTTTTTTCTTTTTTCCTCTTCTTCTTTTCTTCTTCCCTTTACTCCTCCCTCCTTCCTTCTACTTCCCCTTCTCCTTCCCTTTTACCTCCTTCCCTTCTTTTTTCTTCTTTCTCCTCCTTCCTTTCTCCTTTTTCTTTGCCTCCCTCTTCCCCTCCTCCCTCTTCCTCCCTCCTGTTCCCCCCCCACCCTCCTCATCCTACCTCCTTCCCTCCTCCCCTCCCCTCCTTCCTCCTTTCCTTCCTCTTTTCTCTTCCTCTTTCGCCTTTTGCCCCTCCTTCTCCCCTTTCCCCTTTCTCCTCCCCGCGCCCCGCCCGTCCCCTCCTCCTCCCCTCCCTCCCTCCTCCTTCCCCTCCCCCTTCCCCCTCCTCCTCCCCTCCTTCTCCCCCTCCTTCCCTCCCCGTCCTCCTCCCTCCTTCCCTCCTCCCCATCCTCCTCCTCCTCCCTCCCCCCCACCCCTCTGTCTCTTTCCTCCTTTTCATATTTGTCTTCTTTTTGTTTCCCTCTTTCTCTGCCCCTCTTCCTTACTCCGTACCCCTCTTCCTCCCTCCTCCGCCTTCCCAAATCCACCCTCCGCTTCCTCCTCCTCCCCTTCCTTCTTCTTCCCTTTCCTTCTTTTTCCTTATTTTTTTTTTTTCTTTTTTCTTTCCTTTCTTTTTCTTTACTCTTCCCTTTTTCTTTCTTCTTTCTTCTTCCTTCCTTCTTGTTCCTCCTTTTCCTTCCTCCCCCTCCTCCTCCGTCCTTCCTCCCTCCGTCCCCTCCTCCTCCTCCCTCCGCCTCCTCCTCCTCCCCTCCCTTCCTCCTCCCCTCCTCCCCTCCTCCTTCCCTCCCTCCTCCCTCCCTCCCTTCCCCCCTCCCTCCTCCTCCCTACCTCCCTCCCCCCCCCCTCCTACCTCCCCTCGCCCTTCCACTGATCCTTTTTTCACTCCTCCCCTTACCCCCCTCCTTTCCTCCTCACCCCAACCCCCCCCTCTTTCTTCTCTCCGTTGCCCATCCCGGGTTATGTGTGTTTTCTTGTTTCTTTTGTTTTTCGGATCAGGCCGAATGGTCCCATAGAGGTCAATGTGAAGGCGGGCCTTGCTTTCGGTCCCAGTTTTGGTGACATTTTTTTTATTGTTTTTTTTGTTTATTGGCCCCTTTGTGTTTTTGGAGGGGGAGGTGTTCCTCCCGTGGCTTTTTCTTGCATGTTTTGGTGAAAGACCTGTGGGGGGGAGGCCAGAAAAGAGAGGAAGGAGAAGAGAGAGAGAGAAAGAGAGAGAAGAGAAAGAGAAGGAAGAGAGAGGGGGAGGAGAGAACAGGAAGGAAAAGAAAAGAAACAGAGAGAACGAGAGGGGGAGAGAACAGAAAGAAAAGAAAGAAGAATAAAGAAAGGAGAGAAAAAAAAGACAAGAGAAGAGTGAGAAAGAGAAAGGAGAGAGAGGGGGGGGGGAGATAAGAAGAAGAGAGAGCGGAAGAAAGAGAGGGGGGAAGAAGGAGATAGAGAGAGAGAGTGGGGGACGAAAAAAGAAGAAAAAAAAAGAGAGAGCGAAGAAGAGAAGGCGAAAGAAGAAAGAGAAAAGAGAGAGAGAAAAGGGCGAAAGGAAAGAAGACAAGAACGAAAAGAGAAAGAAAGTGAAAGAGAGAAAGAGAGAGAAAGAGAGAGGGGAAGAGACCAGTAATATTCATTCCAATATATTCATATTTTGTGTTTTTGAAATTTCAACCGTTCGTTTACTCCTGCTCCTCCATTCCATACCATAAAGTTTTTTAACC
>NC_051392.1:50615861-50620861 GCF_015228065.2 Penaeus monodon
ACATTAATATAATAAAATTTATATATAAATATTATGGTATTGAAAATATATATATTATATAAATATATATAATATATAATATGTAATAAGTATATATGTATATATATATATATTATATATATAAAATAGTGCTATACATATGTATTGTAATACATGTGTGTATATGTGTGTATATATATATATATATATATTATATATATATATATATATATAATATATATTTTTGTGTGTGTGTATATGTATATATACAAGTATGTAATATATGTATATATATGAATATATATGTATATATATGTATATGTATATATTTTCTGTACACACACAGACAATATATACATACACACACACACACACACACACACACACACACACACACACCCCACACACACACCCCACACCCTCACACCCCACACACACACCCACCCCCAAACCAAACCACACACACACACACTCACACACACATACACACACAGGGTGTGTGGGGTATGTATATATATATATATATATATATATATATATATATATATATATATATACATATGTATATATATGTGTGTGTGTGTATGTGTTTGTAGAGACAGACAGACAGAGAGACATGTGTGAACATGTCCAATGATATCACTCATAAAAAAGTAGTAGCAGGAACCCTTCCCTCCCCTCCCCTTAAAAAAAAAAAAAAAAAAAAAAAACAGCAGGGCTGCCTTTGACCCCGTACCGTCGCAGGTCAACACCGGCGTTCCAAACATGACCACCAAAGCAAGCAGGCGGTCGACGGTCGTGCTTGCATTCGTGAGACAACATGCACTGATTCCCGTGGTAGGAGGGGGGGAGGAAGGGAAGGGGTGGGAAGGGGGAGAGAGAGGGAGTGGGAGAAGGGAGGGGGAGAGGGAGGTTGGGAGAAGGAGGGGAAGCTGTGGGTGGAGGGGCGGGGTAGGGGTGGAGAGGGGGGGAAGGTGGTTAGGGGGAGGGCGAGGGGAGGGAGTTTTGGGAAAGGAGGGGAGAGGGTGGGTTTGGGGGGGGGGGCGGGAGGGAGGGGTGGGGAGGAGGGGGGAGGGGTGTTGGGGGGGGGGGGCGTGGGGAGAGGGGAAGGGGGGACTGGGCGGGGGAGGGGGGGAGGGGATGGGGAGAGGGGGGAGTGGGGGGGAGGGGGGGGGGTAGGTGGAGGGAGGGTGGGGGGAGGAGTGGGATGGGGGGAGATCGGTCGGGGGGGGGGGGCGAGAGGGGAGGGCGTGGGGGGGAGGGGGGGGGGGGGGCTGCGACCGGGAACAGCGGGGGGTGTGTTTGTGGGGGATGGGAACGGGGCGCGGGCGGGAGGGGCAAAGGGGGAGAGGGGAATTGAGCGTAGTAGCAGGGCGGAGAGGGAGGGGGGCCCGGGGAGGCGGAGGGAAGTAGAAGAGGGGGTCAGTGGAGGAGGGGGGAGGGAAAGGGTGCCGGGGGGGGGGTGGGGAGGGGGAATATTGCAACCCTTTACCTGCAACATATTACCCTAATTGGCAAGGACAGGCAGGTGAATGGTCGTCTAGCGTGACTCAGAGAGAGGCGAAGAACGTGGAGAAGGAGAGAGAGAGAAAAAAAAGAAAAAAAAAAAAGAAAGAAAGAGAAAGCGAAGAGGAAGAAAAGGAAGAAAATGAAAAATATGACGTCCCAGCTACCCCACCCCCACCCCCCACCCCCACTCCACCCCCACCCCTCAACCCCCCTCAGACTTCGATATTCTTGTGAACCAAAGTAAAAAAAAAAAAAAAAAAAAAAAAAAAAGTGAAAAAAAAAGGCGTACTAATGTGACTTGTCAGGGTCATACAAGCAGCGAGGTGGCGTGACTCATGACTGGACTGGGTTATGCTGTTAAGGTCCAGGTTACGTGTCTCCGACTGTCTGTTTGTTTGTCTGTCCGTTTGTCTGTCTGTCTGTCCGTCCGTTTGTCTGTTTGTCCGTCTGTCTGTTTGTTCGTCTCTTATTCTGTCTGTATTTGTGTTTGGGTAACCCCCTCTCTATTAGTCTATCTATCTGTCTATCAGTTTATCTATCTATATATCCATCTATCTACTTACCCACTTGCCCACCTATTTATATATTTGTCTACCTATTATCTGTCTATCTATGTATCTATCTATCCATTTATCTATGTATCTCCCCCTTCTCCTTTCTTCGTTTCTTTTATAAAAGATGATCCTTTTTTTAACTTTTAATTAATTTATTATACCATCATTATTATTCAATTTTTGTTTTTTATAAATATAAAAATTTTTTAAATAATTAAAATTTTTTATTATATTTTTTATTATTAATTAATTTTTATTTTATTATTATTATTATTTTATTTTTATTATTTTTTATTATTAATATTATTATTTTTATTTTTTTTTATTATTATTATTATTAAAATTTTTATTTTTATTATTATATTTTTATAATTAATATATATATAATAATATATATATTATATATATTTTTTTTTTTTTTTTTTTTTTTTTTTTTTTTTTTTTTTTTTTTTTTTTTTTTTTTTTTTTTTTTTTTTTTTCCTGAACGAACAGGATTCCTTCTCCGCTACTCTCGTGTCTCCTGCACCGAAGGGAGAGTGTGGCTTTAGTATGAGAATTATCACGACCGCGAATAGTCACAGGCTATCCTAAGAAGCTATACTATATCTCTTAGTAACTATGGAATAAATCTCTTTTATTGTATCTAATTGTTGTTGTTGTTGCTGTTGTTGTTTTTTTTTTTTTCGCACGAGTTCTGAAGGAATTTGTGCATATGTACGTGTCTGTACAGTTTGCAGAGAAGTTTGCAATCCTTTCCAACTTTTTTTTTTTTTTTTCACAAAAGATAATATATATGTTTTCTTGTTTTTATTTTTCCTTCTTCTTCTTCGTCTGTTTTCTTTCTTTTTTCTTACTATTTTTTTCTTTCTTTTTTCCTATTACTAATTTTTTCTATCTTTTTTTCCCGTTTTTTCCCCATTATCCCTATTTTTTCCCCCTTTTCTTCTCTTATTCTCCTTTTCCTCTCTTCCCCTTTCTTTCTTTTCCTTCATTCTTCTTCTCTTTCTTCCCCCCCCCCCTCCTCCTCCATGTCGGAGCAAACAGGCTTCCTTCTGCGTTAGTTTCGTTCCTCTTACGCAGAAGGGAAAGTGTCCAGGGCTGGCGGGGTAAAGGGCCCGCCGACCCCGAGTTTTGATGCAAACTCCTAAAAATAGTATCTTCATCGCTTTCAATCTTTTACTTTTTTTTTCTCGTGTTTTGGGTGGCGCTTCGATGAATTTTTGGTTTGGGGGTTTTGGTGGTTTTTGCTTGTTCTTTGTTTGTTTGTTCTTTGTTATTGTTTATTTGTTTGTTCTTTGTTCTTTGTTGTTGATTCTTTTTTTGTTCTTTGTTCTTTGTTATTGTTTGTATGTTTGTTCTAGGTTATTATTTATTTGTTTGTTGTTTGTTCTTTGTTATTGTTTGGGTTTGGATTTGCATGCTAAATAAAATAAATTGTAAAAGAAAGAGAGGAGGAAGAAAAAAAGAGAAATAGAAGAGAGAAAAAAATTGAAGAGATAAAGAAAGAGAAAAAAAAAAGAGAAAGACAGAAGGGGAGAGAAATATTTCAAAAGGGTGAAATTTGGGGCTTTTGGCTTTTTGGGGGAAAAAAAATAAAAGTATATTTAGTTTTTTTTTATTTTTTCTTTTTTTTTCTTTTTTTTCTTTTTGCTTTTTATCTTTCTTCTCTTCTTTTCTCTCTCCCTCCCCCCCTTTTTTTTCCCCCCCCCCCTCCCCCCCCCCCCTCCCCCCCGCCCCCCCCTTTTTTTTTTTTTTCCCCCCCCCCCCAAAAAACCCCCCCCCCCTCCCCCATTTTCCCTCCCCCTACCCCCTTCCCCCCTCCCCCCCCTCCCCCCCCCCCCCCCCCCCCCTCCCCCCTTTCCCCCCCCCCTTTTCCCCCCCCCCCCCCCCCCCTCCCCCCCCCCCCCCCCCATCTCCCTCTTCCTCCCTCCCTCTCCAACTCTCCTACTTCCCCCTCGCCTCAAACCTACTCCTCCCCCTCCTCCTCTCCCATTTCTACCCCTCCCTCCTCCCTCCCTCCCCCTCAAATCCCACTCTCCCTCCCTCCCTCCTCCCCCTCCTCCCTCCCCCCTCTCACTCCACCCCCTTCCCTCCCCCAACACGTCCACCCCGTGAACATTTACGTCCCCAGTGCCTTTGAAAATAAGAACAGCGACGGTATTAATGGCCAAAGAACACGTGCTTTCCCCATCACCCTATTTCAGGCCAACCCGTTCACGTCCAGTTGTGTGTTCAAGGTGCATGGTTTGTTCAAGCATTGGCATGCGTCTTCTGTGACCGCAATCTCCATTATTTGGAGGGGGGGGGGGGTGGAGGGTGTGCGTGCGTGTGTGTTGGGAGGGGTATGGTAAGGGCGTCTCTTGAAGGGTGTGTGTGTGTGTGTGTGTGTGTGTGTGTGTGTGTGTGTGTGTGTGTGTGTGTGTGTGTGTGTGTGTGCTCTTTTCTCTTGTATTTGTGTGTTTGTATGAGTGTGTGTTTGTGTGTTTGTATGAGTGTGTGTGTGTGTGTCTGTCTGTATGTGCTTATATATTTGTTTGTTTATCTGTGTGCACCACTTTGCGTGCGTTTGTTGGTGTCTATGTGTATTTATGTGTCACTGTGTGTGCGTGCGTGTATGCATGCTCTGCTGTACGTGTGATGAATACTTTATTTCATGAAGTTGATATACTTATATACATTGCTACTGCCGCTGACTTAACGTTGGTGAAAATAAAAATGATGGTAATAATATCATACTAATGATAATTAAAATAATAATAATGGTAATGATATTGATTTTGATAATGTAATAATGATAATAATGGTGGTGATAGTGATTATATTGATAATGATAATAGCAATAATAGTAGCAGCAGCAGCAGTACTAGCAATAGTAGTAATGATGATAATGATGATAATAATGATAATCATAGTATTGATACTACTACTAATAATGATAATAATAATCATAATAATAAT
>NC_051392.1:50628361-50635861 GCF_015228065.2 Penaeus monodon
TTATGGGGAACATTTCAATATATGTGCAACCCAAAGCAAGAGGAACCCCCAAGATCTATTTTCACAATATCCTTTGGGCTGCAGGTTTCTTTGCCAATTTGTTACGTGGCGTGTTTTGCGTTTTTGCCAACATGAGATGGTACCCATACAAACTGAATGTTAAAATTTACGCTCTTTTGATGGGTTTTACGTTACGTTTAAATTTAAACCCCACAATTTCTTCATCCCCACCCTGTTTTGAAAGAATTTAGCGCCAAAGGCATTTTGAGAGTCCCCGAAAACTACCCCCGACCCCTTTAAAAATTTAAGAATTCCGTTGCGAGGGAGTTTAATGCCAGCCCCTTTTTGTAGTGCTGGCCCAGTTTTTTTTCTCAAAATTAAACCCTTGATGTTGTAGTAACCCCTTTTTTTTGGTATACAGCGCAAGCACAACCAGTTTGTACCCAGACTGTAGGGATCCGTCGGCTGAACATTTCATATGATAAATCACCCTAGATTCTGGTGTTCCCGTTACCGTTCCCTAGCGCAATTTTTTTTCCCAACACACATTTAAATGCACCCTTTTTTTTTTGTGGGTAGACAGAAAGGGTTTGAACAAATCAATGTTAAATTTTTTTCCTGGGGGAAAAGGGAGCGCCCTTTTTTGGTTTTTTACAAATTTGGGAAACTTTGGTTTTTAAAAAAGTTTCAGGGAGATTTTGTGTATCAGAGGGCGCCCCCGTTTTGTGTGATTTGTCACGTTTACTTGCGTGATTTTGTTGCAGTTTTTTGGAAACTGGGGAGTTTACGAGGGTTCCCTCAGAGCTTTGCCCCCAAAATGGGGGAAAAAAAATATTTTTTCTATAAAAAAATGGAGGGGAAGTTTAATTCGATCCATTTTATTTTATCCTTGCTGTTTCGGGGCCCCGAGGATAACCCTCATAGCTTTTTTTTGCACTACCTCCAAATTTACCTTTTTCTGATTCCTTACACTGCAAAAAAGTGCGGGTGCATGGTAGTCAAACAACTGACTTAAAAAAAGGCCAAGAAAAAACAGTCTAGCGAGAAAAAACCATTGATCCCATTTTCTCTTCGACAAGAATTTTAAAGGGTTTTCAATCTCCCCCAGAGCTCTTTTTTAGAGAGAGGCCCCGGGGTCTGAATCTTTTAATTCACCCCGGGGAAAATTTATATTGGGGCCAATGTCAAGTCCTGGTCCCCTATGCAAAAGGGGTGGGGGGGGGGGGGTATGAACAGGGGTTTTTAGGCCATTTTTTCTCACCCGGAAAATGACTAACCCCACACTCATTTTGCCTTTGGTGATTCTGTCGAGAAATTTTTTGCTTTCCTCATTTGGTGATGATGCTTGACGCATATGTCACCCAGCATAAGCTTTAAAATTTGGATTCACCATCCCCAAGGGGGATATCCCCAACCACCCTTGTGATGGGGACTTTGAACAGCATGGGGCTAGAACCCCTTTCCCTGTGGCGCCCCAAGTTCCCAAAAGGGCTGTGAAGTGGAATTCTAAATCCCCGAACGGGGACACTTGCAGATCGGTTCGAAAAGTCATTTTTAACCCAGTCAATTTTTACCCCGGATGCCAAAGTTTAAACTAATTGTTCTGGGAAATAACTTCTCTTTTGGCAATGTCAAAAGCTGACTTAAGGTAAAGGGGAAAAACAGGGGTTGTTTCCCGGGATGGATTTTAAAAAAAAGTACTCTGCAAAGCAATGTTGGTGTTTACGCCCCCGATATAGAAACCCGTACGGTCTGTGAATAATTCCCTTTGAAACCCTTACCTGAGTTGTTAAAATTTATCCTTTCAGAACTTTGCATAAAAATTTGGGTTTAATGAAATTGGTGGGTTTATTTTCAGTGTTTGTTTTCGGTATAGGGATGTTTAGGGCGTGTCCAGGAGCCAGGCGGGAATACTTGGGGACAAATTTAACCCTGTAAGGGCAAAAGGGGTTTTTCCCAAATTTACCTGAGCTTTTTAAGGCCGGGGGGCCCAATATAGGAAATTTCCCTTTCCTACCTGGGGCGGACGTTTTCCCTTTGATAGTGCATTGTTTATTTTCCCACTCAGTGATCTCAGCAAAGTCGAGGGGTCAGTATCAGAACTTTCCAATCTAAGGGCAAATTTGCTTTGAAATTTTAGATTGACTAAGGTGATCCAAAATTATTTGTGGGAAGTGAGCTAAATTTGGACGCTCCACCCCTTTGGGATAAGGAGCAATTGCTTGTGAAAAGAGGATATGGGAAACGCGGGTGTTATTTGGTTTGTAAATTTTCGATTTAATTTTTTTTCCCAAGACCCCCGACTTTGAGGTTTTAGGGTTAAATGTTTTGGGTGGGAAAATGTTAAAATTTGTTCATTTTGAAAGGAGTTTTTAATTCCCCGTAGGTTTTTGTTAGCTTTAAAAAAATTCAATAAGGTTGTCACGGGTATTACCGGGTTTTTTGATTCATAAAGCCCCTTTGAACTGGGTTTTTTTCCCTTAAAATGTGGGGTCACGCCCCCCTTTTAGGTTTTTGCAGCTTTTTGTGGGGTTGCTGTTTTTAAAGGTTTTTTTTGGGGACGACCCAAGTTTTTTTTGTAATCAGGGGACCACTGTTGTATTTTTCCAGGGAAAAAATTTAAAAAAACCCTTGTTACGGGGAAATCATTGTCCCAAAGTCATAGATACGTGTTTTTAAATGATCCCAAAGGGTTTTAAGGGGGGGGATGGGAAATTTTGCCCCTTTTTGTTTTTGGTGACGGGGTTTTATCAACAGCGTACTCTTTATTTATTGCAAAGGGGGTTCACTGATAGCTCTGTTGAAAGCTGTTCTGATTTTCCATAAACAGATCCTTCCTATTACAAAATTTCTACCCCGCCCCGGGCCCAACGTGAGTTTGCCTGTCTGTATAAATTTTAAGGCTAGATCGTTTTTTCAAAAAAATGTCGGAAACTTTCCCCCTTTTTTCATTGCATTAAATACTCCAAATGTAAAAATGTCTGCTTTAAAAATCCCCCATGAAATTTTGGTGCCGTGATTCTGAAATTTGGGCAGGAATAAATTTTGAAATTTTCTAAAACCTTGCGTTTTTTAACTTTGGTACAAAAGAGAAAAACCCAGAGGCTGTTGGGAATATGTAAATGCTGATACTGCACATTATTGTCATTAGATTTTTTGCAACCCCCAAATTATGCGGTTTTTGGGGTTCACTTTACATAAGTCAATAGGCCCGTATTCCGGGTTTTGTTTTAGGGATTGGGAGCCTCCCAAATTTTAGGGGCTTCGGTTTTTTTTTTAGTGAGTTTTGGGAAGGGGTCTTGTAAACAGATAACGTCAAAAATTATTGTTGAATATAGTAAAAACAAGTCATTTAAATTTTAAGGGGTTTACAAACCCCTTTTATTCCAGAAAGAAAAAAAATTTTTTCTTTTTCCCCCCTCCCCCCCTTTTGTTTAAATGAAATTTGGGCAAATTTCTGTTTGATGAAACTCTTTTGTCTGCATATTTTTGGAGGGATTACGTTTTGTGTTTTGTTCTTTTTTATTTATTGGTTTTCCGCGCTTTCCCCGTATTTATTTCTATACGCCTAATCCGTACCCCATAGCATTTTCTGAGTGATGGGGGGCCCCCAGATAAACCGTTTTCCCCCTTTGATCTTTTGTCAGGTCTTTTTTTCGGTCACTGGTTTGTCACTGTTTTTAGATGGTCCGCCTTTGGGGTAATAATAAAATCAGAGACCTCATTTGTATTGTCAGGGATCAAAAAAATCACTAACATCATCAGAACGCACGTGGTAATAATAATATCAGAGACCCAATTTGTATTTTCAAAAAATTTACTAACATCATCAGAAAAGCACATTTTCCCCGTCTACCCCGCTCATTTTTTTGTGCGTAAAATAATATCAGAGACCTCATTCGTATTTTTAACATCAATTTACATCCAAATAACATCATTCAGAAAAAGACCCTTTTTCCCCGTCTACACGATCACTTTTTTTTCCATTTTCATTTTTTTTTAATTTAGCCCAAACCCTTTTTTGATGCTTTTTTTTTTTTTCAGCAATCTCTGCCTTTAGTTTTATTTTTCCCCGGCCCGGGAAACCATGTTTTTTTCACAAAAGGGTTTCTCCTGTGGCACTGTTTCCTAGGGTGGGGAATCCCCCCGGCAAATTGCGGGGGAAACCCGTGGGTTGGTGACGTCACCGGGGCCCCGGGTGGGTGTTGTGTGGCTGGGGTGGGCCCTCGCCACTCCCGGTTTGATGGGTACGGTCGGGGGCAGGTGGGGGGGGGGTTTCTCGTGGCGGTTTGTGGGGGCAGTTAAAGGGGGCCCGGCCGTCACACCCTCCCCCTGCACCCGACGCACCTCTTTCCCCATTTGGGGGGCGGGTCCTCAAAGGCGTTTTCCTTTCCGCGTTTTTTTTCAGGGCAGTTTCCTTTTCCCGGTGAGCTCCGGGACAGGGCAGGGACCCCGCTGTGGCCTTTTCCCGCAATATTTTTCTACGTGGGCCAAAAAACCTTTCACTTTTAGCAGACTTAAAAACCCCTGAGCACCCGGTGAAAAGGAGCTCCCGGGTTTATGTATCTTTCCAAAAAAATTTGGGCTCTGAGGTGGCGGCTGTTCACCGCCCCCATTTCAAGGGTGAGCCCCGTTTTAAGGGGTTGCCACCTTATAGATCCCCCGGGCTTTTTAAAAAAAGCCCCGGGAAAAGCAAAATGATTCCTCAGCGGGGCCCCCTCCTCGGAAACCTTTGGAACCAAAGGGATTCCCCCTATTTTTTTTTTTTTAGGCGAAAAATTGTCTTTTTTTTGCAGAGAGATCCCCGAAAAGTGCCATTAAAACATCATGGCCCCATATTGTTGTTGTTTTTCGTCTACAAAAGAGTAGCGGAGGATATCCCTCTCCCCTGCACCATGTCTGGGGCCCTTTCCCCTTTGGGGGGGCGGCCCGCTGGCTGACCTCCCTCATCCCCCTTATTTTTTCGACGGAAGTTTGTTGGGCCCCAAAAAAAGGCCAGTCTAAATTTTAACCCCTTCCCCGGGGGGGGATGGGTTCGCGCTTTTTGGGGCATCCGTTTGCTTTTTGGTCAGGGGCCCCTTTTGTATTCGGATGGGTTTTTAATTTTTTTCCTTTTTGGGCTGAACGAGTTGGAAATCCTTCGTTATCAGGGAAGGGTCCCGGGAGTCGAATCCCCACGGTTTTCACCCTATGTTGGTGGAAACAAACCCTCCCACAGAGTTTTGGGGGGTTTTGGGGGGGTTTGGGATTTGGGACGGTATGGGGGGGGACATCGAGCGCGTCCCCAACCCCACCATGGTAGGACAGGGGGGGGGGTGGTTTTTTCCCGTTTCCCCTTCTTTGGGGGATTAATTCCTGCCCGGTTTTTTGGCGGGGGGGGGGTGCGAAAACGCCAGGTCAAGTTTTTCCCGTAACACCTACATTCACCAGGTCTCGCCAACGGTGTTGGTACAGCACCCGTTACCTTAGCCCCACACTCAGTATTCGTAAAAATTTTTTTTTGGCAGTTTTTTTTTTGGTCCCTGCCCTAATATCCCACCAATTTGGTGTTGGGACACACACACACACCCCCGCACAATCCCGAGTTAAGGCAAACCCCGTTTGGGGGGGTTTAAAAAAAGATAAAGGGGGCAGCGGTGGGGTTTGAACCCACGCCCTCCGAAGAGACTGGCGCCCCTTAAAAAACCCGGGGCCTTGACCGCTTTGGCCAAAGCTACCGTGAAAAAAGGGAAATTTCCCTGCCCCTTTTTTCATTTTTATTTCTTTATTTGCTATTTTTGTTGGTGAGTTATGTGTATTTCCCTTTTCGTTTTTTTTATGTTCATGATCAATTATGTTTCATGTTCTTTGTCGTTATTACTGTGTTCATGTTTTAATCATTATTAATATTTTCATTTGGATTGTCATGGTTTTTTACTGTCCTTATCATTATTTTTAAAGTTATTATTGTTTTTGTCTTTTCACATTTATTATGTCACTGGTATGGTTACAATCATTGTTGTTATTTTCTTTATCATAACTTTTACTATTTATGCATTTCTTCCCTTTATGACTTTTGTCATGGCTCTCTTTATCATTTTCTTTATCTTTTTCAGAGTCTTTAATGTGTTTTTCATATTACCATGTTTTTTTATTACGTTAATTTGGGCATATTTAAGGGATACTTGCCCTTTGTATTACATTAGTTTTCCTAATTACTGCAAAAGTTTTTTATAACAGTTTTAAATTTTCCGTGTGTGTATGTTGGGGGGGTGTGTGGTGTGTGGTGTGTGTGTGTGTGGTGGTGGGGGGGGTGGGTGTTTGTGTGTGTGTGTGTGTGTGTGTGTCTATTAGTCTCTCTTTCACACTCTTTTCTCCCCTCCCCCTCCCCCATCTTTCCCTTTTCTCTCTCCCCTCCTCTCTCCCCTCCTTTTCTTCTCTCTTTCTCTCTTTAAACTCATCTCTCTCTCTCTCTCCCTCCCCCCCTCTTCCCCCCCTTTTCCCCTCCCTTCCCTCTCTCTGATGATTCGTTTTTGGTCGTCCAGTGCTTTTCTAAGGGGGTCCGGGAAACGAGGGGGGGGGGAAGCAAATATGGCGTCTCGAAGCTGATTTTACGACCTTAGGAAGAAGCACCACCTGAAGGAGGCGAAGAAGAGGGTCGTCGTCGTCTGGCGTCGTGAAAGGTGTGGGCGAAGGAGGGAGGCAGAAGGGGAAGGAAAATAATGAGGAAGAAAAAGGGAAAGAGTGGGGAAAGGAGAGAGGTGAAGGGAAAGGAAAGAAGTGAGATAGGCGAAGGAGGGAAGAGGAAAGGGAAGGGTAGACACAGGAAGACGGAGAAGAAGAAGAAAAAGGGTAGGATAGAGGAGAAGGAAGGGAAGGAGGGAAACAGTTGGAGAGGAAGAGGAATAAGGAGAGGAAGAGGACGTGATAGGAAAGGAACAAGGGAGAGAAGGAAAGGGAAGGGAGATTGGGAGAAGAAAGAGAAGGTGAAAGGAAAGGAAAAGAGATGAGGGAAGAACCAGGGGGAAAGAAGATAAGGAACGAAGGAAAGAGAAGGGGGAAAAGGGGAAGAGGGAAGGAAGAGGAAGAGAGGAAAAGGAAAGAAAGAATTAGGATTTAGGGAAGATGACAATATATGAAATATGAAAAAAATGAAGAAAGAGGACACGGTAAGAAGAAGGAGAAAAAGAAGGAATAAATGAAAAAGTGGGAGAGTAAAAGGGAGAGAAGAATAAAGGATAAGTGGAAAGAAGAAGAGAAGAAAAATGAGTCGAGGAGATAGACAAGTGCGAGAAAGGAAGAAGAAGTGAAGGAACGAGAAAGAAGGGGATGGGGGAAGAGAATTAAAGAAGGGAAGGTAACGAATAAAAAGGGGAAAGGAGTGAGGAGATGAGGGGGAGTAGTAGTAGTAGTAGTAATAGTAGTAGTGAGGAGAGGAGAACGAGGAGGAATGAGTAGAGGAGAAGTGAAGAGAAGAGTAGTAGTAGTAGTAATAGTAGTAGTAGTAGTGAGGAGAGGAGG